>NC_089765.1:25106909-25154409 GCF_040412425.1 Macrobrachium rosenbergii | reverse complement strand
AGAGAGAGAGAGAGAGAGAGAGAGAGAGAGAGAGAGAGAGAGAGAGAGATGGAGAGAAAGAGAGAGATGCAAGGCCTTGTTGACAACAAAACAGGAAAGGATTATGAGACCTTTGGACACCTGAAAAGGATTAGAGTATGGGACCTTCCCGACACCTAAATGTGAGGATTTGGAGTTTGAGATCTTTTCAACAAAAAATGAAATGGAGGGCATATTGAACACTAGTGGGGAGAAAGGGCAAAAAATTTTTCATAACATGAAAGTTATCAAAAACGAAAATATTTGACATTTATGTCCTTCGAATCTCCGACCGGCCACTGAAGAATAAGAGGAATTTATTTCTTGTGATAGAAATTCATTTCTCGCTATAATGTGGTTCGGATTCCACAGTAAGCTGTAGATCCCGTTGCTAGGTAACCAATTGGTTCTTAGGCACGTAAAATAAATCTAATCCTCCGGGCCAGCCCTAGGAGAGCTGTTAATCAGCTCAGCGGTCTGGTTAAACTAAGATATACTTAACTTATGTCACGAAAAAGGTCAAGATAAAATATCAGGCCTTGCAGGCACGAAAAATGGGGAAAATGTGACCTCCCACACATAAAAATGTTTGCCTTGGGTACGAATTTATACAGCAGATGCTAAAGGAATTCACCCGCGATCTATCATTTCGCTAAAGGAATTCACCCGCGATCTATCATTTCGCTAAAGGAATTCACCCGCGATCTATCATTTCAACACCGTTCAGTTATTTATTTTCAATATTGTTATTCAGGGGACCTTTGCATATAAATACGGTGATTTTTTTTATGAAATAATCTTAACGGACGGAAACGTAAAACGAAGGCCAGTGAAATAAGCAGTCTAATGTTCTGTTTCAACCAAAGGCCGAGGAAAACAAACAAGAAAAAGAGAGGTCGGCGTCCTATAAATTTCAAAAATACCAACCACATATCGGTAACGTCCCGGACATTTTATTTATTTGGTTTTGGTTATCCTTTTTTCCTATAAACTTCGGAGCTATTAAGCCTAATTTAATTTTATTTTCATCTCCTTTTTGGAAACTACTTTTGCTTATGCTGTCACCATAGGTAGAAGCGTGTGTGTCTGATCATTATTTAATTCATGGACATCATTAATAATTATCGGTAACTTGTTGGTGGTAATTAAGAATTCATATAATTACACACATATATGTAATACATACACATAAATATGTATATATGTATGCTTAAAAAATTACAGTAGACGCACGTGACTTCAGTGTATAAGCGAATCCCACAGGTAAATGACAGGCAGAAGTTTAGTACCAAGCGCTTCCACGGTTATTAACGCATCGATGCGTTACTAACGTGAAAGCGCTTAGTACTGAACTTCTGCCTGTCATTTTCCTGTGGATTAAAATATATATATATATATATATATATATATATATATATATATATATATATATATATATATATATATATATATATATATATATATATATGTATATGTACGAGAGTTAAGGTATTTTTCTTAGTGGTATAACACTTTGGTTAATCAATTATAACTACATTTTGGGGCAGATTTCTTTCTAATTCCCTGATATTCAAAGCCATACTGTGAAAGAAAAGATGTGATTCTATGTGTTGTATCATTTACTTCGTTTTCACTGCCCACATTCTTTCCCAATTAATTTTCAGCTTCATTTCCACAGTTCATTTTCGTTTTACTCTCAAGTTTTTTTTTTTTCTCATGAAATAAAATAAGTCTTCTTCTCTTTCTTGCATACGAGAGCAAAACTCCACTGCACATCTGCTATCTCTCTCTCTCTCTCTCTCTCTCTCTTCATCCAATCCCATCTTAGGCGCAGAGCATTTTCAAATCTAATTTCAAACGTTGCTTTTACCACAAAAACACCAGTTACATTTAAATGCTGGCTACTACTCTCCCGGTTGCCGGTGAGGGGGAAACTGTTAGATTTTGCGGTGTTGTGGACAATGCATTTGCTATCCAGTTCCTCTAACAGTATATCTGCGCAACCGCTGGACCGGTAGGGTCCGTTTGACCGGGTCTTATCCTCTAGAATTTGCAAAGTGACCAACGGCTTTATATTATGCGCTCTGTCTTTTGCTCTGCTGACTCTGCGCAGTGCTTAAAAAGATTAGGAACTACTTGCTGATGGGGAATACGAAACGCTTATTGCTAGACCTTGCAAGCTATGAGCTATAAAATATATGTTGCATCCCTTTTTCTAGCAGCCACGTTCTTCTTCTTCTTCTTCTTCTTCTTATTATTATTATTATTAGTGCCATGGCAATATTAGTCTGTTACATATTTGGGGGGTCTGATTCATCGGCTTCCTGTACTGGCATCGCCGCAGACAAAAGTGTCAGAGATCTCTCTCTCTTTCTCAGCTTTCCAAAGCTTGGGAAAAACTATTCTGATCACCTTCATACGCATCTGTTTCGTAGGTATTCTGGACAAACATTCAAAAGTCGTTGTCATTGACTTGGCTATCGCTGGTGGTATATCTGTTGTCGATGATGGTGCAATATCTTCCCCTTTCCCGTCAGCATTGCATTCTTTTGAGTTCTCATCTCTAAGCTGTCATTTCAATGCTCTTTATCACTAGTCTTATTGAGATTACCTTTTCTATTCATATTTTTGCGGATGGTTTAGGTCGGCATTCCTCCGTCCCTCACCTCAAAAATTTAGTCTGCTTTTGTACTTAATCTTGAATTCTTCAGGCTTTATTTGTTGGCTCGAATTTATGAGCATGTCTGAATGGAGGTCTCATAACTTGATCAGGTCAATGCCTCAAGAACAGTTTCTAGTTATTGCTATGCCTTCTTTCCTACGCAATTTCGGAATTGATTTGTAGACAATGTATTCCAAATCACTTGTTTCGTGAGAAATATTGAGTGTTCATTTGAGATTTGAGATTTGAGAGAGAGAGAGAGAGAGAGAGAGAGAGAGAGAGAGAGAGAGAGAGAGAGAGAGAGAGAGAGAGAGAGAGAGAGATTCAAACTGCTAAATCCACCTCATACGATTAGATGTGGTAAGTGGTACTGTAGACCAAATCTTTATGTTAGCCCTGTTTGACTCCCATTTGGCGAAATAACCTTCGCTTCAATTCCTTGTTATAACGCCTCCCCCCCCCCTCTCTCTCTCTCTCTCTCTCTCTAGATACTATTTCAGCTACTGTTCCGCTGATCTCAACAAGTTGCCCGTTCCATCGGCTTCTGCGTCCAAAAGGATGAGCTGTGTCTTCGAAAAAGCAGGTTGACCTTAGAGGATATTTACTTACAAGCTAATTATTATTATTTTTGGTTTATCACAGTCATCCTATTCGGCTGGGTGGTTTTTATAGTGTGGTTCTAGTAGCACACTTTTCTGCATGAGTCCTGGAGCTACTTCAGCATCTAGTTTTTCCAGATTCCTTTTCAGGGATCTTGGGATCGTGCCTAGTGTTCCTATGATTATGGATACAATTTCCATTGGCATATTCCATATCCTTCTTATTTCGGTTTTCATGTCCTCATACTTATCAATTTTCTCTATTTCTTTCTCATCTACTCTGGTGTCCCATGGTATTGCGACATCAATGAGTGATACTTTCTTCTTGATTTTGTCAATCAACGTCACGTCTGGTCTATTGGCGCGTATCACCCTATCTGTTCTGATACCATAGTACCAGGGGATCTTTGCCTGATCGTTTTCTATCACTCTCTCAGGTTGGTGTTCGTAACACTTATTACTGCAAGGTAGCTGGTGTTTCTTGCACAGGCTCCAGTGGAGGGCTTTTGCTACTGAATCATGCCTCTTTTTGTACTGGTTCTGTGCAAGCGCCGGACATTCGCTTGGTATGTGGTTTATGGTCTCGTCTTTCATATTGCACTTCCTGCTTATGTGTGAGATGTTATTTCCATCTATTTTCTTTGGACATATCTGGTTCTTAGAGCCTGACCTTGTGCCGCTGTTAGCATTCCTTCTGTTTCCTTCTTGAGTTCTCCCCTCTGTAGCCATTGCCATGTTCATCGCTGGCCAGTTCTTTTGTCTGTCTCATGTACTGTCCGTGCATTGGTTTGTTGTTTTTCATTCTCCTCTCTCTGTATATTTCTGGGTCTTCGTCTGCTTTTATCATTCCTTCCTCTCATGCACCCCTTAGCCACTCGTCTTCACTGGTTTTCATATGTTGCCCCAGTGCTCTGCTCTTGATTTTGACGCAGTCCTTTATGCTCAGTAGCCCTCTCCCCTTTCCTTTCGTGTTATGTATAGTTTGTCTGTATTTGCTCTTGGGTGTAGTGCTTTGTGTATTGTCACGTGTTTTCTAGTTTTCTGGCCTATGCTGCGGAGTTCAGCCTTCGTCCACTCCACTACTCCTGCGCTGTATCTGATTACTGGTACTGTCCATGTGTTTGTGGCTTTCGTCATGTTTCCGGCGCTGAGTTTTGACTTGAATATCGCCTTAAGTCTCCACATACATTCTTTCCTGATCGTGTCCTTCATCTCTTGGTGTTTTATATCCCCTCCTTCTGCTATTCCAAGGTATTTGTATCCTGTCTCATCTATGTGTTTGATGCTATTCCCGTCTGGTAGCTATATCCCTTCAGTCCTTGTTACTTTGCCTTTTTGTATGTTGACCAAGGCGTATTTTTCTATTCCAAACTCCATCCTGATGTTCCCAGATACAATCCTTACAGTCTGGATTAGGTTATCTATTTCCTTGATGCTCTTACCATACAGCTTGATGTCTTCCATGAACATCAGATGGTTAGTTCTGTTGCCTCCTTTCTTGAGTTGGTACCCAGCATCCATCTTCTGCTGTACTTTTGTCATGGGAATCATGGCTACTACGAAGAGTAGTGGGGACAGAGAGTCGCCTTGAAAGATCCCTCTCCTGACGTTAACCTCTGCTAGTCTTATCCCAGAGCTTGTGGGTACTGTATTCCAGTTTCGTATTGTATTTTTAAGGAAGCTGATGGTGTTTTCCTCTGCCCCATATATTTTCAGTCATTCTATTAGCCACGTGTGCGGTATCATGTCGAAGACTTTCTTGTAGTCAATCCATGCCATGCTTAGGTTGGTTCTCCTTCTCTTTATTATTATTATTATTCGACGATAAAATATTCATGTGGAACACTCCCACAAAGCTGCTACTTGCTAAGCAAGTTTCAGAAAAGGAAATTACCAAAAAAACAGAAAGACAATAAAAAGGAATAAAAATGGATTTAAAAAACAGAAAGACAATAAAAGGAATAAAAATGGATTTATAAAAGATTCATATATAAGTATATGTACTGAGCGTTGACTAAAGGCAAAAAGCATTACGCTTTGCTGCACTGAGCGTTGACTAAAGGCAAAAACTAGGTATATCCTCAAAGTTTATTTGTTTTTGTCAACAAGATATTATTCAAGAATATCATCGTCAATTTAAAAAGATCAAAAGATATTAGATATTTAAATATTCAGATATATACATGATATTTTTTCTTCAGCCTGTTTTATTTTAAAGATTTTATGCTCAGTGCCAGTCCCAAAATTATTCGCGCAACAAGAAGGTACTAAACGTACGGATCGACCCAACACAAAGAGACAGGTCCTCCCTTTGAGAGATAACTGATTAATTCAGGAAGCGATAACTTGGAAAACCGGAATTAAATGACCACACAAGGTATCCGTACACCATATCTTTATTGCTTACTGGTTTATATTTTATTGCATCTAAAACCTTTTTAGCCTTTGATACAAAAGCCTAAATTTCGAACACAAATGCTTCAACTGATGATTTCTTGTTAATATTGTAGCTATTATAGCCATTTCTTGATTGTTTAATTCAGATGCTATATTCAAGACGTAGTATTTTCCAGAATTAAGCCCATTTTGCTAACTTTACCAGTTTATTCAAAGGCTGCATGACACTACATCTTTTTAAATCAGGCCATGTTAACATATTCACCATCTTTATATATAAATATGCCATATTGTAAGTGTCTTTGATACATAGGGTGGGTCATCATAACCCGTCAACACAACCGCTGAAGCAAATCCTATCGATGGATCTCAAGTTATTTATGGATTCGGTTTCATCTGTTCCAGCAGGTTCTTCTGTAGAAACTTCTAAAATCCAGTCCACTGCTACACTCATTATGGGGTCTTGATCAGTGAAGCATACGAGACTGCCGATATATCCTCTTACATTACTGGCGGGAATGTTTTGCTTGGAATCCTCTCCATCTTGACATATGTTCCAGAAGGCTGGAGTTCTCTTGGTTTTTTTGTCTCCTTAGAATCTATTGCTGGGGTTCAGAAGTTTGAGAAATCTCGTCTCACTGGAAACCCTAGTCTTTTTTTTTTTTTTTTTTTATAAGTCTGGATATTCTTCTGGTTTTCCCGTCCCACTGGAAACCCTACTTTTTTTCAGAAATCTGGATATTCTTCTGGTCTTCCCGTTCCACTGGAAACCCTACTTTTTTTTCAGAAATATGGATATTCTTCTGGTCTTCCCGTCCTACTGGAAACCCTACTTTTTTTTCAGAAAGTTGGATATTCTTCTGGTCTTCCCCGTACCACTGGAAACCCTACTTTTTTATAGAAGTCTGGATATTCTTCTGGTGTCCTCGTCCCACTGGAAACTACTTTTTTCCAGAGATCTGGATATTCTTCTGGTTTTCCCGTGCCACTGGAAACCTTACTTTTTTTTTTTATAGAAGTCTGGATATTCTTCTGGTCTTCTCGTCCCACTGAAACCCTACTTTTTTCCAGAAATCTGGATATTCTTCTGGTCTTTCCGTCCCGCTGGAAACCCTAGTTTTTTTCCAGAAGTCTGGATTTTCGTCTGGTCTTCTCGTCTCACTGGAATCTTATATTTTATGTTCCATATTTCTTGGAATTCTTGACGTCTTATCTCTCCTTGGATTATGTTTTTTTTCCAGAAATCTGGTATTCTTCTGGTTTTCTCGCCTCCTTGGAATGTACTGTTTTGTGTTCCAAGTGCCTTGGGATTGTTTCTTGTTTTCACATCTCCTGGAATCCCTGTTATGTTTTCCAAAAATCTGGCAACTCACCTGGTCTCATTACAAAATAAAATATCATAGCAGTTCATGTATTTCCCTTCCGTCTTCCATTCTCTTCAAATGTACAAACCATTCCAGTGAAAACACGTCTGTTTTCTCCTGTATGTTAGCTCTCGTAACGCCTTCTTATTAAACTGAATTCTACACCGTCAAGAAATTTTTTTTAACTTAGTTTCATATCACCAAAACAAATCTCCTGAAAAAAATGTTTTATCTGAAAGGTCCTTCAAACTTGCTAGCATTTGTCGTTTTATTTAAAATTTATCTCACATTACTCATTCTCATACCGCTTATTCATTTGACGCTTATGAAAGAGATTGTAACAGCAAACAGAGAAACTGAGAGATGAGGAGACAGACAGTCAAAATGTTGTTAGGCCTGATATTTTGGAATGAATTTAGACTGGAGTTGTTTAGACAAATCGTCAGACAGGCACACAAACATATAGATTGTAGTCAGGCCTGACGTTCATTTTGAAATAAAAAAAATTAAAGAAAAAGTTTCGTAGAAAGTCTGAGAAAGTCATGACAGATAGAGAGCTCGCAAGCGCAAGAGAGGATCACGTTACATTCATTACCATTAATCACAATTCATTAACACGTGTGTAACTCCGTATTACTGATAATGTTCCATGCCCATGGAAGGCGTTGCTTCACAGACCACGTGTCACCGTGACATGTAACTGGAGTAACATCCAATTTAAACGCTATCCTGTCAAGCTCTGCTTACGATCATCATTCGGTGAGTTACATGACATTCCTGCACCTGCAATTGCGGGGAAAAAATTTTCTCCTTTTCTCTGTCATTTAGAAGTTATCAGTTATCTCAGATAGGGTGGTACCGAAAGATTTTTCATTTACTTCGTTTTCTATTGGTAGATTGGCAGGCACTGGCTGTTTTAAATATGATGCTACTGAAAGGATTTTTATTTCATTTACATGAATGAATGAATGAATGAATGAATGAATGAATGAATGAATGAATGGCTCTATCGAGTATTACGACCATGGAGTGAGCGCAGCATGGATATCACTCTCACTATTCTGAACATATGACCATCACAGCAAGGCCTTTGGCGTGCATGCCTAGGCAAGAATGAATGAATGCATGATTTTAAGTTATCAGGCGTCGTGACTTCTATGGAGACCAATAGTTGCTGGACTTCAAAGTACCCATCAAAGTAGACCACCTCCTTCAGTAACATGATTAATTAGGATAGCTAAAGAATGAGGCCACTGTAGCTAAAGCTGAGACAGATTTGAAATCCGCTTTTACTTGGCTATCAGGCCTGTCCATAACCTATGTTCTTCCAAAAGATGAACTCTTGGCTGTTGACCAAGCAGCTTCCTACAAGGCAGAGTTGCACCATAAGCAAGAGAGGCATACACCTTGCATACATTGCCTAAGGGGGATCTGAAGGCAGTGGCAATACACGATATCCAAATTCGGTCTTCCTTGAGCCACACATTTGCAACAGGATAAGGTTTATCCTTAAGTCTAAAAGATTTTCTATAGGTTTCAATTTCATTATACAAAACAGCATTTACTGAATTTCACCATTTTCAGTAATATTAAGGACACAGCTGTCCAGTGGCCAAGATACATGCCTTACTGAGGATATGAGCTGGTTCCCTAGCAAGGCAGCGTTGAACTAAGCAGTAAATTAGGTACTTGGTAGCGGATGGCCCCGTGGGAAAATGGGATTAAGGTCGTGGGAAGAGGAAGTGGGGTTACAAACAAGATGAATGGCGGATGAAGAGCAGCTCTGGAGGTTCTAGTCTCTCTAATTTCAAAAAGATGAGTGTATATATATATATATATATATATATATATATATATATATATATATATATATATATATATATATATATATGCAAATTTCGTTGAATTCTATGGCTTCTTGACTGTTGATCAACTTCTTATTAGTTTGACAATAAGAAGTTGATCAATAATCAAAAAGCCTTAGAATTCAACGAAATATATGTACAAGAAAAAACTTTGCCCCAAAAGCATAAATATATATATATATATATATATATATATATATATATATATATATATATATATATATACTGTATGTATGTATATATATATATATATATATATATATATATATATATATATATATATATATATATATATATATATACACACATTTATATAAGATGCTTAAGCACGGTGGTTTTTTTCTTCATATTTAGTGTCCACAATCAAAAAGCCATAGAATTCAACGAAATCTGCATACAAGAAAAACTACCCCAAAAAGCATATAAGCATATATATATATATATATATATATATATATATATATATATATATATATATATATATATATATATATATATATATATATATATATATAAGATGCTAAAGGACGGTGGTTTTTTCTTCATATTTGGTGTCCACTATTTCCTCCCTATCGGAGAGCTTGAATGGCGTTAAAAAGTGTCCTGTTCTAGCCATGGCCTTGTGTACCGTGCAGACTTATTTATTCCACGGTATTTAGTTCACAAAAACAACGACTTCGGTATTCTATGATACGGCGTTGGTACATGACAAGAAAAAAAAATTATACTTCCTTAATGTATATTAATAATATACAATTTTCCTCATCATGAAGTGCAGTTGGAGTACTGAGCACTGTCTGAATCACAGTGGATCTCCCGCGTAAATTTTTCCACAGCCATCGCCTGTCCCTTAGCAAGGTTGTTCTCACTGGATTCGAAACAGTTCGCGAGGCTTCGATACTCATGAATGGATGCATAGAATCTTGCCTGCTTCCTTATTGCTTTTATCTCTACATTATGTTACTTACCATTATTATATTCTTAATAGGACAATAAGGCAAATGTCAAAGATATTATATGTGCGAATTATTTCATGATGGTGTCTTCAAACATTCAGATACAATGTACAAGCTACATACATGACTTAACATTGGCAGTTCACTGTTACTGCTCAGTGGCTCTTCGATGAAGACATCACACCTTAGGGTCTGTTTTTAACTTACTTGCCAGACTTATCAGACAGTGTATTAATACAGCTAGAAGGTGTTACAAGCACATCTTATCCTTTATTATAATAATAATAATAATAATAATAATAATAATAATAATAATAATAATAATAATAATGAAAGAAAGAAGATCCTCGTCAAGACTGAGAAATAGTGAAAAAATAAAGGGGAGCAAATGGTTTCGGAATATAAACAAATATAAACAATTTCTTCTCATCTGAGAGAGAAGCTATATTCACTGATGAGCTTAATTATGACAATTATGCTCACCAACGGATGCATTCTCTCACATACATGAGAATTAATTGCTTATGTTTCGAAATCAGTTGTTCCTCTTCATTTTTCATTGTTTCTCAGTCATGATTAGGATATAACAATTTCATTCTATTTCTCAGATGGCTCTTCTTCCTTTCATTATTATTATTATTATTATTATTATTATTATTATTATTATTATAAGGATCTTAAAATTTCATTCTATTCTTCAGATGGGTCTTCTTCCTTCTCCATTATCATTATTATTATTATTATTATTATTATTATTATTATTATTATTATTATTAGAGGCACGGCTTATCGCTTCATCATCAACACTCCTATGTTCATGGAAAGTAAAATCGAACGGAGACAAAGTGCGCACGCGTGATTTCCGCTTTGCAGAATGAGAAAACCATAAATCTACTTTGGCAGCTTTCCCACGACACAGCCAATGAAATCAGCAAAATGGGAGAACCCTTAAAACACCTTCTAATTCGACGTAAAATCTCTCGGCCGCTTCACACGAACGAAGTCCTTCTTGTTAATATTATGACGCTACTTGGTCTAGAGTAACTTCGACTGTTTTAAAGACAAGACTTCAATAAATATTATTATTATTATTATTATTATTATTATTATTATTATTATTATTATTATTATTATTTAGAAGGTAAACCCCTATTCATACGGGACAAGCCTACAGGGACCACTGAATTGAAATTCAAGCCTCCAAAGAATATGGTGTTCATTGGAGAGGAGTTACAGAAGATAATGGGAAATACAGAAAGCAGAGATCATTTATTATAAACCAAATAAAGATAAAATAAATAAATAAATAAAATTATGAATAAATTATTCAAATACAAGGTGAACTGTTTTAGGGCAGTAATGCATTGCATCTTTGCTTGAATTCTGGATGTTCTCAGACGGTAAAACACAATTGGTCTATATATATGTGTGTGTGTGCGTGTGTGGTTGTGTGTGCATATGTATAATATATACATACATACATATATACAGTACATGTCAAACTCCAATTTATAATTATTGCTTATACTCAAATTCTTACTCGCCACCGGAATTTCCCTGTCAGTAACTTCCATAACTAAAACCAAAATGGGACCTCACGTGGAACGAAAGTTCCGAGATCCACCTATGTCACTGCAGTGCCTGTCCCCTCCACACTCTGTGTTAAGTTATATTGTTATCATTCATATGCCTCTTATCCTTATTTTCATTTTTGTTCCCCTCCGCTCTTTTCTAAAGTTGAATAACTTGAAAATTTTTCTGTTGTCATTATACCTAAAGTCAAGCTCTAATGCAACAAGGTAGATAAATCTGCATTTCTCTAAGAATTTAATTTAATATTAATAAATATTTTAATTGTACGTGCAACACCAAGAACCTCTGTGAAACAACCACTCACATTTTCCTATGCTTTACCTTCCATAAATCTCCACTCATCTCCAGCCTCCCATTTCATAATTCTCATCCAAACATGTCTGGGTCTTCTTACTGTTCTTGTGCCCACTGGAGCCCAGCTAACACTAACTCGTAGTAACACTCAGAATCGATATCACCACATCTTCACCATGATAGCTGATTGCTAAGTTTGTAACAATTGGTTAATTATGAGGCTCTGCCATTTTTATACACAGGAGACCTAGCAACCAGATATCACGGTGCTGTTTGCTGGTTTAGATTCTAAACACCTTGTATCTCTTGATAGCCGAATGGATAAGTCGACTGTCCATCACTGGGTCTAAACGAAAAGGCATACGTACGAATTCTTATCAATTACAATTCCACTTAGGTGTAAGTTATTCAAAAGGTGACCTTGCGGCTTAACACTAACGCGTGAATAACTGAAAAACTTTATGCACACACACACACGCACATGCATACACACATATATATACATATGAATATATATGTGTGTGCGTGTGTATGCATAAGACTATCCACATACCAAGCACGGAACATGAATACACTTTGTACACATTTCTACAGCCATTTCATTTACTGTGACCGAACACTATAATTAGAGTAATGCAGCAATTCATGCTTATTCTGGACCGCGGTCTACCGCAGGGTGTGTTCTTGTGCTGATTCCGTTTGTTTCTGGATGATGCGCTGTTTTCTCTTCTTGGCAAATTATCGTCGGTGAACGGAATTTAAAACACTGACTGAGTTTTCAGTCATTAGAGTGAGTTTCCGGGCCTACTTTTCCTGACATTTTTGGGGACTTGCTGGGACATGTTTCTTTGATATATAACCAGGTATGCATGTAATACATACATACTTGAATATATATATATAATATATATACAGTATGATATATATATATATATATATATATATATATATATATATATATATATATATATATATATATATATATATATATATATATATATATATATATGTGTGTATTATATAAACAATATATGTGTATATATACAGTATATATATGTGTGTGTGTGTGTGCTCGTAGTAAGAATTGTCCTAAGTCGGAACTTGAAATCATTTATATTTAGTGTTTTTAAAGCTCAAACGAAAAAAAGATTTCATGCAGAGTATAAAAGGTAAAAATATTTGGGTTTCAAATGAAAATATTTCCGCATCTCAACATACATGAGCCTATTTGACTCTTCCGTTACTTTACGGCAGCTGACATCATATACGTGTGAATCCAATCGTTAGCACGAGTTTAGTGTCGTTTTTGTACCTCTTCTTCTTTTTTTTTACCCCTCCCGTATTTTTATATTCTCTGTAGCCTTGAACGGATCAATGAGGATTCTAGAAACGTTTAGAAAGAAAATATCATACTAAATTTACGAGTCAGACAAGCTTCTGTCATTTTCTGAATGATTTGGATAGCATAATATTATATTAATGTGGAAATAGTTCTCAGTGAGAAACGCTTAAAAAGAAAATAAAGTCCAGATATTATTATGAAAATATTTTGAAACAAAACTCTCTAAAGTATCAGATTATATATATATATATATATATATATATATATATATATATATATATATATATATATATATATATAAATATATATAATATATTGTATGAAAGACACTACACTACAGAAAGAGGAAAAGATCTACTAACAAAATAAAGCTGTACTCACTCAGATCTCCCACAGAAACGACAGGAATGCAGAGTACGGGAGTAATTGTAAAAGTGGATCCTGTTGGGAAGGCGATGGAGCGCTTCTGTCGCGAGTGGAGCTCTCCCAGTTCTGTCGAAATAAAAAAAATGATAATGTTGATGCAAATCAAGAACAATTACAGACAAATTTTTCAAATAAAACTAGCAGCAGTTTTAATAGTAATATTGTATACTGCAATTACAGAATGAAAGTCTACGGTATCAACAACCCTTTTTTCATCGAGCCTTTCCTAAACAATTCTGTAAACCTGGAAAGTCTCACAACAGCTTCTGACAGAGTAAGCCCACCATTAGAGACCATTTTGGTCTCTTTACATGGTTCTGCATACTGACGATTTACAACTGTGCTACTGTTTCTCTGATGCCTAAAAACACAGCGTTTTTATCTCCCAGTTTTGATAATTATTGCTTGACTGCAGAAGAACAGTAATTGCGAAAGGATAAAATGCTCGTTTCAACCGACCTTGAGAAGTAGGTCAAGATTACTCATAGTGGGGAAGATGGTAAGGTAAATTATGGATACATACCTGCGGATTTTTTCCGCCGTTTACTAGTTGCGTTACCTTGACATTTACAACAGCAAGAGTAATATGAATAGTAAAAGAATATTAACAATAATGATAGTTATTTTACATCTGTCTTGTTCTTTGCCACTTGGATTTTAGAACTGCAAGTGCAGTAGTATTCGACAGAAATTTGTCATCTGTTTTTGTAGTTACTTTATTTTACATTTTTCACTTTGATTTTTTTACGACGGGAAAACAAAGACAATTGAACTGAATAACTTCAACGGCAAAGGTTAGATTCTTGCCATTACATTCACTACCTCTAATAATAATAACAATTATATACCATCCTACATTCACTCATGTTACTGTTACTACTCTGACAACAATCCCTACTACTATGACACCAACAACTGCTACTAAAAATAATGATTCTACCATTAATAATTCTACTAGCATCATTACTACTACTACGGTATATTCGGTAATAAACATCAACACGTTCCCTGGAGGAAGACATGATTTCAGTAAGAATATCAGTAACCGATAACTCTCTTTGTCGGTTTCCACTTGCTTACGTTTGGACCAAAAATATTCCCAATCATTCCTTACTCTATTTTTTTAATTGGAATGTACTCGCCCTTATTATAAAAAAAAAAATTTCTCTCATACATCCGTCACGCCTTTGGACTTCTGGTGGTTTCATCCGAGATCATTTACAAAACCGCTGTAGTTCTCTCTCTCTCTCTCTCTCCCTCTCTCTCTCTTTCTCTCTTCTCGAGCGAAAAATAGGGCAAAAATGTTTACACTCATCTTGCAAAGACAGTCATCTAAACTTTAATGGGTTTTCCTATTACGAAAGCTAAAACCATGACGAAAATGAGCATTCCTTTGCTTTCGAGGTAATTACCACCTTCTGTCTCTTATAGGTACAAACACCTCTCTCTCTCTCCTGAAAGCCTTTAAGGGATTAGACAGTAAATCGTGTATGCGCGTGTGTGTGTGTGTATACAGATATAAAATATATATATATATATATATGTATATATATATATATATATATATATATATATATATATATATATATATATATATATATATTATATACATATATATGTATGTATTATAGCTATAAAATATATATATATATATATATATATATATATATATATATATATATATATATATATATATATATATATATATATATAATACTATGCAATCCCTTATATTTATGTGTACGTGTATTTACGAATTCACCACCTGTCCTCCATCTATGTGTAAGTGGTCTAACACTAGCCTCCCTGGTCTGTTTTCTTTGTAGTTATTAGTAAATTCTACAGAAGTCCCCACCCCCCCAACCACCCTCTAATCCAGCGCGGAACGTGATTCATATTTTCATCTCAGTAAAAATGAAGGTTACTAGAAGAACATCCTGAATCTTATTTACTTTGCTTGAAGAGCGTGGTTCCTTACACTGCATGACAGATCATCTGCACCGTCTCGATACCCTAAGACTTTGGACACAGAATGTTAAGGATCTTAGAACGATCGTGTTTGTGGGAAAGGAAAAGTGGGCACAGTAACACAAAAATTGTAGCAAAAAGCGCAACGTGTAAACGATGGAAGGATTGTCTAAAAAGAGCTACATCTATTAGAAGCGGCTCACGGGGTTTTATCAACTTCCTGACAGAGGGCCCCCAGGAAATTGCCAGCAGTTTGATCTGCACACAACTCGTGTTTGCAGCCGAAGCATGAAATTCCGAGAAGTATGAGTAAAGATCCAAAGACTTTACGTAGAAGAAGAACAACAACTTTGGGACTAATCGGCAATATGACGTTCACAAGACTCGGTAACAGTTCACTGGCTGGCAGGCATATCAGTGCCTGTAAGAGTCTAAAAAGTCGGTATTTAGCGCAAAGGGGGTAAACTTACAAATTAGTACATCAGCTTCACAAACAAGATCCTGTGCTATATTCTTCGTAGTAGGAGAATGAATGGTGACCAAGTACACTTACTATTTTGGATTAAAGTTGCGACAGAAGTCACAAACAAAAAACTTCATTTCACCCCTTAAAAGTTGGTTTTGCAGACATCAGGAACTTGCAGAGAAACATAAACCAAAGATTTTTTCCTTTTTAACAGTTATCCTAAGAGTTCTGGGCATTTCAAGACTTACTTCTTGGCAATTCTAAGGCGTTTTACCTGAGGAGCCAAGTTCCTTGAACTATCAAAATTGTCTTCCCTACACAAAAACAAAACGCATGCAAATTGGCAAAGAGGCGCACAGACAGAAGGTTAATATTATATAGAAGATATATAATTAGACACAAATTTGGAATCGTTTAGCGATAGAAAGAGAGAGAAGGAAACGGAAAGAGAGAAGAGAGAGAGAGAGAGAGAGAGAGAGAGAGAGAGAGAGAGAGAGAGAATCATGGTCCACACCTTGATCCACCCGACTCCAAGAGCACAAACGGGACAGTTTAAGAAATAATAAACACAGCACTATCAACATTCTTCCATTTTCCCTAACGCTTGACTAGCTCACCATTTACCTTATCTGATTGTCAGCAACTGAGGCTACGGAAAAGCCACAAGAAGAGATTCTCAGACGCTTCTACCTGAGTTGTTCACTGCACAACAACTCTTTTGAATGTTTTCCCGTCTGAATGTTTTCCCAGGACTTGGTTCCAGGTTTCCTTGGTGTTCTGATGGATGGTAGCTCAGTCTCTTTGTTGCTACAGTATTTTTAACTGTTACTCAAGTTCTTCCCACGTGTCTTTCAAGTACTCTGACCTACCTCTTAAGTTTCGAGTTTCTACGCCCCAGGCAAATTGTAATCTAGTCTGTGGGGTTTACTAATAAAGCTCCTGGCCATGAGTTTAATGTCATAATATACTGTATGTATATGTGTGTATATATATATATATATATATATATATATATATATATATATATATATATATATATATATATATATATATATATATATATATATATATATATATATATATATATATATATATATATATATATATATATATATATATATATATATCAGTGTGTGTGTGTGTGTGTGTGTGTTCATTATAAATATTG
Source organism: Macrobrachium rosenbergii (assembly GCF_040412425.1). Classification (NCBI taxonomy): domain Eukaryota; kingdom Metazoa; phylum Arthropoda; class Malacostraca; order Decapoda; family Palaemonidae; genus Macrobrachium; species Macrobrachium rosenbergii. The sequence goes on along the minus strand of NC_089765.1, from coordinate 25,137,291 downwards.
ATATCGATAACTGATTTATGTTCGTACCACTACGGAAAAGTTTAATTTGTCTCTGGAAATAAAAAAAAAAAAAAAGCTGCAGAATTCCAGTTCATCTTGAATTCAACAAGAATTCTGTAACAGTGAAATGTAATAAAAAAGTTAAATTCATAATTTAGGTTTCTTTACTTTTTCCTACGTGAGGATTCGGAGCTCTATGATTTTTCTAAATGTCTAGTGTACCTTTGCGTGGAACCAGCCAAAAAGCCTGCAAGGTGGGTCGTTGAGACTGAGCCGGGCTGATGTGAACCTCTGAAAATTCCAGCCAACCGAGACGAAACTCTCAAAGCAATCTGCCACTGAGATGGTGTTCAGAAGTGAAAATATAAAAACAGTGAAGAGATGAATGCAAAGATACGGTAGACAATAAACAAGAAAGGAAACATATCAAACAAGGAATAAAAACACGCGCATGAATGAACAGACGAATAATTAAAAAAAGAAAACTAACGAAAAAGGAGAATGGGGATCTAAAAAATGAGCGATAAAATACGTCTGACAATAAACAAGAAAGGAAACATATCAAACTAAATAAACACGCGCACGAATGAAAAAGCAAACTGACGAAAAAGGAGAAGAGGGGTTTTATACCTGAACAGAACGGCAAGTGCATACATCGAATTCCTCCCTAGCACAGTGATGAGCTTCAGAGTCAAGGGCTCTTCCTCAAAGCGGAAGCGGTTACAGCGGGAGTTAGCGGTAATGAATGGAGGACGTCAGATGCAGCTGGACCAAAGCGTTTTCGGATTTAGTGCGATTTTTGTGGATCACTCTGCAGAAGTTCCCGACTTCCCCACATCCGCGACTTTTCCTGTCATCTTCGTCCTTTCCGGCGGGTCCGGTAATTTGAGCCTTACGGTATTTCTGAACATATATAGAATTTAGGCCAAGAGCCAAGCGCTGGGACTTATGAGGCCATTCAACGCTGAAACGGAAATTGGCAGTAAAAAGGTGTGAAAGTTGTGACAAGAGGAAAACGTTTCGGTTGCACTATAAATAATTTGTTAGGCGAGGGTGGAAAGTAAGATGTAAGGAAGAGAACATGAAAGGAAGTACAGTAAAAGGAATGAAAAGGATGGCAGCTAGGGACCGAATGGACGCTGCAAGGAACCTTAAGTAATACCTACTGTGCACCGCATGAGGTGCACTGACGGCACTGCCCCACTATGGGGGTGGTATTTCTGAGAAAAGATAGAAAATACTTGGAGAACGCACACCGGATACGAATCTATATTCAACTTGAAATTTATACAACTTTTCGTTGGCCCAGAACACTGCTGCACATACCTTCCCAGTGCCAGCAAAAAAAAAAAAAAAAAAAAAAAAAAAGCATCTTGGGTGCGTATTCGAATTCAGATACATCTGAAAACTTATCAATTTTTTTCTGGGCCATGCCAATCAACCCATGACTTTCAAACACATCTTGAGTTCAGTCAGACAAGCAGGTTAAACGGACAGGCACCGCTTAAATAAATCTTCTCTTCATAAAAATCTTGAATTCCAGTCATGTCGTTTATCAGTATAATCTGAGAAACAAAGATGAGTACCGAGTTCCGTCAAATGACCATACTCTACTCCAATAAATCTTAAGATCTGCATGACATTGCAATTGTAAAAGTGTCAGTCATTCCACCACTGTTGAAGATGAGAGCCCCTTATCCAAACACACTTTGTCACCACGCGTAGATTCATGAGGATGTGGCCAGCCAAAATTGCTGCCTCATCCAATGATTAAAATCATTCCAAATCTTGGCAAAAACAGGACATATATTCATAGATCCTTAAAACCTGCCTAAGTGTTAGGAAGCTGACGTCCAACTTAAATAGCGTATGTCTCTGTCGTCCGAATTCAATAGCGTATGTCTTAGTCCAGCTGCAAATGAATGGCGACTTATTTTGTCGAAACGTTCCTTTTGTTTTTCTCTTTCAGAAGCATCAGCTCACCATTGCTTTATTTATTAACCAACTTAGATATGAGACCCATCTTTAACTGATTTTTTTTATTCATCTGCATTTTCCGATGAACCACTGTTTGTTCCTAACTTCCCGCCCTATTCACAAGCTTTTGAATACGCTCATGCAAATGGGGAACAATTAAATAAACACTACTTCCTGCACTGAGAGTCCAATTTAAGTACGGGAGGTTAGGATGACGTTAACCTAAACCATTTTGCCACGAATAAGAACATAATTCTAGTTCAACTAATACATTCATATACCTGTCTAATTCAGATGCATTTTATTAGAGTTGAAATGGACATGTGCTCACCATAATAATATAACAGATTACTGTTTATTCTTTTTTACTCAAATATATATAGAATCTACTGCCCGAACCCGTCTTTTCATTTCTCCAGTTTGTAATTCTTGGAATACCTACAAACAATGACACAAAGTCCTGCTTTTTTTCCCAGATTCTGTTTCCTCGAGCTTCTAATTATACCACAAGAACACCTCAACTTATCCAACAAGCTATCTCTTGGAACACTCAAAAAGTGACACTAGAACCCATCTTTTTTTAAGTATTATTTCGAGTAATTCCCTCAAACAGCAGTACAAGCACTATTATTCCCCAACCACACCAGGTTTTATCTCCCGATACCCCTACTAGCACAACACAAGAACTTTAATATTCTCTTCTAAATTCTGTTTCCAGGAATCCCCGTAAACCGTGGCAAAGGAACTATGCTTCTACAGGTACTACCAATTCGCAAGAACTGTGACCTTCTTCTCCAAGTTCTATCAAGAGTTCCCATCAATAAAGCAAGAATGTTTTTTTTTTTTCTTAAAATCTCTCTGATCACTCGGAGGCCTTCGTTGATGAAGACTACCCACAAGAGTGGTAGTCATGCCTAACGATCCGTTTCAGCTATCATTTGGCAAGCAACATACCTTGAAATCTGAGAGGAAATTGCCAATAATAATAGATACACTCTGTATATGAATGACTGCAAAAACTCTGCAAGCTAGCGAACACTTTTCAATATATATTCGGACTCTCTTGCGCCGTTTTGAAGGTTCTATCGATTCAAAGACCTAAGAAACATCCACAGAAGGTCAATATTATACTGACGATTTTTATTCCGAAACCATCTCTTCCCTCAGCTAAACGTTACATTTACAATGAAGTATTTGTTCAGGTAAATGCATTCATACATCTTTCATCATCCTGCCTACAATTATGCTTACAACTGAAAAAGAATCATGCAGGAAGGTTTTATTTTCAGTCTTCTTATGGTTTAGAGGTTTAGATCGATAATCTGTTAAAACAATGGCATTAAGAACACTGGTGTTTATGTATTATATACATATGAAGTGAGTATACTGTAACAACGTGTGACTAAATATATATGAGTAAATATATATATATATATATATATATATATATATATATATATATATATATATATATATATATATATATATATATATATATATATATATATATATATATATATATATATATATATATATACTATATATATATATATATATATATATATATATATATATATATATATATATATATATATATATATATATATATACTGTATATGCGTGTGTGGAAATACACCTTATAGGAAAGTAATATTATATGATCTACAGTTATACAAGAAAGTGAAATGTTCCGGTTGAAAGCAAGTGTAAAAGGATCACATAGGATTATACTGCATTTTTATTGAAGCGTATTAACCTCTCTCTCTCTCTCTCTCTCTCTCTCTCTCTCTCTCTCTCTCTCTCTCTCTCTCTCTCTCTCTCTCTCTCTCTCTCTGTGGTTTAATGATCTACTTGCGTCAAAGACACAAATAAAACATAAGTAATTTATTTTCATAAGTGACAAAAGTGATTAATTTCCCCATAAATCAGAAGAGACATTAGCGTGGGAGAGTTAGCACCTAAGTAAAAATGATAAATGTGAGGAATTCTCCTTTAATTTAAATGGAAAAAGACATCTGATATTTTTTTACTCTTTTACTGAAAAACTAGAAAAACTCATGACTTTCCCTTTCAATTTTAGTGCAAAAAACACGTAGCGCAGTCACCATCAGCGGAAATCATAGAGTAATACTTTTCCCTTTAAATTCTATGAGAAAAATGGGGATTGCATATTACATACGTATCTGGTAAAAATGGACCAGTAGGTTTATGTTCCTGAACCCACGTTAGCGTGTATGGATAACTGATAATTATAAGGATTTTATCTTTGAATAATAAGGTTAAAAAAGATACCTCTGTTAGCGCCAAAAGATATAACTAACAAATACAAAAGCCTTTCTCATTTGATCTGGGCAATAAAAAATCATGTCAAATAAAACACTTTCTCCTCGAATCTCCTTGGCAAAAAAAGACACCTCTCTCAGACCCAAAGGATATAGCCTGACTAACAAATACAAAACCTTTCTCATTTAACCTGAGCAATAAAAAATCATGTCAAATAAAACACTTCCCCCTCGAATCACTTCGGAAAAGGGCACCTACCTATGTTGGCATCTAAGGAAGTCCTGGCCTTCTTCTTGAGCTCCCTCTGCGTCCTGGCTCTGTACTCGAACCACGACTCTCTTAATTCGGCCGTTGCAATCGCCAGAAGCAGTACAAAAATCCCACCGACGGCCACCAACATCCTCTTGTCTTTCTGGAACATCCTGTGGGTGAGAAAATTGCCAGTTACTCTAAAATTGATTCGCCTGCCATTGTATTCATCTTGGACGGGAGAGCGAAGAGACTGGATGAAGGAAATAAGGACTATAATGATTTGAAAAAGAATTCCAAACACACATACACACACACATATAAATAGAATACATACATACATACATACATATATATATATATATATATATATATATATATATATATATATATATATATATATATATATATATATATAGTATGTATATATATATTTATAAATATATATTTATAGATATATTATATATATAATATATAGATATACACAGCATATATAAAGAACAAGCAATGTATACAATACCTTAAGATTTTGAGAAGTAAATGCAAGAATTAAAACAGTAACGGGGCAAAATAAATCACCAAATAATTGCAATGTGTAATCTCATGAATGAATACATAATCAGACCAGGCAATTAAGCAGCACACCGACATCATTCCGGCAACAGCAAGATGGCTGCTGCCTCCTGCGTGACGTCAGCGACACGAAATTTGTTTGTGTCGTCAGATGAGCGCATCAACAGCACGGCAACAACCACAACCTTCTTTCGGGGCTCCTTAAACACATAGAATTATAAACATCGGTCTAAGGAAGATGCCTGCACCAAATAACGGCATATCCGACCATGTACATCTCCCGGAGTGTGGAATACTACATCTTCTAACAGACGCTGAGAAGCAGATGGCTTCTTATTCAAATGATCTAGCGTCATGCAAGTGCGGTCGGATAAAGACAGAGGAACTGGTGGGTGGGTGGGTGAAAGGTGTCGGAGCCTCTTGTCCGGGGTAGTCGTTGGAAGCTTCCAAGTGTGTCATTGGGCTTTATTATAAGTTCCTGTGCCTCTCGGTTCAGTTCCAGTGATTTTTCCATAATGCAATAAGGGCACATATGCACTAGCTTTGGTTAGAACAGAATTCAGAATTTAGGCCTAAGGTCAAGCATTGGGACCTATGAGATCATTCAGCGCTGGAAGGGAAATTGACAGTAAGGGGGCTTTAAAGGTGTGACAGGAGGAGAACCTCGCAGTTGCACTATGAAACAATTGTCAGGGGAGGGTGGAAAGGAGGTACAGTAAAAGGAATGAAAGTGGTTGCAGCTAGGGGCCGAAGGGACGCTGCAAAGACCCTTAAGTAATGCCTACAGTGCACCACGTGAGGCGAACTGAAGGCACTACCCCCCTATGGGGATTAGTTTTGGTTTTCTGTCTTCAGGTGATGGCGATTTATGAAAATTAGTCTATAAGCCAGTAGCAGGGTACTTTCAACCATTTAGTGCCTAAGTGAGTGAAAAGAGGGAGTAGGAGTGGTTAGGCAGCAAGACTGAAGAAAGGTCGTGAGAATGAAGGTATGGCAAAAAAATAAGAAGTGGGTGCAACTAAGGGGAAAGGGATGCTGCAAATACCCTTTAGTGATGCCTCGAATGTACCACTTGAAGTGCAATGACGGCACCAACCCCCTAAGGGACCCTCTCTTTCAAATAGGCATCGTGCGCCCTTTTTCTCTTTTTAATCCCCAAAGGTCTTTCTTTACCTTAAATGCATTTCTCTTGCAATAAAATTTTCACCTAATTTTCTATACCCAAATATGAAACATGTTCTTAAATTTGGAATGATTTCCTCCATTCTTCCAATTTGGAATGGTTTCCGCCATTCTTCCAATTTGGAATGATTTCTGCCATTCTTTCAATTTGGAATGATTTCTGCCATTCTTCCAATTTGGAATGATTTCCTCCATTCTTCCAATTTGGAATTATTTCCTCCATTCTTCCAATTTGGAATGATTTCCTCCATTCTTCCAATTTGGAATGATTTCCTCCATTCGTCCAGTTTGGAATGATTTCCTCCATTCTTCCAATTTGGAATGATTTCCTCCATTCTTCCAATTTGGAATGATTTCCTCCATTCGTCCAGTTTGGAATGATTTCCTCCATTCTTCCAATTTGGAATGATTTCCTCCATTCTTCCAATTTGGAATGATTTCCTCCATTCTTCCAATTTGGAATGATTTCCGCCATTCTTCCAATTTGAAATGATTTCCGCAATTCTTCCAATTTGGAATTATTTCCTCCATTCTTCCAATTTGGAATTATTTCCTCCATTCTTCCAATCTGAAATGATTTCCTCCATTCGTCCAGTTTGGAATGATTTCCTCCAATCCTCCATTGTCACGTCCCTAACCCGTAGAGACACAAATTACGAAGCATATTACTATCACGAAGCTTCGTATAAGAATATCCTTAAGTTTGTAAAACTTCAACTTCAATAAAATTCTCAAATATCCTTTACTGTTTTAATTTCAGCTGATGGATATTCACTCTTCTTAGTAATCCTGTAACTGGGTTCACCTGGGACTTTCATTTTTAAGAAGAGATGATTAAATTTTGTTATTATTTCGGCATCCTCCGTTTCGCGTTTTCCATCAAAGCCTGGCGGCTAGCAATCTTTTCACCCTTCAGAAGCAACAGTCAACAACGCGGGTACTGCAGCCTCCCTGAAAGATTCTCGATCATTCCACACCACAAACAAACAACAGCAAGAGAAAAGAAGAAGTAAACGACCAAGTCATGTCCCCTTTTCTCAATACCGCACTCCTAACCTAACCACCCGTCAAAGTAACCACAACCCCTTTGATCTGGATGCAATTGCTAAGTCACTCTTCTTGTCTCGTGGTCCGTACCTATATTTGCGAGACCGGCTTCTCATCCTCGAATTCGCCGGTACGTTCAAACAGCTTTCTTTTGTCTTAAGCTATTTTTTATCTTTTGGACAACAACTTCATATTCAATGCTCTCCATCCACTTTCTCTGACATTAATCCAATCCTATCCCAAATTAATAACACCGTTATTCGTCATGATTTGTCATAATTACGATTTCTTTGCAGTCTGGTCAAGGCTGCTGTTTTGCTTCTCGGGTTGCTCGCCTCCTTCTCTGTCTCGTGTAGGATTTCTGGACTTCATTTAATAAAGGAATATTGCAAGTGCCATTGTTGTCTTAATGCCAATTACCTAAGTTCTTACATTCCATTTTCAGGAAAACAGTGGGAAGGTCTTCTTGGCTGCCTGCATTGTTGATGCAGATTCTCATTCGTCAAAGAAAAAGCGGAAATGTTACTTCAGACTCCCTTAAGCAACTGTCTTTTTTTGTCTGACATTTATTGTTTTTCGTGAATGTAAAGTATCATTGTATTTCATTTGGTTGTTCGCTGTTTATTTACTGTCTTTTCTTCGTATACAATTTTTCAGTGGAAGCTTGTTTTATAACCAAAACAGCAGCCTTGACCAGACTGCAAAGAAATCGTAATTATGACAAATGACGAATAACGGTGTTATTAAACTGGGATAGACTTGCTCGTTGTGAATGCACTCTTGTTTTGAATAAACATAACAACAATAACCAAAATGACCAACAATCAAGCACTACAATTCCTTCTTTCTGTCAATTATTATCTTCTACTACTTCACTCTATCAACGCCTCTCTTATGAAGGATCTAAAAATGCTCTTCCAACATTTCTCTTACGCTTTTACTCCTTATCATTCCTTTAAAAACTTCATTAGATTTATCATAGTTTTTCAAAGCACAAAGGACAATGGGACACCCCCAGAGAAAATAATAAAATGGGAAAACAGAAGAAAGGAGATAACTCAGAAGTTCTTATAACACCCCTGATGTCAGCAAAATGCCTCATCACTTCCTCGCCCACTTTTGATCGAGTTCAAATCTCGCCCCCAACACCCACCCCCACCCCCGCCGCCGTCCCCAAAAACATAAAAATCGGTAGTCACTACACGGCCATGTTTATAGGTGGCGAAACTTGTAAATTAGGCCCCTGGCCGCCTGCATAGATTCCCAATCAACCTAAATTTTTTTTTTTTCTCTCTCTCTCATTTTGCTGTGTCATGCCACTCAAGCCACTCTTATTCCTCCTATGTTCATATTTCTATTGTACAATAACTGCACAATAACCCAGAAATTTCTTGAGGGGAAAAATATTTTTTTTTTTTAAGATTAGATTAGTCATTCAACTCTTAGGGATCCTTAATATTGGATTATGTAAGACACTACAGTCTTTCGTTTCATATAAAACAACTTATTCTATCTGCTTATTCATTTGACGAAAGTGAGGTAATTTTGTGCAATAACTCTCCCTGCAAGTTCTGAACTATGCAATGAATTATAATAATGTAATCCTGAACTTCAAAAGAATAACTGATATAAAAATAAGGTTCGTCCAAGCATTATAATAATAATAATAATAATAATAATAATAATAATAATAATAATAATAATAATAATAATAATAATAATAATAATAATAATAATACTTATTCACCTGCCAATGTTCTATCAGTTCAATCTTTCATAGTTTTCACTTCGAGAATTTGGAGCTTTCAGCCTCTCTTCGATATTTCAACCTGTCTCTTTTCTAGAGGCGCTTCTGTCGTCACCTAAGGGCTAAAGCCCATTGACATAATGATCTTTCTAAATAATGCTGTCAGGGGTCGCCAGGTTACCTACAACCTGACATGCCACACAGATAGATAGAATAAAGAATTTCTGCCAAAGGCCAAGCGCTGGGACCTACGAGGTCAGTCAGCCTGAAAGGGAAATTGACAGTAAAGAGGTTTGAAAAGTGTGATAGGAGGATAACCTTGCAGCTGCACTATGAATCAATTGTTAGAAGAGGGCGGAAAGTAAGATGGAAAAAGAGAATATGAATGGAGATACACTAAAAGGAGTGAAAGGGGTTGCAAAGAACCTTAAGTAATGCCTACTTGAGGTGCACAGACAGCGCTACCCGCCTACGGGAGACATGCCACACAGGGACTGAAGCATTACAGAATTACAAAAAGGATTAACAAACTGGCTCATACCAATCAGGTGTCAAAAAAGCAAATGTCATCGAAGCCTTAATATCAGAAGGGCAGCATCACAGCCTGTAAGTATACTATTTATTATTATTACTTTTTTTTGAGGGGGGGCCATTTTCAGTCAAGGACTTTTCTAGAGATTTCTACAAATAGATGACAATATATTTAGGCATTCAGTCGCCTGTTTCTTGCCAAGATGTCTATATAATGATTAAAAGCTAAACTAAATAAAACTAGTATCGGCTTATTAATGTGACCAACCAGAATCCGTCATGTAATTTTTTTCCTTTTTCTTTAAGACTGTTACATAATACCCTGCCTTATTACTTATGTTTTACTGATACGTCTGTTTTTATCTGTTATATTATATATATATATATATATATATATATATATATATATATATATATATATATATATATATATATATTACTCAAAATATCCATACAATTAAGGAGACCGATTCTAAAAAAATAACTTTGGTTACAACAGAATTGAATGTCATTTATTAAAGATGGAATGGGCTAAAAATATACAGTATATATACATATATATACATACATACATACATATATATATATATATATATATATATATATATATATATATATATATATATATATATATATATATATATATATCTTCTCTATCCTATTCCATCTTTATTACATGGCATTCAATTCGATGTAACCTTTTAAGTCTGCCTATTTATATGTATGGATAGTTTGAAAATAGTGTGCTCAAAATACAGTGCATTTCTCTATGAGTAATGCACATAGTCTGCGGGTAATGAACTCTACCTTTCATCATTGCAAGAGCTTGATATATATTATAACATACTTGATTATAAAAAGTATATATGTAATATTATCGTATTTTTCATATTACATTTCTATTACATATTCTTATACAATTATTTTAATATTTCCGTAATTTTTGACGGAACAGTTACACTAATAATAATGATTATTAATATTATCATCATTATGTCAATACTCAGAAAAGTAAGGGGGAACGAGAGGAAAATGATGATTCAGCATTCTGATACTAGAAACTCAATATTCTAAATGAGAATATAACACATCAAAATCGCCAGCGATCACACGAAAGAGACCAGCAAATTTCAGAACCTCCTCGACTCTTCAATGACGTAATCAGCTGCTCACCTGCTGAAGACTCTTTAATACGAACGTCACGATCTCGAAGATGACCTCTCCTTATCACGCACAAAAAGGAAAGAGATATACGTTTGCTTTTCAATGCACTGGACGATCTTTTTAAGCGACGAAATGTCTTCCCTAGTACATGCACTCGTCACTCGGTTCGGAAGATGCTGTGCACGCATGCGCGTTTGTAGGTCAACTAGATCACTAACCTCTGGTGGAGATTAGCGCGTGGCAGACTCTTACAAGCAGACTTTTTTACTCGTAACTGTCAATCGTCAACGCGGTAGACAGGCGTTTGAACGAGTCGGCGAGACAGACTCCGGTATATATATACCTTTGCAAGGAACGCCTCCAAACAGCGCGAGCTCCGCCTATCTGTCAGATAAAGTTCCTCAAAAACTTTTATATTAACTTCTTCGTGTATGGGTTTAAGACTTTCAGTAACCTGTTCTTGAAGGTCGATACTTTCAGTATCCGAATTCGCCATTTTTTTACTACTTCTACGGAAAAATATCTTTCAGCATCATTCACCGTATCCTGCGCTCCTCCCACGGGGACTCGTCTCTCCTCCTTCGTCGTTTGGTTCCTCCCAAAAATGTTTCCTCTCTACTTTGTGTTATTTCTCAGAAACTTGTGTTTAAACATGCTTTTATTTTCATCTCCGGAAACTATCTGAGGGTTTGCTCGGCAGCTCAATGACACGGACACAAACGTATTGTACATATATCTCCTGAAAAATGTAGCAAATTTCTCTCTCTCTCTCTCTCTCTCTCTCTCTCTCTCTCTCTCTCTCTCTCTCTCTCTCTCTCTCTATATATATATATATATATATATATATATATATATATATATATATATATATATATATATATATATATATATATATATATATATATATATATATATATATATATATATATACATACATATATATACATATATATATATACAGTATATGTTATATATACATATATATATATTATATATGTATATGTATATATATATATATTTATATACATATATAATATATATATGTATATATAACATATACTTTTATATATATATATATATATATATATATATATATATATATATATATATATATATATATATATATATATATATACAGAGAGAGAGAGAGAGAGAAGAGAGAGAGAGAGAGAGAGAGAAGAAGAGAAAGCATTCAATCAAACAGGAAAAGAAACATTTCATATATAAATGTAAATATTCGCCCTTGTTCAGTAGTAGGGGCGAATTCAAGACATTTTTCCGCTCACACCACATGAATGGTTGCACACCACCAAGTTAAAAAAAAAAAAAACTTAGTGGCGTGCAACCATTCATGTGGTGTAAGCGGAAAAATGCACACCACTGGTGGGGATTACTTCGTCAAGGTAATTATGAGAGGATCGCATACATTTTGACGGGGAACTGATCATTAGTGTCTGTTCTTTTCTGCTCTCTCTCTCTCTAAGGCTACGATCTCTTGCTAGTATGTCAAATATGACACTGCCAACTAGGAGAAAAACACGCAGGAACCTACACTAATAATATTATTGATGTCAACAAGACTGACTTTATATCTGCTGGCATGTCAGTCATATGCTGTCAATCAATAAACTGAAACATCCATGTTTTAAACAACTTACAAATACTGATCAATCAAAATTACAGTGTGGGGTGGCGTTCAGTCTCATATACAGTATTCCGCCTAAGTTGGTCCACTGACCGAATGAAATACAATCCCTGTCTTCGAAGCCCAATATTTATTCCTACAATGGTGCAAAATCGAAGTCACATACTCAGATGTCACATACGCGTAGTTATGTGCGAATGCAGCTTTGCTACCAATACTGGCTGCTTAGGAACAACTTTGATGGAAAGATGGTAAAAGATGACTACAAACCTGTCGTATTATACAGTGCTGAGATTAACCTAATGCTAACATTTACTTAATGCTTTGTTAGGTTTATTTGCATCTTTATTTGTTATATATGTGTGTGTGCGTGTATACATATACATATATACACACACACATATATATATGTGTGTGTATGTGTGTGTGCTGTCATATATTTCGTCACCATGAAAATGGAGGTAAAATAGGAAAAATTACTTATTTTTGGGTGTAGAACATTATCCCTGAAGAAAGGCCAACAGACTTTATGCCATGATTAAATTACTCGGAAAATACTGAAGAAGGTAGAGATTTCTAAACTCTGGACGAACCCTGAGAAGAAAATCACAGTGAAGAGAAGCGAGTAAAGAAAATGGCGGATGGGGTGCAGTCTTTATCTTATAAAGCGTTTTCTTCAGGTAAACTTACCTGTTTGCTGCAGAAGCAGATTAATGAATTGATAAATAAATAAATGAGAGAGAGAGAGAGAGAGAGAGAGAGAGAGAGAGAGAGAGAGAGAGAGAGAGAGAGTAGAGAGTGGTATCAGTGGTTCGCGGTTTGTATTCATATGTTTGTACATATTTTTCTTTCAGAGAGGAAAAGACTGCAAATGTGCTTGAGTCTAAGACAGAGAGAGAGAGAGAGAGAGAGAGAGAGAGAGAGAGAGAGAGAGAGAGAGAGAGAGGAGAGAGAGCAGAGAGAGAGAGAGAGAGAGATGTTTGTCGCATGTAGCTACTTGTGTTTCGTGTTTAGAGAGAGAGAGAGAGAGAGAGAGAGAGAGAGAGAGAGAGAGAGAGAGAGAGAGCATGAGCATATGGAGAACGCAGCGAAAAATTTTAATGGACCGAACAAGATTCCCATAGGCGCCCGGTAACAGATTGACATTGTCCAGTGTACAGAAATCCCAGAAACATCAAGGCATAGCTTTCAATCGCCACTTAACCATGAAGAGGCCAGTCTCAAGACAGTGACCAAATAAACCGCGGGAAAAGAAGAAGAAGAAGAAGAAGAAGAAGAAGAAGAAGAAGATTCCGTAAGTTATGGGGAAATTATTCTCCAAGAATCAGTGATTGAGGACGGCAATTTGATCAGACCGGTCTGTGACAGACAAGGATTTCAGCCAAGGTCTAAGGGTGGGATTATTATTATTATTATTATTAGTAGTAGTAGTAGTAGTAGTAGTAGTTAGTAGTAGTAGTAGTAGTAGTAGTAGTAATAGTAGTAGTAGTAGTTTAAAGAACCTCTTTTAAGCACGTAATGTTGAAAGCGATAGCTGTATCAGCTGCATTCATTTTATATAGAATTTTCTCTGTTTCTGATAATAATAATAATAATAATAATAATTATTATTATTATTATTATTATTATTATTAGACAAGTCCCCACGAAACTGATGTACTGTACATTTGTGGGAAAAGCATAAAAAAGAGAGTAGAAAATGTCAAATAAATAGAGGATAAGTCAACAGTTTGGGGAACATTCCCAAACACAAACAGCAAAGTCATCGAACTTTAATAAGTAAAAAAAAAAAAAAAAAAAAATTCGAATGAATTCAAAAGGAAACGAATCTGCACGGTCAATAAATAGAAAAAGGCGGGCAAACCACAGCAACGCTGGGAATACAAAAAGCAGGAATTCCAGGAGCTAAATAGAGAACGCGTGAGAAGGGGGAACCTCACATCGTGAAGTCTCCCTACGAGGAATATGATCAACGCCCCAGCGATGAAGTTAAAAAAAAAGGAAGAAAAATAAAAAAAAAACCACGTGACTGCAAAGGCGGTTAGTGCGTGGATTCTGCTGAGACAAACTCTAATAAGCATGGAAGATGACACATCTGATAATGTAGGGCCTGCTGCAACCTGACGGTGGTGACTGAGCAAGAGGGTCACTATGCTACTTCCATAGACTGGAGGGTTATGGAGCCATAGCAATTCCTGTTGGCGCCCCTCCCCCACGGGGTGGGGGGTGGAGGGGGGGGGGAGGAAGAGGGACGCCATAATGGCAACTATTTGCATTTTGAGAGATTTTCTTTTTATTTGTGGGAGTAGCTGCGGATTTCTGTTGGCAAAGAAATTTGTTTTTTTAGAATGGTCAACCGGAATGATTGATGTTACTACAACAAACATTATAATTTAATCATTATCTTAGCATTCCTTATCAAGCAGCTCTATATCAAAGGAAATACGGATATTATTATTATTATTATTATTATTATTATTATTATTATTATTAAAATAGTTTAACCAGACCACTGAGCTGACTATCAGCTCTTATAAGGCTGGCCCGAACGATTAGAATTAAATACCAAGTCTAGGCCAGAGACCAAGCACTGGGACCAAATAGGTCATTCGGCGTGGTGATGAATGAATGAAAATGAAATTCCAAACTGGACAAGGCACATGCTTTTACACTGGAGCATACATACATACACACACACACACATTAAATACATTTACTCATGTTTCCATACATGCACACACAAAAAAAGGAATATTAAAATTCGAATAAGTAATATTTAAAAAAATTTAATTCATTAAACCCCTAAAAATAAGATTTCTTCTTTTAATCACATGGAGCGCAATCAATATAGAAAATATCATTCTTGTACCGGTGATAGAATTAATAAATGGCTTCCGCTGCTCAGGCGCCTAGCTGTTAAACCATTTGGATATTGCTCTTGGTCATTATCTGCCATTTCCGCTCTAAACAGACACTGTGGGTCAAGGTCTGTTATATGATAAATATGGGAAAGCACATCTTCATTTCTTATACTTCTTATTGCCTCTTTCTCCCCTCGGCGAAAAGGCTCTTGCACACACACACACACACACACACACACACACACACACACACACACACACACATATATATATATATATATATATATATATATATATATATATATATATATATATATATATATATATATATATATTTATGAGTATATACATATATATATAAATAAATAAATAATATATATAGAAAATAATTTTTTTGGTAGATTTTCTGTTATTAATTTGTTCTTTTCTTCTCTTCGTTGTTTTTCCGGCACGTCGACTCTATTCTGTCGAAGCTTGTCTTGCAAGTCAATGGTCTTATAGTTTGTGTGTAAATGAATCATTCTAACAAATATATTTCCCCCGGCGGTGAACACAGCTCTCGAATACTAGTTAACAATATCAAATCAATCTGTCCATTCGAATTCTCCTTTCCAACATTCTTCCAGTTTCATCCACCTGCTCATTTATCCATAATTATCGAATCTTCCATCCATTTCAACTCGTCTCCCCGTTCCTGGTCCCCACAGCAAACATTCGAAAGGGGTTTACTGCTATCGATATTCAAGTCAGAAGTTTAGCAGATATTCCAGCAGTGTTCTGCACACCTTACGAATAGAATAGAATATAGAATTAAGACCTAAGGCCAAGCGCTGGGGCCTATGAGGTCAATCAACTCTGAAAGGGAAGTTGTCAGCAAGAAGGTCTGAAAGGTATAACAGGAGGAAAACCTCGCAGTTGCACTATGAACCAATTGTTAGGAGAGGGTGTAAATTCAGATGGAAGAAAGAGAATATGAAAGGCGGTACAGTAAAAGGAATGAAAGGGGATGCAGCCAGGGGCCGGAGTGACCCTTCAAAAAACCTTACGTCATGCCTACAATGCACCACGTGAGGTGCACTGACGGCACTATCCCCCTTCGGGGCAACTTACGAATAGGGGCAAGTTATTAATATCAAGTTGAAGATGGATGAGCCAAGTATCTGAATTAATGTGAGAAAGAAAAACGAGCAAAAATTAGTTGTAACCATAAAGGTAACCCAGCTCATTTCTTAGCTTTTTTCCCGTGAAGTTTTCTCAGTACTTCATCCACAGATTTGCAGGAGGTTGCAGGTGGTTCCTTCGTCCATTTTATGTGTTCCTTTCCTCATAAAGAGAAACAAACAAAGTGTCAGAATGGTCTGAATAGCTCGCTGGCCATATACGCTGACCAAGTTTAGCGTGTCCATCTTCAAAAGTGCCGAGTTGTTAAGTCTTTGTCAGGAGATGATTATTTCGGTGTGAGAGTATATGAATAGCTTTGGAGAAAATGGCGTACTTTGCACTCACGTTCAACGTGAATTTCTGGTAAAATATTCGTATTCCTTTAAAGCCCTTCAGGAAAACAAGAACACGATTTTAATTTGTATGCAAGTATAAAGGCACTTCCATTCTCAACACCAAAATTCCTGCTTTATCCCTATTTTATGAATAGGGATGAAGTAGGACAAAATGTTACTTTAAAATGACATTCACTGTTTATTGCAGTCGGTTGATTTCTCTTTATTTACCAGTTGTTCTCTTCCCCCTGTTTTCACTTTTTCTCATATAGGAGTATTAAGTTCTGAATGAATTTGCATTGACAGTAAATTAAAACGATAATTATATAAAATATTAATCATAATACTTTTCATCCAAATTTTGAGCAATTTTCGAACTGAGCTACAAGTTTAAGTTCGAATTTCACATTGACTAATAAGCCCAAATTTACAAGACTTCTTTCACAGCGCCTTGTTGAAAGCCCTGTGTAGCTGAGCCGTAAAAATTAGAACTACGAAGAAACAAATAAACACCGCTGCAATGATAATATAATCATTATAGTTATCCTCATCCACACCATCGCCATATTCCAATCACATACTAACAGGTCACAGATTCCTGTCCAGAACACAAGACACAGAAACTGAAAACTATCGTGAACCCAGAATAAAGAGAACAGGAACCTAATAATATAAAATCATCATATCAACTTCCAATCCATTAGCACTTAAGTGCCCTCTATTACATTCTAAAATTGACCATAAAACAGACCACGGAAGAAGAAGAAGAAGAAGAAGAAGAAGAAGAAGAAGAAGAAGAAGAAGAAGAAGAAGAAGAAGAAGAAGAAGAAGAAGAAGAAGAAGAAGAAGAAGAAAGAAAGAAAGAAAGAAAGCTGTCGCCTGAGAACTGAAGTCATTTGACCATGAGGAAGAAGGAGAGGCTATATGGCCGAGTCATGGCACTGAACAGAGGCTTCGCATCATTTGAACTGCACTTATCCTCATCCTGCAACATGGATGTTAGGACTGAAGACCCATACAGACGCTTCTTGCGTACGCTGCAGACGTATACTTCGGGTGGTCGTGATTATATCTTTCACCAGTAACGCCCTCTGCGCAAGACACATATTTGGTTTCAGGCGTCTCTAAAGGGAGTGCGTGTGTTCGTGTACATACGTACACACGTGTTATATGTGTACATATATACGTGTATATATATATATATATATATATATATATATATATATATATATATATATATATATATACACACATATATATATTATATATATATATATATATATATATATATATATATATATATATATATATATATATTATACACACACACATATATATATATATATATATATATATATATATATATATATATATATATATATATATATATTATATAATATATATATATATGTATTATATATATATATATATATATATATATATATATATATATATATATATATATATATATATATATATATATAATGTATATATATTATATATATATATATAATATATATATATATATATATATATATATATATATACATATATAATATATATAAATATACATAATATATATGTATATTATATATATATATATATATATATATATATATATATATATATATATATATATATATATATATATATATATATATACCTGATATCAACATTTTCTATAAAATGTTATACAATGATTTTACACAAAACAGGGCATCAAATAATTATGTACATCTGTTACCTAACTGTAAGGTGTGATTTGAATGCTCCTTAACAAGTAATCTATAATTTTTTATATGCTTAATTAATAAACAAGAAAATAGTGCGACAAATTAGCAAAGTTTATAGTTATCAAATTAGCAAAGTTTATAGTTATAAGATCACTTTCAGTTTAGCAATATGTAGCAATGAGGCAGAGGCATGGATAAGGATATGGATAAAGGTCAAAGGTCGATGACAAAGAGTTAGGCTGGAAGAAAAATGAGGGAGGCAACACGCAAATATAAACCGAATTCTTGAAAATTTTGATAGAAAATAAAATAGGAAACAATGGCAAATGAATGAACTGTGAATCAGTTTCTTCTTAAAATTTCTAAGGTAAAAAAAAAATAATCATACCTTGATAAATCTAATCTCAAACTCATCTAGAAATTGACTTTTAAAGTGCAAACAAACCAAAAAATATAGTATAGTCAGGCATTCTCTAATTGAAGGTGCCCAAGGGAAATCTGTCTAGATAAAAAAACTTTCTTAATTTGAAAGTTTAAGAGCAAGTCGCCGTGCTCCAGGAGTAAGAGGCCGTGCCGGCATAGGGCCCTGTTTATGAGGGCTTTGTATGGGAACAGAATAGAGTATAGAATTTAGGGCCAAAGGCCAAGCTGTGGGAGCTATGAGGTCATTCAGCGCTGAAAAGGAAATTGACAGGAAAAAGGTTTGAGGAAAAGCTTTTGCAGTTGCACTATGGGTCAATTGATAGGAGAGGGTGGAAAGCCAGATGGAAGACAGAGAATATGAACGGAGATACAGTAAAACGAATGAAAGAGGTTGAAGCTAGGGGGCCGAAGGGACGCTACAAAGATCCTTAAGTAATGCCTACAGTGCACCACGTGAAGTGCACTGACGGCATTACCCGCTACAAGGGCGGGCTTTGTAAGAATCGCAGCTTAGTTACTTAAACTTGGATTTAACTGGTTGTTTTGATATATGGGCATTTGATTCAGTAAAAGTTTTTTTAGCAAGTTATTAGCTTTTGACATATCCCAAATTCATGTGCGAATAATAATAATAATAATAATAATAATAATAATAATAATAATAATAATAATAATAATAATAACAAATTTGAGGAAACTTGCTTTGCAACTTGACATTTTAGTCCCTTTCAAATGCATGTGAGCATAATAATAATAATAATAATAATAATAATAATAATAATAATAATAATAATAATAATAATAATAATAATAATAATAATAATAATAATAATAATAATAATAATAATAATAATAATAATAATAAGCCGCAAAAACATTTCCACCAAACCTTTCTCGTCAGTTATAGATTACAAATATTAAAAGCGCGCTCAGCATCGTGAACATATCTCTACTCCTGTTGCCATCCTATTGAAGAATCACAATCCCACGAAGGACTTTTCCAGCGATCCTCCACTGAGAATGCCTGCCCTTAATCATCAACATCGGAAGCTCACTTTGCCTAATTACCCGAATTAGTTCGCCTATCCGCACCTCGAGGCGTGGGCTAAGATCACGCAACGGGGCTGATTGCAAGATTCAGTCCGCCTGCGCTCCCCCCAGGCGGGCGATACTTCGCCGTCTTTCGCGACGCGTGCCCTTTCAAGAGCTGCGATGCGCGTGAGGAATGGGATATAGAGTTTGGGGCAAAGGCCAAGCACTGGGACCTATGAGGTCATTCAGCGCTGGAATGGAAATTGAGAGTAGTTAGGTTTGAAAGGTGTGACAGGAGGAAAACCTCGCAGTTGCACCATGAAATAATTATTAGGAGAGGATGGAAAGCAAGATGGAAGAGAGAGAATATGAATGGAGGTACAGTAAAAGGAAAGAAAGGGGTTGCAGTTGGGGCCGAAGGGACGCTGCAAAAAACCTTTAGTAATGCCTACAGTGCACCCCGTGAAGTGCACTGACGGCCCTAGCCCCCTACGGGGTGATGCGCGTGAGATTCTTATCGGTATGTTATGGCATTTGCATGTGCTTTACCTCAGCACTAATAAGAACATTCGATAGAATGTCGGTTATGAATTATTAATGAAAATGTGGCTAAGATGCCAAGCATCGGGGCAATTTCAGCTTTAAGACAACGAAAAGAGGGAGTTGGAGCGGTTAGACAGTAATATGGAAAGATGTTGGTAAGGAAATAAAGTAAATGGCTAAACAGCGGATGCAGCTAGCGGCCGAAGGCACGCTGCAGACAACTTTTAGTAATGCCTACATTACACCACGTGAAGTGTACTGACGACCCAAACCCCCTACAGGGACAAGATAGAATTTGGTTCCATGCCGATGCAATGAGAACAACCTCATCGAGACCCTCCTCGCTGCGTCCCAGAATAGCTGACCAACACCCAGGTACATAATTTTCTATTGAGGTCAATATGGATATTCATGTTTTTTTAAAGGTAACGAGCCCAGCCTCGTTCAAGGATAGAAAGCTAGTTCCTTAGTTGTGAGTCGAGAGTAAAATAAGGTGTAAAACGAGAGAGAGAGAGAGAGAGAGAGAGAGAGAGAGAGAGAGAGAGAGAGAGAGAGAGAGAGAGAGAGAGAGAATGCTTTCAAGACTTCAAAACAGACTACTGGAACAGCCAGGTGACTGATTACAATCACACACAAATTCTTCTTCTTTACTGAATTAATATATACCATTCTAAAAAAAACGTGAGCAGTGACATGATAAGCATTATAATGAGGAATGAATTTCCCATGCTGGAAGCAGACACCACGAACTGGATTTTATGTCCTGGAGAAAGCCACCCAAAGTCTCCTAGAGACCGAAGAAATATCTCACCCTCATTTAAAGGTAGAACAGAATATGGAATACAGATTTTAGGCCAAAGACCAAGAGCTGGCACCTATGGGGTCATTCAGCGCTGAAACAGATATTTACAGTAAAGGGTTTGAAAGGTGTAACAGGAGGAAAGCTTCACAGTAGCACTATGAATCAAATGTCAAAAAAGTTAAGTATATCTTAGTTTAACCAGACCACTGAGCTGATTAACAGCTCTCCTAGGGCTGGCCCGAAGGATTAGACTTATTTTACGTGGCTAAGAACCAATTGCTTACCTAGCAACGGGACCTATTGTGGAATCCGAACCACATTATGACGAGAAATGAATTTCTATCACCAGAAATAAATTCCTCTAATTCTTCATTGGCCGGACGGAGACTCAAACGCTGGGCCAACAGCGAGCTAGCCGAGAGCTCTAGCCACCCCTCCAAAGAAGAACTAATCAAATGTCAAGAGGGGGTGGAAAGTAAGATGGAAGAAAGAGAATATGAACGGAGGTACAGTAAATGGAATGAAAGGGGTTGCAGCTAGAGGCCGAAGAACCTTAAGTAATGCATACAGTGCACCGCATGAGGTGCGCTGACGGCACTACCCCCTACGGAGCACATGTAAACGTACCCTAGAGACACATTTAAAAGTCTAGAGATTAAAGAAATCTTACCCGCAATTAAATTATCTAAACGACGTAATGATCTTTCTCAAATACACTTGACAAATGCAAATTTTAAGTCCACCTTAAGATGATTTTAAATACGGATACAGCAAGTTCTCCTTTCTAGCATTTCTGTTTGAGGATATAGCAACAAGCAGAACTTGGAGATTTATCCTAAAAGTTGTCACACAGGAAACAAGCTTGGATATAAGTTGTAGTCCCATGAGAGGTTCTAAAGATGTGTGCAAAGGAGCCGAGTTCAGTTTCTCGCAAAGGTATCACAGACTCGAATATAGATTTTGGACCACAGGCCAAGCGCTCGGACCTGTGAGGTCATTCGGCGCTGAAACGGAAATTGACAGTAAAAATACTTAAAAGGTGTAACAGGAGGAAAACATCGCAACTGCACTATCAAAAAACTGTTTGGAGAGGGTAGAAAGTAAGATAAAGAGAATATGAACGGAGGTACAGTAAAAGGAATGAAAGGGGTTGCAGCTAGGGGCAGAAGGACGCTGCAGAGAACCTCAAGCAATGCCTACAGTGCAACCGCATGAGGTGCACGACGGCACTACCCCCTACGGGGAAGCCCGGATAAAGGAATAGGGTTACAGGCAGAGTTAACTCCAGCTGATCTAACAGAGACCCGATACAAGCGATAATGGGTCACAGTAAAGCCCAAGACCCATTGGACTGAGTGAGTTGCCTGGTGTTGGCAGGTTTGTTTACCGCTCTCAGCGGGGACAGCAATTATGAAAAGCTGCTGACGCAATGAGGAACGTTCTCACACCTACATAAAGTCTTGGTCAACTTTATTTCTGATTGCATTATTTCAGTGCTAAGTTTTATGAATGGAGTGGTATACAGAATTTAGACCAAAGGCTAAGCGCTGGGACCTATGAGGTCATTCTGCGCTGCTGAAAGGGAAACTGAGAGCAGAAAGGTTTGATAGGCGTAACATGAGGAAAACCTCGCAGTTGCATTATGAAACAACTGATTGGAGAGAATGGAAAGAAAGATGGAAGAGAATATGAAAGGAGGTACAGGAAATGGAATGAAAGGGGTCGCAGCTAGGGGCCGAAGGGACGCTGCAAAGAATCTTAAGTCAAGCCTACAGTTTTATGAATATCAGTAAGATTTGGCGTAATGAAAGTTACTCAGTTGTAAATATGACGAAGGAAGAAGAAGGAAGAAGAAGAGACACGAACTGCATCCGACTAAATTGGGTCCTCAGAAATAAGCAATATAATTTCATTGTCCTCCGTCATGACAAATTTAACTCGAAGATACGTACTTCGTCTCAGAGGCAATTTCGTTCTCCCTCTGTCATAAGGAAAGGGAGTACATGTTAACACCGTCTTTGCTGACAGCCTGCCAAATCACAGTCGCTAATCGCGCTTGGAAATACAGCTCTTCTCTTGAAGACTGCCTACTAATGTGTGCTATCATACGACGTAACTGGCTCTTGCAGGTGAGAGGAACTTTATCTTCATTACCTGAGAATTCGCGAGGGGAAGCACGTTATCTTTAGCGATCTTTATTTGCAATTTAGAATGTCCTTTCCATGTGTTTATGTATCAGTCCTTAATTGCAATTATCCAGAGTTCGATTGGTTTCTACATTCTTACGGAGTAACGTAAGCATTAGGACATTCCTTCAAGACGCTCTATCATTTCAAGATAAAGAGAGAATATAAGTAAACACGTAAAAAATGCGCCAGTTTCTTCGATGCAATTGAGTTTTCTGTACAGCCGCTACAGCGTATAATCAAGGCCACCGAAAATAGATTTATCTTTCGGTGGTCCCGGTATAATCAAGGTCTGTAGACCTTGGGTATAATGCTGTATGAGCTTCGGCCCACGAAACTTTAACTACAGCCCGGTGGTGGCCTGTCCAATATCGTTGCCAGAAGCACGATTATGGCTAACTTTAACCTTAAATAAAATCAAAACTACTGAGGCTAGAGGGCTGCAATTTGGGATCTTTGATGGTAGGAGGGTAGATAATCAACATACCAATTTGCATCCCTCTAGGCCTCAGTAGATTTTAAGATCTGAGGGCGGAGAGAAAAAGTGCGGCTGAAAAAGGTGCAGACGGACAGACAAAGCCGACACAATAGTTTTCTTTTACAGAAAACTAAAATGGACTTTCCTCATCAGGTGACTGCAAACTTTATAGGTAAAGTTTCTTTACAAATACTCGGGATATTTTAGGTCACTGTATTACTCTATTGACGTTTAAATACTTTTCAAAATATACTTTAAGTTATAAAGATTTCCTAAAGATATATGAAAGTCAACATTGTTTTATCCATGGGAAGATTTTAGATAAGCCTTTTCAGGAAAAACAACTGGTCGAGTTATGTTTTCAGAATTGATTGTATTGGTATCGCTTATTTCCAATTGTGAGTATTTCATGTAGCTATGAAAAGGTCAGTTATCTTATTAAAATCCATTTACGTTCTCCATGTCCTAAACAATTTAAAATTCACAGACGTCAATTATATCCCTAAAACTTTGATTTATCGTTCTTTTCAATATCTTTCACCTCATTCAATTCAGTCTAGTTTTCGCGCACTGTATCAACTTTCAAACAGACAAAAAAATTAAAATAAAAAAGCAAATAAGAACTTACATAAAAAAGTGGCCCATCTTTCAACGGAGTCTGCGCAGGGTGGAAACCAAGCGACAATGCGCGCGCATGTCATTCGATGACGGTAATTTCGCTCAGCGTCGTCATTTTTCGACGTTGCTTGCGAGAACGGCGAAGAGATGTCTACATTTAAAATCTCATCACACGCTCCGTGCTTCTTTCATTCCTCTCCCAAGCGTTGACGTGGGCGGAAAATCAAGATAATGCGGAAAAAGTGTGACACTGGTCTCCCGATCGGTTGGGACGCATTTGTGGAGTGAACGCCTGCGGAATAGAATATCTTTTTTGTATGGCAAGGTTCTCCAGGTCATGTACTGAAGCATCTCTGACGGTGCTCTGGCTGCGATGGTCTGTCGTGTCTTTCAGATATAAATTGGGCTACGTCCTAAGCCCCAGTCATGACACTGCTTTGTTGTATGAGTGACAACTGTCTTAGACTCGTCTCTACTACTGAACAACAACGGCGAATATTTTCACCCATGTATAAGATGTCTGTCTGTCTGTCTCTCTCTCTTGAATTCGTCTCTACTACTGCACAACAACGGCGAATATAGTCACTTCCGTATGAAACGTCTCTCTCTCTCTCTCTCTCTCAAATGAAAAATCATACCTGAAAATCTCTTCATAAGAATTTACATAAGAACTGTTCATCTTGCCTCTTCTCAGTAAGCAAAATGTAATTTTCATTGAATCCGAACTTATTAGCATTGTAAAAGAAACCATTTTCTAACAATGGCAGAATGAAAAATATATTGAAATGACTTTTTGTATTGGGATACTATACATGACAATGACAGAATCAGGAACGGTCAACCAGGAATCCTTGCTCTGAATATATCAAGCATCTCCTAAACGCATGAATATTCCACCTGGAATCTTGGGTGGGAATTAATTCTTCAAGCCGATCGCTTTATGACCTAACCCGATGACACAGGGAACAACCAAAATGACTTAGGATGTTAGAATACAACAGAATACAGAACTCAGGCCAAACTCCAAGCGCTGGGATCTAAGAGGTCATTCAGCGCTGAAAAGAAAATTAACAGTAAAAAGGTTTGAAAGATGTAACAGAAGGATAACCTCGCAGTTGCGCAGTTAAAAAATTGTTAGGAGATGGTGGAAAGTAAGATGGAAGAAAGAGAATATGAACGGAGGCCAGTAAAAAGAATGAAAGAGGTTGCAGCCAGAGGCCGAAGGGACGCTGCAAAGAACCTTATGTAATGCCTACATTGCACCGCTTGATGTGCACTGACGGGGCTTAGGATGTTAAACTCACTCTTATCGGTATTACTAGAGGAAGGATAAACTCATTCTTATCGGTATCACAGGAGGAAGGCTGCAAAAGCAATTTTTCCTCTGAATATGCAGCAAAAAGGATGATCTGATTCTGGCGCGTCTTCCACATCTCTTCGAAAACATCACAGGCTTCTGAGATCTCTACCTCTAGACCTCTGAGAGTCTGCGTAATTGTTAAGAAATCCGCCAGGCTTTTCATGAACAGTATTTTGGGTATTCTTTATGATAACTTTGCGGAGAATCACCCGAAAGTGATGAAGTACAAAGGAAACGTTCAAGTATAAAAATACAAAATTATTTAAAGAACGTGATAGAAAACGGCACTTCCATTTCCACTTTCCCGTTTTCTTCCAGCCTTGGCTAAATAGGGTCACTAGTTTTCTGCCCTGTCGACTTTTGCTCCTGAAAATGCTATGTTCATGTCAACAGTCCAAATATATGAAACGAGGAAATACTTCTGCTGAAAAACTCAGTTGAGAAAGTGAAAAATTCTCAAAATCAAAACGATTATAAGAAAGTTTTTCCATCAATGTCCTGTGCAAAACGATCTTTTATAGAAGGTAAGTAGGTGACAGGCTGGTAACTTTTTCACTTTCGTCTGACTGGACATCCTTTCATGACGAGTTTCTATTTTTAGAGCAGTATCTTGAGAGCAATTGTTTTACACCGAAATTCTTTTATAAAGCTGTTCATAAAGTCTCAAGTATATACAATCCGCCAAAGGTCCAGTTACCTACTGTACACTGCCGAAATTGGCAATTTATGCCTCATTACCTTTCATGAAGAGGCAGAAATACAGAAAAACAGAAGTTATTTTGGAGGCTTCCGAGTTTTGTTTTTAAATTGATTTTTACGAACTCATTTGCCTTCAGGTCCAATTATAAGGATTTACTCACTCTTTTCAGTGATTTTTATGAGGTTTCGCTTAAATTCTTGTCGGGAAGTTAGTAATGACTGAATGGGTGTGCATAGAATAAAAATGGGGGAAAAAAATCTCGCATCAGAGAATAAACATTTCAGTGCAAATTATTGCACAAATACCAGATAATTCTTCTGCAGCTTCTCTGTTAATATTTAGAATCTCCTTTGATTAAACAAGGAGTACCCAAGCCCGGTAAGAAATTATTCTCTGAGCCCCTTTACAACACTTGAAACTAATATTTCCAGATCTTTTTCCAAATCTCCTTAGCTGGATTCATTTTATTAGTGAATGTCTATGAAGATTCTCTACATTTTGTTGTTAAGTTTTATCTTTAATGGCTAAGCATTTTAACAGATTCTAATTTTATATTTTGTGAATTTTATCTTGAAATGTTTTAGGTTTTTAAATTTTTTAAGGAAGTTATCAAGAGAGTTTTTCCGGAAGCTATTTTCTATATTTCTTTTTAGCCTTAAAAACAAACAGGGGTGAATCCCCAATCTTTGGCTATTAAATAACAACAATGTTTTCCACAAAATTGGTTTTTCTTATCCCGAACTCTTTAGAAGTAATGACCTGAGTGTGTGTATACACACACACACACACACACACATATATATATATATATATATATATATATATATATATATATATATATATATATATATATATATATATATATATAGCATATATATATATATATATATATATGTGTGTGTATATAATATATATATATATATATATATATATATATATATATATATATATATATATATATATATATATATATATATATATATATATTGCATATATATACACATATAATATATACACTTTTAACCCTTTGTTTCTAATCGCGTTCCACATTAGTCTTTAAGGTACAATTCACTCTTCTCTTTTCCTTTTAGGCAAGGAACATTTGCAAGTACTCTTTTTTTTGCTCTGAGCAGTTTCCGTAGGGGGGCAGTGCTGTCAGTGTACTTCGCACGGTGCACTGTAGGCATTAATTAAGGTCCTTTGCAGCGCCCCTTCGGCCCCTAGCTGCAGCCTTACTGTACCTCCATTCATTTTCGCTTTCTTCCATCTTGCTGTCCATCCTCTCATAACAATTGATTCTTAGTGCAACTGCGAGGTTTTTCTCTTGTTGCGCTTTCAAACCTTTCTGCTTTCAATTTCCTTTCCAACGCTGAATGATCTCATAAGTCTCAGCATTTGGCCTTTGGTCTAAATTCTATATTCCTATTCTATCCTATGAGCAGTGAAATGGAACCGAAAGCTTCATTCCTCTAAACTGATAGAATTTAAGCATGTCATCAGACTGGTGTATCTTATAAGATTGTAGCGGCCATATTTTCTGAAATATATGTACAGTATATGTACATGAACACCCTCAGGTCATTATTTCTAAAGAGAGAGAGAGAGAGAGAGAGAGTACAAGAGTAACTTTCGAGGAGTAAATTTATGAAAGAAGAGTTACAACGCAAAATAATCAATCAAAGGGGACGCTAAACTTTCCCCGTGAACAGATGGTATCATAATAAAAAAAGGATCACACGACCTAGAACACATAGGAGGCCACTGGAGAAAAAAAAAAAGCAAGAAGCTTGAACTGGTGTTTCAGAGCATATCATGATTCCAAAAAGAAATGACCGGTTCAGATCTCTGCCTCCTCCTCGTTCCTAGACCGAAGTCATAGTCCACGCATGGGAGGAACCCGCCTAAGAGAGTATGTAGTATCGACCACGGGCCAGTGGTCCATCTCTCTTGGCGTTAATGATGCTGGTCTGGGTAGGAAGATCAGAGAGCCCTCTTCTTGCGGGTGAAGGCGGGACCCAGTCTGATGATATGCTTAAATTCTATCAATTTAGAGGAATGCAACTTTCGATTCTATTTCACTGCTCATAGGATAGAGAATAGGAATACAAAATTTAGACCAAAGGCCAAGCGCTGAACCTATGAGGTCATTCAGCGCTCGAAAGGAAATTGAGAGCAGAAAGGTTTGAAAAGCGCAACAGGAGGAAAACCTCGCAGTTGCACTATGAATCAACTGTTAGGAGAGGGTGGACAGCAATATGGAAGAAAGAGAAAATGAATGAAGGTACAGTAAAAGGAATAAAAGGGGTTGCAGCTAGGGGCCGAAGGGACGCTGCCAAGGACCTTAATTAATGCCTACAGTGCACCGTGTGAAGTGCACTGACGGCACTACCCCCACCGGGAACTGCCAAGAGCAAAAAAGAGCGCCTGAAAATGTTCCTTGCCTAAGAGGGTAAGAGAAGAGTGTATTGTACCCTAAAGACTAATGTGGAACGCGATTAGAAACAAAGAGTTAAAGGTGTATTTTATTTAGCTTTATTCCGTCTTTCTTCTACAGGAAGAAGACTCGGGTAAAAGAAACGGGCGTCGAATGATTAAAGAACTGAAGCTCTTACGATTCATCAGTCTGAAAACTCAGCATTAATATCCCATTTATTTTTCTTTATATTTATCCCAAGAATAACTAGTGAAAGACTAAGAGAAAACTAGACATTTGTGCGGTTAAGACACCCCGTGGCACAACCTGAAGACATTCCTAATGGAATGAACATTTTAGCTGTGGTAAGCACTAATCATGGACAGCTGAGGAAACTGATGCTGTGGAAGTTTTCTGTAAATGGATTCATCGTGACTTTATTGGTCGGAATGGGCCAGGAAAGCGAACTTTCCTCCCTGCTTTGTCGGTCATACTATTACAGTAAAAAAAAAAAAAAAAAAAAAAAAAAAAAGAGAGAATTCCGCACTGACGAATTGTTATCATTATTCATACAGAAGAGGTTAAAAAAAATCATTGCCTTGCAATGCAAGCTTCCAAAAAATATAAAGCCCATATGAGGAAAAAAAAAAGAGAAATCTGAGAAAACAACAATAACAAAAATCAGGAAAATCAATCATAAAATAACTATACACTTACAAAGTAGCCGGTAATAAATCCCCCCACAAAAAAACAATCGCTTCATATCAACACTTTTTTTTTGAAAAGAGGCATAACACGCCACTAAATCTCAGCATTTAACATCTTAAATATAGGGTTATTAAACTCATTCTTACTGTTATTGCTAGTTAAAGGCTACAGGGAACAAGACCCCCTCCCCAACACACTAATGTAGATAGCCCTATTTTTACAAACGAGTACTAAGGCTTTATTTGTACTAAACACGGGCTCTCCATGCCTCTGCAAAGTAATAGCGAATGAGATATTGCTAGAGATTATTGCATACTAATTTTGGGAACCATTTCTCTATGCAATTACGATGCCCGCAATAGCATATTCTCTCTCTCTCTCTCTCTCTCTCTCTCTCTCTCTCTCTCTCTCTCTCTCTCTCTCTCTCTACACACGCGCACACACACACACACATATATAATATATATATATACATAAATGTATATATATAAATGTATATACTATATAATTATATATATAATATAATGTATATATATACATAACATCTAAACATTAGACAGGACAGGATAACAAAAAATTGTAGGTAAAAATTTGGAACAATAAAATAAATGAATGTGGATGAATAAGATGG
>NC_089765.1:25084409-25104409 GCF_040412425.1 Macrobrachium rosenbergii | reverse complement strand
GAACAAATTACACTGAATATTAGAAGAAAAATATAATTACCAACATTCTCCAGAGACTAGACCCTACTCACAACATGGAATTGGTGAAAAATTACATGAAAACCTTACCAGACGGGTAGGTAATTTAAATGGAACAGCCACTGTCGGTTTGGGTGAGCCCATTTTCCAGTTTAGTTCACCCAATCACCCTATGTCTTTAATTTGATGATATCATGCTCCTGCTTATACTTCTGAAGGTAAGCCTGTGAATAATGTCTCATGCTAATATGTCTTGTACCTGACCGTGAAACACACCACCTCACAAAAGAATGAAAATGTATCCTAAAGGTCACAAAATCATAGGCCTAGTTCCAGGTAACAGTAACAGAACTATCAATTCACTTCTATTCAAAATTCTGAAGTATCAATAATGCATTTGCAAAAATCTAAACAAATATGTTAAAAATTATGTCATTCAATTAAGATAAGTGAGTTATAACCCATATACAGTACATGTATTTACAAATTTTATCCATAAATGTAAGGAGGAGAAAATAAGTAAAACTTCGGGCATTGCACTAAACATTAACACGGTTCCATTAAAAAATTCTACATGTTTTGTTGAATTGTGCTACAAGGAATGACTTCCGTAAAATTTTTGACTTATCTATTTATAAGCATGAAAACGTATGGAAAAATCCTGGTGTGCACTTACGGAAAGAGCAACAGCTACTATGAAGTTGCGGGTATAACCACAAAAGGGCAGCCACTGTAATGCAACATTGCTTTCAATCTTTAAAGAGTTTTGTAAGGCCCCAAAAACCAGGAAACTACTGCCAAGAAAATCAGTTGGCCATGGTCTCCCACGATAAGACACTGACGACTGTTCCAATTTCCGTTAGAAGATATGGAAAATATGTCAAAACTTTCTATATTATATTGTGTGTATCCGAAACAAATCAAAACACTGACTTCGTTGGCAGTGCCGCTGGAAACATTTTATCATGGTCTCTCAACTCGGTAGCATTATTAATAGAATCAATATATATTTGTGGGAAAAAAGTGGGTTATTAAACCACCGACTACTAAGTGCATTTTCGCCAAATTAAAAAATAAGTGTATAGTACAGATGTGCATTCCACCAACATTGTTTTCAGAAATAAATTCGGTAAATCTAAACTTTCTTTCTTTGCATCATCATTATCCAGAAGTATCTTTATTTGAAGGCTTTGGGACGGAGAGCTTAAGACTAGCTTTCGCCTAACCTAGCCCTAAGCGCAGGACAATGACCAGTACTAACCTCGCGTCTTGAAATAGGTAAAATTACTGAATCAAGGAAAACAGATGCATATAAAGAATTCTAAAACTTGAAGACTGTTCAATGAGTTCTCCAAAGAACTATAACATGTCAAAACTTGAACGTATTTAGGAAGAAACTAAAGATATGCCTGTTTAAAAACAGGTATGATGTATTAAAAATAAACAAAAGGCAACTAATACATAACTACAAATAAAAATAAATGGGCTTGCCTTTCAGACCTAGTGAGGGGAAGGAAGAAGTCATTCCAAAAATCAACATAGGTGACAAAGGCAAAAAAATGCAGACATTCCAAAAATCAACAGAGGTGATGATGGCAAAAAAATACAAAGTTCCAATGCAAAAGTATTACTTAAAGCAAAAGATTTTTTCCCTAAATATTTCCCATAATTTTCAATTGTCTTGACCAGTCTGGTACTTGAAAAAATGTAGAAAAAGTGTTAAGCAAAATATAAAACAATTCACCTCAAAAGTTCTTTCAACTACAGCAAACAATTGAAACAAACTCCTCCAACCCTGTCAAACTATTAACTAAAATTTGGGTCCATTCAACAGAAAACATTATTAAACAAATTAGCAGCCCAACATCAGCTCCTGGTTAACTGCTTCAAAACCCACCCAAAACACAGTCACAAACACCCTGACCACCAAAGGAATATATTAAGCTGGCAGCAAATTACTTACTCTGAACATTTTTGGACCCCCGTAATCCAGATACACTCACACGAACTAAACATATTTAGAGAGAGATCAAAGACTGGATTAAAGGGACCTGGTAATGGGATCAGAGTACTGTATTTCTGGCAACATACATCAGGGTAACTTGGTATCTTTTTGTTACCGAATTTCAGAGGACCAATTGCTGCACCAGTCATTACAGTAGAAAGGCAGCACTGAAATCCATCCACCATCAACACCAAGGCAAGACAAGGATGATTCAGAAGATGTTCATCCTTGTGTTACTTCTGCCATTTCTGATTCTGATTACGGTCAGGTTTATTAAATGGTTTTAAAGTAACACAATGTAGCAAGTTAAGTAGGGGGTTCCAGGGAGGTGAAGCAACCCTGGCCAGGTAAGAACCAGCACCTTAAGTTAGGTTAGGTGGGAGCTTTCCAGGGATGCCACAGCTTTGCCCTAGGTCAGGTAAGGACATGAAGCCCTAGGCCTAGGCTGGGATAGATTATGTCACAACCCTATTATTTATTTTAAATAGCCTAAAGTACCCTGGGTCAGATTTGGAGCAGGGCTTAAGGGAGTAAGGCCCCCAGTCCCAGTTAATGGCCCGCACCCTAGGTAAAATACATCACCGTAGCCTAGCCTAGCCTATTTCACTCGTTTTGTGTTTTCCCCCAACCAAAAACCACGATTTTCCACTGTGGTCCCCCATAGGCCTAACTGTAGGATAATGGGGGCGGCGGTCCAAGTATCTCTGAACTAATACTTTGTTAATGAAATGAACGCCAGAACGTTCAAACCACACACTAAAACATAAGGAAATCATATTTTCAACTAGGCCTATGGAATGCAACTACCCTACGCCTGTGGTTTTAGGTTAAGTAGCATAAAAGTTTAACCAAAATAAAACAACTCACCTCGGATTTTCTTTCAGCAACAGCAGACAGTTGAAACCGAAGCTTCATCTTAGTCAAACCGCTCACAAAAACTTTCAAGACCAAATTAAAGAAACTGACGGCCCTAAATCAGCCACCTAATCACCGATTTAAAAATCGCGGACTAAAACTCATAAACGCTTGGCCTCCACAGGAGCTCCCGCAAGTTCAGCATCCCTTACAGCGGCCCACCCCTCTTTAACCGGCCCACTGTTATTCCTTACAAAAGTAGGAAAACTCACTAATTATACGACAAGTGTTTAAATATGCATCAACATACTTTTAGAGATTAGTACCAATGACGTGTTCTTGGACTATATTTAGTACAAACCTGTCGAACAATCTTGAATAACAATTTTCCTGATGATACTCATTTCTACCAAATTATCGACGATACTGTCGAAATAAAATCGTATATACAGTAGACAAAAACATAATAATAAACACAAAGATTGGGATTGAGAAAAAAGACTAAAGCAAAACGAGGACACACTAGATTATGTGTTTGTTAAGTACAAAAATTAAGGTTTTTAAAGTGTCTGAAAAAGTTTTTAATGCCATTCATTGTATATCATACACGATGTAATCATCATCAATGTTTATTTTTGGAGGACCTCCTATCAG
Source organism: Macrobrachium rosenbergii (assembly GCF_040412425.1). Taxonomy (NCBI): domain Eukaryota; kingdom Metazoa; phylum Arthropoda; class Malacostraca; order Decapoda; family Palaemonidae; genus Macrobrachium; species Macrobrachium rosenbergii. Next base: position 25,100,877 of record NC_089765.1, on the reverse strand, counting down.
TCCTCTTCCAGTCCATCACGCTACCTTCCCTCATTCGTCAGTTATACTGTACTTACAGTTTCCCTGAATGAGTGATACTTATGTTTTGACTGTATTCATGTTATACCTGTATTTAATTTCAGTCCATTTTCGGTGCCTTCATTGCTTCTTAAAGAGGTCTTCGTCTTTTCTTTTCGAAATAGGAATTTTACTACATTTAATGGAAATCATTCTTGTTTGAAAACCTTTATTTCAAAATGGAAATTATATTTTTGGCAATACTCAATTTCTTTGTTCAACTAGCAATCTGGTTAAAAGTTACAAAAAAATACTCTGGCATTGTACCCGACTTATTAGGCTACATATCAGCTGAATGAGCTAATTGCATTTAAATAAGCAAGAATATAGAAAACAGGCAACTTTAATTAAAACTCACACCTTAATATAACAGAGGTTGGGTTGAGTCATTTTGGCTAGCTAAAGTACTTTTCTATCTATCTATCTATCTATCTATCTATCTATCTATCTATCTATATATATATATATATATATATATATATATATATATATATATATATATATATATATATATATTATATATATATATATATATATATATATATATATATATATATATAAAAGTATATTATATACATATATATACATGAGATTTTTCCACCTTAACCCATTATAAAATCAGTAAAGTTAAGTTTTAAAAAAGTAGACACTGTTACACACTTTCCCATCTAGAAATACTAGAAATATGCAACAAATTTGCTATTTCCATTGAAATCTTTAAAAACTAAGAATTTCTAGTGCTGTTACCTATGTCAGGGAATACGACAATACCTAATTATTCAATCTGATTGCTTCATTATTCTCAAAACCTCCAATAGATGCTTGATATTACACTACAGCACAACAGAAACAAGTCTGAGTGACCACTCATAAGCTTGAAAGGATTTTGCATACTTATCATTCCTGTATTTTTGAAGGCCCTCTTACTGCTAATCCCGACAGGCTCCTTTGATTTATACTCAAGAGCATAGTCAGCAGAAATGTTCACTGGGGGTAAGGAAGCAAAATGCCACCATTGATCTGTACATGGGACTTGGTTCAGGTGTATGAAGCAGTTTTACAGCATTATAATTTGATACGTCAGAACTTTCTGACATTTGTGTTGGTAATTATCTAATCTAAAGATTGCAAATAAAAGCTAGGTAAAGATAATACCTTATACATTTCAGTTCATTATATCCTCAGTAGTAAAACATATTTCCAACAAGAAGGTAGGAAAGTCTAAAGAAGAGGAAATGAGTGATGGATTACTATTTTACTAGTATCAGACAATTGTAAGCAGTATTTTATCTTACTTTTGTCTTATCGCAGTGAGACAAGGTCCTGCACTTTTATATCAAACTAGAACCCCCTTAAAATTTATAGATATGATCAAATTTTTTATGAATTAGTCATTTGTCATATCATCCTAAATTTTCAGAGCACAAAAATTCTTCAGTCTGTTAATAATGCTGATTTATTGGTCAGAATAAACAAGGTGCCACGATATACAATTAAATGTTTTAAATCTGATTTCTCTTTAATTGAATGAAAGCTTTTGGTCAAGGAACTTAAAAACCGGCCTCTCCTGAGTATGTTTCTGGCAAGGTAGAGATAGCGCCACTCTTCCTGTGTTGGTGAAGGAAGAGGAATCACACACTTGTACCAGTTCCATGGCCAGATAAAAAAAGAGAACGTTCAGCACAGGAACAACAGTCTTGCATTGCAAAAAAGAAATGAATACTACACTGAGGCTAGTATGTCACCTTAAGGATCTATTTTGCACGGTAATGGGTTGGTTAAAAAGGGGATTGAAATTATAATCATTATTCAAAGATATCTCACTCTATCTGGAAAGAGATAAAGTTGAAGAAATTGGAGACCTATGAAGAAACAAAGAAGAGGGACACAAACGGGAATGGATGATGAATACGATGCAGGAAAAAATGTAACCAAAGTTAACAGGTAGTCTAAAATAAATGACCTAGCTGAATTTCAAACATACTGGTGATAAAACATTAAAGAATTTTCAAGAACAAACTTAAGGTACCAATAAACTTACCCACATTTTAACCATAAAATTCACAGAGGCAATAAATAAAAAAAGTATTGCAATTACAATTTTATTTGATCAAAAGATTCTTTACAAAAACCAGATACTGTATATACTGACAAACTGTTTACACCAAAAATCTTCAACAAAGGGAAAAGATCAGCTAAGAAAGCAAGTAGTGAATCTGCTCAGATAACAAAGTAACTTCTGGGGAAACAAACACAAACAAACAATTCAAGTAAAACTGGAAATCATAAAAACCAACAGTTTTGGCACAGAAGGCGAAGTAGGAGAGAGAGAGAGAGAGAGAGAGAGAGAGAGAGAGAGAGAGAGAGAGAGAGAGAGAGAGAGAGAGAGAGAGAGAGAGAGAGAGTCAGAATGTGAAAGGGAGACAACAATAAAAGGAATATCCTACTGAATTTCATAATTCTTAATCTACTTTATCCAACATTATTTTACAATATGATACATCCTGCTTATTTATTCACAGTTGTTCTTCCAACCTTATTTAGATATCTATAAAAATATCTATTATTCACTGAATGGTATGGATTCTCTCAAAATTTACTCTTTGACTACAATTCATCATAAAAAAAAAAGTCTAAGTATAACTAAATACTGTATTTTCTATCTCTGTTAGAACTTCAATACTACTTTTGTTTAACCCAGACTTTATACACCATTCTCATTTTCCAAAAGAAATGAGAGCATCAAAATTTTTACACCAGTTATTATCCCCTGCAAAACCCTTTTCAACCTCACCTCAAGTTCTAATTACATCCTATATAATACATAAAATTCCTTGATATAACAATCTTTGGCTTGGTTACAGCAAAAGAAATTCCTAGTGGACTCTCAAAAGTAATGACATCTCTGTCATATCTGTGATAAAATTCTCTGACTAAGTGTAATGCAAAGGGATATGTTACATTATTTTGTTTAATGTTTGTCACCGTAGTCTTACAAGCACATTTCAGCTCAAACATGACAATCACCTTCATAAGTAATTTCAGTGAGAAACTGCTGAAAAGAACAAGCCACTCTTCATCAACAGATCAGCGCCAGCCCTTTCTGATAACAGCAAAGCTTTCTTTGAAGTACCAATAGTTTGATTACTGTGCACTACTGTTCATATCATCAGGTTGGAAGATTTGTCTTTTCTATGCCAACTGGATAAAATAAAACAATTTGGATTATGACATAATGGACATAATTAAACCTAAACTCAGGAATGTTCAGTGCTATAGACTGTCCTTTGCAATGACAACATCAGTGGTAAGCTAGGTCACAAGATAAAACCAACAGGTCACACTTAATATATTGCACAGATGCTACAAACAAGAATGAACCCCTATTGAAAGAAAACATCAATCACACTGTGCTCTTTAAAGAAACAAAGATTTTCTAATATTGACATACAACATAGTTCCAAAACTCAGGCTATGTGGCATCTGTGCACCTAAACATGATAAGTTTTAGGATGTCTTTGCTTGGGCTGATACAGCCATCACAGACAATGCCACTACACATCCAATTGGAAATGAAGGGACAGTCCTTTTCATACTGATAAGCAACTTTGATACATTACACAGAATGCTTTCATTCATTTCCATCATAAAAGAGAAGCTAAATGTGGTGAAAAGTGTGACAGGTAACAGCTTGCGAATGTCATTACAAAGGCTGTGGGAATCAGGTTACACAAGTCAGTCTTCAAACAAAGGCAATCCAAATTCACAGACATCAAATTGGTTTCAAAACCTCTTACACAAATTCTGCTTGAAAAATTAAATACACTCAACTTTAAATGCCATCCTTAAAGACTTGCATTTTTAATCAAATTATAATAAAATAAATCCAATCAAACACATTTCAATCAACTTGGTTTCTAATTTATTATTCCATCTACATCTTGTTAAGCATTATTTTTACTCATTATTATTTCTAAGCAATTTAACTCTATCACGAGTTTCTCCATTGCAAATTTATAGAATGCTTCACTCCTGCAAGCTCAAGTTAAGGGAAAGTACCTAGCATGAAAAATTCCTCAAGCACTGGACACAAACCAATATAACTTAGGACTTGGAATCCTGCAGTACAAACAAAGACATAACAGTGCTGGCTACAGTCATATGCAAAGAATTCAGAATAGGCAGTGTTACACATACGTTTCCTGTCATATTTCATTATCTTGCCAAAACAATTTATCCTGCATTATATATATAATAATAATAATAATAATATATATATATATATATATATATATATATATATATATATATATATATATATATATATATATATATATATATCTATATATATATATTTAATTTTACTTAGCTGAAATCAGCTGCTTTATCTCTTGAGTTTTCATCTAGCTATCCTTTTTCTCTACAGTATAGTACATACATTAGTTTATCTAAATTAATTACTTTACCTCTTGTATTTTTACTGATCTTTCTTATAATTACAATATATATATATATATATATATATATATATATATATATATATATATATATATATATATATATATATATATATATATATATATATATATATATATATATATATATATTAGATAATTTATTTATTTACTTTGCATAAAACAATTGTTACTTGGTTGTAGAGTTTGTGGCAAGATGCTAAAAGATGCCAGCGAAAACACTTATTTTAAGGGGACATATATAAAATCTAAGCGACTGCTGCTGAGCGCACAAGATAATAATGAAGTGAAAATACTTGACTTGCCTGGGTGTTAGTGACGTCTTTCTGCATAACATTTCACCTTGAGAGGAATGACCAGTGAGAAGCAATACACATCTACGTACAAATTCTGTTGAAAAATTACTAAAAAATAAAATCTGCACACAAATTTTTAATCGTGTCCACACATATTGTACACAACAATTAAGAACAATTTGATTTTATGAACACACAAAACCATCAAACACTTGAATATGCCTATGCTAATACGTGAAATCAAAATTCATCTAAACAAAAGTTCAGTCTTGGACATCTGGTTATGGATGGATGTACTGTGTAGAAAGAAAGCATGATTTTGAAAAGTGATTATCAATACACATCAACATTGCAGATACAAAGAAGAAAACCAATCTACTTGGGAAGTGATAATGTAAAGAATTATATAGGGGCAACAATAAACTAAGCTCTACACAAAACACTTTGATTTTTTTGTAATGATGATAGGCAAAACTCATTTTGTTCCTTTGCATAAGTCTATGGATGTCAGGTTATATGCCACATCACAAAGGGCATTACCCTCCTACTGTTACAAGAAAATGTCCCCTTGTGGTCAGTACTGCACTACAATGTTTTTCATTAAAACCAATTGCTAATACAAAGAATAATAATTTCATAAGTAAGTGTTACATTTCATGTATGAACAAATTCTTGTTACAATTCCATTCAAAACTTTTGCACTTTCTTTTCTTGAGCAGCTCCTGCATTGGTTAAAAAATACTTTGCCACTTATAAGCAAAATTACTGTGCAGTATTCCAGAGATAAAATATACTTGGATGCTTTTCAAAGTTGAAAGGTAGAAGGCCACTGCCTTTCATAAACATGTGCTTTAAGTCACATACATTACCCCACACAAGAACTGTAAACCTCTGTAACTGATTAAAGAAAATAGCTATGTTATGTTGCACAAGAGCCAAGTTATGACATGTTATTCACAAAATATAGACAAATTTCTTCCTGTATACATTCCAAGCCATATATTGTATGCATAACACATACTTATGTTATGCTGGCATTTCAATGCTAAGTCTTTCCAGTCCACAAAGACTGTTACCATGAGAAGTAATTTTTTTCACATTCACATGATAGAACTACAAGTGGTAATAATGCCTAACTTTTACCAAATTTTCTAGAGTAGAAAATAGCCCAAGATACTGGAGCACTATTATGTGTCTAAAATACCAGGTTAGGGTTCGTGATAAAAACGGTGAATCACTGCAAAATATATACTCTGGCAACACATTTATTCAAGTTATATACATGTATATTCTGAAATGTTTTAAAACCTACAATACTACATTGCATACCAGCATTTCAAAAATAAACACATAGCACTTGAAAGAAATGGCCATGCTGACAATGACCCAATTAATATTATTAAAATCACAACACTTTCATCTCTGTCAGAATCATAAGTATATCAAGAGTCTGTAAAGAGCAATAATCTTGCCACGCATTCTCGTCAAATGCAATGAGCTCCCTGATAAGCCAAAGAGGGGCTGGGATTTGACATTCGCTCCGAGTAGTGCAAGATGGTCACGGGGGAAAAGTAAAGGCTCAGACTCTCACTCACACTTGTCCTTCACTGTCAGCATTATAAGATTGGTCTGGTGGATGAGGTAGGTGGCACTTACAAATACAGAATTCGCCCTGGAAAAGAGAAACACTTGCTTTTAAAAATGTATGAGGAAAGAAACAATTAAACATAATGTAAATGTTTACTTTCCAGTTATTAGTTACAACTTTTCAGTTACTGTACATGGATATAACACCCATTTACCTTAAAAACACTTGAGGTTATAACCCACTTACTATTCTAATAACCAGTAGTGTATATCACATGTATACTTTCCTAACACAGCCAATTAAAGTCCTTCAGAAGCAGTTTGCCCCCACAGTGACCTCCCCTTACATATGTATCTCTCCAATTTTGAAAGCAAAGATACCTCATACGACTGCTCACTTGTACAAGGCTGATAAAGATATACTGTACACCTACATTGTAGCTCATCAAACAAAGGCACAAAAAATAAATGTTTTCCACTGTTAACCTTTATCAAACAAACAGTACCACAGGATTATTTGTCACAACTGCCAATGTAACCCTAGTGATGTAAAATATGGCCAGTAATACTGACTCCTCGTAGCATTCTTCATCAACAAATGCACAGAATTGCTTTCTGCCTTAATTTTTATTGGTTCCATATATACTATAGTCCCTTCCCATCTAGCAGTGCAAGCTCTTTAATTTTGCACTGCTCCAATTTAAGCCCCTCGTTTAACAACATCCACTTTAAACCATGCCACTGTGAGTAGAAATGTGACTCAGTGATCTGGTCACATTGCTTTAAAAACTGATGATATTAAGACTTTTTCTGCAAACATTTTTACATTCTAGACAAAGTCCAGCAGAAATGCAATACATGTAATGCTATAAACTATGATACAGATACTGCTTATTATAGGGTTTACCATGCAGTAATATGTAGTACAGTCATTTTGATGTTAGTGTGCAGTGAAAAAAGAACACTGTACATTGCTGTATAAACAAAATACATTAAAGAGAATGATGTTTGACTTAGTTTGACTTTATTGTTTCCCGAGGTCTTTAATGTAATGTAATGACCTTTTATACACCTCCAAGTGCCAACAGTGTCATTTGTAGGCATCAAGATGTAATACTTCTTCAATCCCACTAGCCATATGGGACACTGGCTTGTTAAGTGGTACAATTACTTTCTTAAGATATCATACTGAAAGGTATATGGATTACTTGTGTTTTATCATACGATTACATGACTTAAATATTGTACTGCACAGTGTCTGAGAAACATTTTGCTTGCTAAAGTGTTGTGTTTTTTGTGAGTGTTGTGTAAAATGAGGTTATTACTTATTCCTTTGGATTCTATATGTATTTGAATTTAGGGTAGCCTTGCCTAGGCTAGGATATTCATTAACCCCATTTCTGCACTTCTGGAAGTATCTGTGGCCGTCTTGGATCTATCAGTGAAGATAATTATGGATTACAAAATTTCCTCTCTATTTACCCCTTTAATTTGTGTGTTCAGTACATCATTCTGTTGAACCATACTTTGCATGTAAGTCCTAGTTGATACAAATTTTTGCACATAAATAATAACAACAATAATATTGTTTGCACAGTTCAACACATTGCTGTAAAACACTTACTGTCCTTCCTTGAAATACTCCTTCAATGTGTTGCTAAATTTCTTGCTGTGTTTGACAAAGTCTCGCTTGCGGTGTTCCAAAGCCTGCTTCCCCTGAGCCCCTGGTATGAACTGCGAGACTTCTGATACAGCATCTAAAAGCTTCTTTATGGCACTTGCAATTTCTCTGCAAAAATAATTTCAAGTATAATATACACCAGTCTTGATAGGAAGGTTTTCATATACAGTATAATTTTTACAATACTTAAGATCAATTCCACAGGTATATTTGAAGGAAGCAACAAAAATGTAAGAAAAATCAATTATATGACCTAAGAAGGCCACAATAAATAAAATTACAAGTAACTACTGTACATAGAATGGTATAGATTATCCCAAACCTATTACACATGATCCACAAAATGTAAAAGATGGTACATCAGCTTTTACTTTTACTTGTCATTAATCTTTCCTAACCTTTTCCACAATTGTTTTACTTATCCTCTGCAAACTGTTCTCTGGCAGCATTTAGCAGCTATGAGGGACAATACAATGCACTGTACACCAAACTCTTACACCTAGGTTATAGATCTGGGTAACAAAGGAAATTCAAACCAAACTCTCACAAGTCTTTAATAAGGAACATGACTTTGACTTCTTTGAACTCAAGCTGAATGCACAACAAAGAGCAATTTCTCAGAACCACCTACTACAGATCATAAACATACATCAAATAACAAAATAAAACATGCTGGTCTTACTTGATAGTTTCTAGGAATGTTTTTCTGTCAGTGATTTCATCTGGGATTCTCGATAATATTCTTTTTAGATTTGCTGATTTCTTATTCAACTCCTGGAAGGCATCTTCGGTGCGTGTCACTCGGTAGTCCCCACCTGCAGGAAGGAACATTGTAATAAACACATTTGTTTTTCAAAACCTATGCATATACATAACGATAATAACGATTGGCTGGTTCATCAAGCCATCTCTAAGTCATCTAATCCTCCTCGTCCTGGTACCTCAAAGCACAGATCTTTGACAATTTAAATTTAACTATGAGGAGGTATATTTTGAATCAACAGAATTTTCGTTTTAGTTATGTCCTACCTAATTAAACATACTAAAATACGATCCCACAAGCGTTTTATAGACTGAGTTCCTACAGCTACAAATATTGTCAAATTTTATACTTTATGGAGATATACTCTACCATGCTTTTTCCCACTGAAAGTATATTTAAATGGTTTCTAATAATAAAAGCAATGAATTTTTAATGAAAATCGGGAGCTATACTAATCTTATTATAGTTCTAAGAACAGTACTTCACAATATAATCTTCACATCCTTTCCTTAAATTTTTCTGACTTCTCATGCATTTTCATGATTCTGAATCCTAAAAGGACTCAGTAACTTGACATTCGAAGGATTTCTTTTAAGCAAAAACTTTGAATGAGCTAAAATTTTACCCCTATCCTGTCACTCTTTTGATTTTCATACAGCAGCATTTACTTAAACATTGATATCTCTACTTGGCAACATTGTACATATCAGTATAACACTAAATGAATTGGAATAAAGCTAAAAATCGCAAGAACTTTAGTAAGCATGCATGATGCTCCCTACTTTCTCTACTTACACTCAGACTCATTGACAAGACCCTGCAGCCTAAGAATGGACTCATTCATATTAACTGTGAGGTCAGCTTTGCGTACGAGGCCCATCACCATTTCGTAAGTGAAGCCCGGATGCGCCTTCTCTACCTTGCTGAGTGCAGCTCGCAGGGTCTGGCTGGAAGCGACATTTTCTCGCTCCACCTGGAAATACAAACACGTTTAAATCAAGAAACGTTTAAAATAATAACATATAAACGCCTTGCAGCAGAGTAAAACACTGAGGATATAGATGACGCACTAAACTACAATGTTATACAATTGCTTACAGATGTGAGTGTGACATTCATAAATACTGTTATCCGCTGATAAAGTTGAAAATATTAGAAACACAGTAAAAAAAACTGTTAAATACATGCATACTGATAGAAAATACAAAAATATGACCAGGAAAATGCAAATATTATAAAAAAACCTACATCAATAAAAACACACATGGAAAATACAGTCAAGATGTACTGTATTACGAAATCCTAGATAAAATACTAGATACATGTCTAACAAAAGTAATGACTCAATTCCCATTCTCTAGACAAGAATCTAAGGAGTTATGAGCCAAATCTGTGGCACAAAGTTCAAAAACCTTGTTCCCATTGTTGGCATTCATACTGACCTCCTAAATATAATCAAACTGACTTGGTTTGATATATAGTAAAACTGGCTTCTAATCACTTACCTGGATCGCGTGAATAACTTCAACACACTTATAAAACTAGTGTGGTGAATAACTGCACCTCAGTCCCCCACCAATGCATTAGATTTAAATCAATCATAAAATTTAACTGACTAGATTTTTGGGTCATCCTTAAGTCAATATTTTTGTACTTTTTTCATGACTCTTCTTACTTAGTCTTTAAGAATTCCGCTTTTATTTACACTGTACTAGATATACTCAGTTCTGATTGCCCCTTTGTCATCCCTTTGGATTTTGTTAGCCATTGCATAAGTATATCATTCAGTAACTTTATTTTTTCCTTGACAGTTTTCTTAACTGGCCATTCATTGTTGTCCCCAATTTTCAGCAAGTAATATAATGTCAACCTTCATATTTTAGCTGACCAATTTGTGTTATTGCTGTATTTACAGATTATAGTAATTAATTTGATGTTACCTTTAAAAGTTTTGTATGACGGCTTTATGTTATCCTTCATCATTTTAGCTTGACCACTTAATGTTTTCCAGAATAGTTTTAGTCAAGCCTTTTATGTTATCCTCAATATCACTCATCTGGGGAAAAAGAATTTGGTGCAGGAGATAATAAGACCATTTTTGTGTATTTTTTTTTTTTGCGTCCATTTGTATAACAATACAGAATTTTTTTCTTCTGACAAAGAGGAAGGAGCCCTTGAAAACTATAGAGTTCTGTATTGTTACACAAACAGTTAAAAAACATACTAACCAAGAAGAGTCTTTCTGTGTCATGCATTTACCAAAATGTCATTGTTCTTTTGTCTACCAAAGAATAAAGTTCTTTGCAAAAGATCTTGTAAATAAAATAAAGACTATCAAATAAATTAACACACACACATATACATGTGTGTGTATATATATATATATATATATATATATATATATATATATATATATATATATATATATATATATATATATATATATATATAAGATGTTATTTATAACAGAGAGAGAGAGAGAAGCCATACAACTGGAACGCTTTGTCTGTCTCGTTGTATCTTTGGGGGTTGCACGTGCAACAAAAACGTTGCTCTGACCTCCCACAAGAACAAATCACTGGTAGCCTCCTAACCCTTCTACAGTATATTGACTAACTTTACGCCCTGACACCAATTCCTATCTTTCAATGAGTGTCACATCTGAATCTAATTCACCATTGTCTGCCGACGTAGCTCCTTAACATCTGAATTAAACCACCATCATCTGTGTCTTTCTCCTTACAAATTACTACTACTACCACTACTAATACTACTACTGCACCCTTCCCCCTTCTCCTCCTCCTCCCCCCTACCAACCCACTGTCCTCCACGGCTCTTCTCCACTTCCTCTATAATGGTGATGCAAGATGCAATATTATCAACAAGGTTACTTGAAAATAAACAGGAAAATGCTAAATGACATTCAAGAGAAACAAGCAAAAAAATTAAATGGGGTAATTCAACCTTAATTTTTAACAAGGGCCATCTTTCTTGTCACAGCGTATTATTATTATTATTATTATTAAAGACTATGAAGAACAATCCCTGACATCCGTGACGCACAACCATGGGTAAACACCTCCCCCTCCCCTCCACCCCCAACGCTCTCGAGCAACTGATAGTCAGCATAACCACAACAAACCAGAATGGTCAAGACGCCAGACGATGAAGCAGGAACCTGATATGGAGAATCTATCTCTGTCAAATGTTGATTCACTTTCATTCCACCTGATGGTGACAGTCGTCCTTCTCAAGCTTTGAGAGTATATTAGCATTGAGAATATACTGTACTGTATATATTGCTATGAATATATCAAGAATGAATACAAGACAAAAGGGGTCTAATTCATTCTCAATGTTGTTATCATTGGTGGTAGTGTTAAATTCTATTAATGTACACATACTAAGAGAATGAACAAGAAAGGACATTACCGTCACTTTGTACGGCAAGTTCCCTCAGGATAGAAATTCCCATTAGTGAAATATTTGACGGATAAAGAAAGGGACATGAAAATAGCGCTCTCCCTAGTCATGCCTGGGCATAATACAAACCACCACGCTTTAACTAATCGATAATTCACGTACGAACACACACGCCAATGGCCATGAAATCTTGAATACGGAAAACAGATGTCTGAATCATGTCGTTTTATATATATATTATATATATATATATATATATATATATATATATATATATATATCCGACAGCATGGTAGTTCATGATCCTGCATCATCTTGAACCCGTGATCGATCCTACGAGGATAAACTACTTTGTTAAAGTAGGCTGTAGTGACTCACACCCATTTGAAGAATGGCATGTGGTTTGCAACCTCATTTTGATGACTTGATGAATGCCAGAATGCCAGATATATATATATATATATATATATATATATATATATATATATATATATATATATATATATATATATATATATATATATATATATATATATATATATATATATATATATATATATATATATATTATTGTATATATGTGTATTTATTGTTTGTGTGACTTAGTTATTAGAATCAGAAAATCACATCATTCAACTGTACTGACGTTATCCGAACAACAAAAAAATGAGAAATCAGAATCAGACATTCCAATCTCAGAACAAGGAATAAATAAACTCGATTTATTCATCCGATTTATTCAACTGACCAGCGATGAAATCATCCCGAATTCACACAAATCTCTGCAGAAAAACGAAGTCTGAATTAGGGAGATTTTTCCAAATAAATTACGATGCTGATCTCTGGCTAGATCTCTTAAATTCGCGGATAACGGACTATTCCATAAAGCGGGCGGTAAGTCGAGTGACGTCACATGCCCCCTTGACGTCACGCGGTGACGCAGAGTCAGCTGGTGGAGGCGGAATTACTGAGAAAAACAGGCATACGGACGGTTAAAATATCTCAACGAAGAAAAATCCTCGCAAGTTCAAATATGAAAACACGTGCATAAGCACAAAACAACATTTTGAATACAGGAAATTTAATCGTTCTGTAATATAATATACTATTTTTTACATACTTTCGCGTAAACGCTATTCACTTTATCCAATAATGACCTTGAAATGTCAGGTATAGGTCAAACTTGGAATACCGCGTTACGCAACTAAAGGCCAGTTGATCCCAACTTGCCGTAAGAGACAAATTTTATTTTTTTTCCTGATAGTTTTTTTCAGTAGTTTACTATTGTTTATTATAAAAAAGTATTTTTTTCAATGCCATTTTTTGCCATTTTACACATTTGGACATGAATCTGATACTGGAACCTGTAAAGCGTCAAGTGAGATAATTTAAAACAAAGAAACACTGTACCAAATAAGGGTAATGTCTAATATCAAGGAATAAAGTTTAGGACAGTTTCAACTTCAACTGGTAAACTTAAAAATAAATAAGAAATGTAAAGAGCGTTTCACAATTTCCAGTTTGTCCAGGTAAAACTCGGTCATGAAAAATATTCACCTGTTGCGATGTAAAAAAAAGAAAAATACTAATTTCACCGTCAAACGTTACACTTATTGCTATTTTGACATAGAGGTCTGTTGTAGGTAAAACGCTGATAATATCTGGGTAGTGCTCAAAAGCATTTTATTATAGTTTTGGGGTAGTGTTAAAAAGCATCACATTCAATAAAGATAAATATATAAACATTATAACAGAATGATTATTGTATAAAAATATTTCACAACCTGTATAAAAATATTCAACATCTCGACAAAAACATAAGAATTTAAACCACTTATAATTAGAACACCGAATTGTATCAGAATCACGCCTTTAACGACTGAACCTATCAATACAGAATGACTTGGCATTTAAATTTTTATTTTTTTGAAGCTTTATCGCCACATTTTATGCAAAATTACTGAAAGACAGCATAAAACAAATTTTAAATTCTTGTCTTCTTGTTTATTTTAGACCAACAATAAATTCTTTTTTAATTCTTCTTGTTAATTTTAGACCAACAATGAAGTAAATCCCAACGTAACCTTATGTCAAATGGTAAGGAAATGATTTTAATTAAGATTTTGGCGTTTTTGAACAAGGTCAATCATAATAGGGTCAAAATCAAAACCATAATAAATAATAATAATAATAATAATAATAATAATAATGACATAACACGGATATGCATGATGATGATAATAATAATAATAATAATAATAATAATAATAATAATAATAATAATAATAATAATAATAATAACAACATACCACAGAGATATATAAGATAAAACAATTTCTACGAAGAACAACGGAACCTGACAAATGGGATACGAATTCCAATTCAAAGAATTAAATCAAACTAAAGTAGAACTGAATAACTATGCAAATGTTAACCTTACACAAGGCCTTGCTCAGTCTTATCAAGGATACATGTACTAGCAGAAGTCTCTTTTTTTTGTGTGTGTGAACCTTTAAAATGCCCCTCAACAGAATCAATGGAAGTATCCTACGTAAGGCAGATACCTAAAATTAGACGTCCTCTCTCTCTCTCTTACATTATTCAGCTCTTTCTTTTCTACGTTATTTAATTATCTCTTTTTCACTCTTGATCCTTCCTGGAAAACAAGCTCTCTCTCTCTCTCTCTCTCTCTCTCTCTCTCTCTCTCTCTCTCTCTCTCTCTCTCTCTCATACATTAATCAGCTTTCTCTTTCTACACGATTTGATTTAATTATCTCTTCTTCACTCCTGATCCTTTCTGGGAAAGTCTCTCTCTCTCTCTCTCTCTCTCTCTCTCTCTCTCTCTCTCTCTCTCTCTCTCTCTCTCTCTCTCTCTCTCTCAAAGACAAACAGTCTAAGCATAATTAATTTCATTTTATAACTGCTTAGAGAAAAAAAAAAAAACAGAAACGACCCTGAAATGAAAAAACTGACCAAACCTAAGCGAAGGTCAAACCACATAATAAATAACAGAAAAAAAGTCTCTATATATCATAATGGGCAAAAAAATAAAAATTAAAAAAAACAACTACAAGAGTCGACCGAGGTGAAATGGCCTAGCAACGGGTAGGCTACCCGCTGACAAAAACCTCGTGGTTTCACTAGACAGGAGATAGAGAGCAAGCTCCGTGATAGCAACGTCTGGGTGACGACAGCCCAGGCTCTCCTGTCGTCAGTGTCTAACGTTGCACCTTAGAATGTGTGCACTTGAGAGACAAAATTCCTCGTTTCAATATCTCAGTGGAACGTACGCGTGTTCCCTGACACAGAAACTTAATGATAATTATGAAGAGAATATGGTGGCGGGGATGCAAAGTTACAGAGTTCACCAGACATTAGGAAATTAATCTTTTTTTTTAGTAAAAGTTAAAAACGCCAGTGAACATAACTCCAGACGTCAGTGGCTTGTGATCATAGCTATTATCTAGTAAAAATCTACCATAAATATTCCTTAAATTAATCTCTTGGGTTTCTCATTTAACATGTACTCTGAAATAGGTACTTTAATAGATGCCATAAAATAGGTGCTACGAACTCTGGAATGACCTTCATGTCACATGAAAAGCGGCGCCGACCTATACATTGCTTGAACAGCTAGACCTCAATCACTGCCGAAGGTTAAATACTTAATACAAATACAGTTTCTTAAAAACAGTAGTTTCATTCATTACTGCGCCCTGTACCTAGAATGAATGAAGATATAATGGCGCAGTGAATCGCAAAAAAACTATTAGGTGTGAGTCGATTTATCACCTAGTTCTTTAAGCGTGCTCTTTTGGTCCAGCTATTACGTCACTAGGTTAACGTTTTCTGTTGTACTAGCTATCGACTCTCTAAACGTTTTTGACTAGCGTTTTGAGAGAGCATGCGTTCAAAACTGACCCGACAGAAGATCATATTGTTTCTCTGCGCCGGAGGATAAAGGAATCTAGCTCATTTTAACACTGCAAGATTCGTCAGCGAATCAAAAAACATAACTGAACCTCGCAGTATGCTATCACAATCGCTTATCGTTATGATAAAAGACAAGCGGACCCAGCACTGTACCCTGGAGAACGCCTGATATGGCCTAGACTGGTCTCGACAGTGCTGCAATAGCAGATACTACAAGGGTTCGATCTGTGTAGAAATTGTGGTAACTTTACCG
>NC_089765.1:25076909-25079409 GCF_040412425.1 Macrobrachium rosenbergii | reverse complement strand
GTAACTTCTATAACAGCAGCCACAATTCGACAACAGTAACTGCTATAACAGCAGCCACAATTCGACAACAGTAACTTCTATAACAGCAGCCACAATTCGACAACAGTAACTATAACATAGTTCGACAAGTAAGCCACAGTTCGACAACAGTAACTGCTATAACAACAGTCAAAATTCGACAACAGTAACTGCTATAACAGCAATCAAAATTCGACAACAGTAACTTCTATAACAGCAGCCACAATTCGACAACAGTAACTGCTATAACAGCAGCCACAATTCGACAACAGTAACTTCTATAACAGCAGCCACAATTCGACAACAGTAACTGCTATAACAACAGTCAAAATTCGACAACAGTAACTGCTGTAACAGCAGCCACAATTCGACAACAGTAACTTCTATAACAGCAGCCACAATTCGACAACAGTAACTGCTATAACAAAGTCAAAAGACAACAGTAACTGCTGTAACAGCAGCCACAATTCGACAACAGTAACTGCGATAACAATAAAAGCAGCTATAACCAGTCAATTCGACAACAGTAACTTCTATAACAGCAGCCACAATTCTCGACAACAGTAACTGCTATAACAACAGTCAAAGTTCGACAACAGTAACTGCTATAACAAAATTGCAGTAACAGCAGCCACAATTCGACAACAGTAACTATAACAGCAATTCGACAACAGTAACTCTATAACAGCAGCCACTCGACAACAGTAAGCAACAGTCAAAATTCGACAACAGTAACTGCTGTAACAGCAGCCACACCGACAACAGCTATAACTATAACAGCAGCCACAAGCAGTCAAAATTCGACAACAGTAACTGCTATAACAGCAGCCACAATTCGACAACAGTAACTTCTATAACAGCAGCCACAATTCTACAACAGTAACTGCTATAACAACAGTCAAAATTCGACAACAGTAACTGCTGTAACAGCAGCCACAATTCGACAACAGTAACTACTATAACAACAGTCAAAATTCGACAACAGTAACTGCTATAACAACAGTCAAAATTCGACAACAGTAACTGCTGTAACAGCAGCCACAATTAGACAACAGTAACTACTATAACAACAGTCAAAATTCGACAACAGTAACTGCTATAACAGCAGTCAAAATTCGACAACAGTAACTGCTATAACAGCAGTCAAAATTCGACAACAGTAACTTCTATAACAGCAGCCACAATTCGACAAGAGTAACTGCTATAACAGCAGCCACAATTTGACAAGAGTAACTGCTACAAGTAGACAACATTCAGCAACAATAACTGCAATGACAGCAAACAAAATTCAAAGCAGTAACTGCAATAACAGTAAAAAAAAACCCACATCAGTAACTGCAATTACAACAGACAAACTTTGACAGCAGTAACTACATTAACAGCAGACAAAATTTTATAACAGCAACAGTAACAACAGTAAACAAATTTCGACAGCAGTAACTACAATAACAGCAGACAAACTCCGACAAAAGTAACTGCTACAACTGCAAACAAAATTCGACAGCAAACACTGCAAAAACAAAGAAGGTAATGAGTGCACGAGGAATAGGCCTACCGACAAGGCCTAAAGATCATAATAAATTGCAAAACCTGACCATGATAAGTGTATATATGAATGTCTGTTTGGGTTAACCTTCCCTTCCTGGCTTAATAAGGCTACTTTGGGATAAGGTGCTCAACTATTAAATCGTATGTGTGTGAGAGTATATATATATATATATATATATATATATATATATATATATATATATATATATATATATATATATATATATATATATATATATATATATATATATATATATATATATATATATATGACTTTTTTTATCACATCACCGTGATTCATATTCAATCAGTAAGCTACAAACGTCCTTTAATATCTAATTCGCTCTACCTCGGAAATAATATATTTTCATATATGTTACCGAAGGGGAATTTTTTGATTGATAATAAGTTCGTCGTCTCGTGGGCTCGAACCAGCGAAGACAAAAACTCAGGACTACAGTGGACGCATTTTAACCCACGAGACGACGAACTTATTATCAATTAAAAAATTCCCCTTCGGTAACATATATGAAAATATATTATTTCCGAGGTAAAAGCGAATTGGATATTAAAGGACGTTTGTATATATACTGATTATATATATATATATATATATATATATATATATATATATATATATATATATATATATATATATATATATATATATATATATATATCATGGTTAGCAACATTTGTAGAAACAAATAAAATAGGTGAAAACGAAATTATATTCTTGTTCAATCGAAAGAAAATATAAGATTAAAAGTGGATATTAATTCAAGTAATGGGACTGAAAAGTTATACTTTCTATCAGAAAACTGATAAATTAAAATAATACATAACTGTTAAGCAAACAAAACAAGGGCATAAAACAATCAAAACAAACAAAATGTAAAAATAAAACGCAAAACTTCCCACAAAATGAGCGCCA
>NC_089765.1:25061909-25074409 GCF_040412425.1 Macrobrachium rosenbergii | reverse complement strand
CTCTCTCGGAGCGTTCGCCATTCTCCCACAGAGAGAGAGAGAGAGAGAGAGAGAGAGAGAGAGAGAGAGAGAGAGAGAGAGAGAGAGTTCACACTTACTCCCAGAGACGGTAAACAAACCCCGCCCACCATTTACTAAATTCCCTCTCGAGACCAAACCGCCAGCTAGCTATAACATAGCTAGGGCCAGGCACCCCTATGGGAGGTTACCGCATGGAGTTTGCTTTGCAAGGTCCACTGTAGATAGTTCTGTGGGTTCTCTCACTTTGAACTCTTTTCATCTAGCTGTCTCTCATTTTGAACTCTTTTCATCTAGCTGTCCAGCTTCTCCAACTTTGTTCTAATTTTCACATTTCACTGAAGAACAAATCTTTCTGATGAGCAACATAAATCTAGCAATTACATTTTGTTACTTACCTGTATAATAATAATAATAATAATAATAATAATAATAATAATAATAATAATAATAATAATAATAATAATAATAATGCTAAGAGATTCACAATCTCGTGAAAAATAATGTGTGTAATAAAAATCCACAATTATATAGTAAATATATTGCTATGTTAAATAAACATATTTTACATAGTAATATATTTACTATATAATCATGGATTTTTATTACACAATAATAATAATAATAATAATAATAATAATAATAATAATAATAATAATAATAATAATAATAATAATTACGCCCATCACAGCAACATTTTAAGGTGTCTTTATAGAGATTAGCAACATCTTGTCAGAAAGAAGAGACTGGCGTCACAAGAACTATGGTCATCGGTAGGTAGAACTTCGAGTTAACCCATTATTTTATTCATTCGTCTTTCAGGCTTAATTCAACAGAGGATGAGTTTTCTTGACTTTCTAGTAGCAGTAGTAGTAGTGATTACAAAACAATTAACAATATAAATAAACAAAATGAAATTTCAGTAATGATGATAAACAAAATTAATAAAATGATGACTCACGTAAACGCATCCAACCCTGCATCTTTACCTGAGAGAGAGAGAGAGAGAGAGAGAGAGAGAGAGAGAGAGAGAGAGAGAGAGAATTAACCCATACGCCAGATCCAGCATCAAAACCCACCCTTTTATCAATCAAAATAATGTCGCCATCAACACAGGACACCTCCGAGCTGGCTTCCTCAATCATTATTACTGGACAACTCGACCCTTCCTTCCTTCCAAACTTAAATCAGGAGCCACCGAGAAGGGGAAATTGTGGAGGTTATTTACCCGTAATTCATGGCGTGATTTAGCACTGATGAGGGGGAATAATAGGAAATGAAGGTGGGGTTGCTGTCAACGCGAAATTTCAGGTTGATGGCGCTTGATATTCAAACGCGTTTATTTCACCTTGATTAATTTTCACTCTCAATATCTTTTAGTTACATATAATATGTATGTATGTATGTATACACATATGCATATAATATATATATATATATATTTATACATACATCTAGTTATATACACATTATAAATATATAAAAAAATTTATATAATATTATTCTATGCAATTAAGCCAACAACCGAAAATAGAATAAGGTCGTACACTAAAATCAGAAAAATAATGAAGTAGCGTTATCAGTATATGCAGAGAGGGATGAAGGAGTTATAAAACAATAATTAAAATACCTTTAATAAATAAATTTAAAAATTACTATACAGTATAAATGAGTGCATATGATTGCTTTCACAACGTGAATCCTATTTCCTGAACCTTACATAACACTACAGAAAAATTAAAATCGAATCTTCTTCAGGAACAAAAATATAAAAGATTCACGTAATGACAACAAACGTCAAAAGATATAAATTTACAATACAGCTCAATGACCTTTCTTCAACAAACTCCAAACTCCATATCATGCGATACCAGAAAAATCACGAAGCCAAAAAACAAAAAAAAAAGCACACATCATAGAGCTTGTAACTCAACCACGCCCACGGAAATAAAAATATTTTGGATATGTTTCCAGATATATCTCCAAGTTGCCAATTCTTTCTTGTCCTGTTGCCCTCAAGACCTCCACACAATTTAACAGGAAGTCATCATTAACTTTTGGAGATAGTTTCTAAAAGACGTTTCGATACCAGTCATTTGATGAGAGAGAGAGAGAGAGAGAGAGAGAGAGAGAGAGAGAGAGTCTATGAAAGAAAATATAATTTGAATTAGCAGTTTATGCACTATATATATATATTATATATTATATATATATATATATATATATATATATATATATATATATATATATATATATATATATATATATACATATATATACATATACATATATATATATATATATATATATATATACATATATATATATATATATATATTGTACGTGTGTGCGCATATGTGTATGTATGTGCAATACGCTGTTTCGCCTTACAGAGTATGGTGCTAAAAGTTTGCCTTCTCGTTTGCGCCATTTTTCTGGGGGATGAGGTTGCAGGCCCCTTGACATTCTCCTCCTAGTTATGAGCCACCACAGTTGCCTAAACACCGAGAACAACATTCACAGCAAAAATCAACAGAGGCCCAATGGCACCCGGAACATCCTTACACAAGTTAATTTTTTTCCACGCCTTTCTTCCTGCAGAGAGAGAGAGAGAGAGAGAGAGAGAGAGAGAGAGAGAGAGAGAGAGAGAGAGAGAGAGAGAGAGAAATGCACTGATTCAAATGAAGAATAACCGATATGAAAAGCCTTCTCCCCATCAGATAATGTCCGACGTCCGCTTCACATTAGACGCAGGGGCTCGTGTGTCCACTGACCCGAAATAGGGGTACCTAAATTGAGGTCCTCCTCGAACGGGTGTCCCTATTATCACCAGCGTCCCTCCGAGTGATGGATCGGGTCCTGCGGGATCGCTCCTGCTGCTGCTGCTGCTTCGAGTGTGGTCAGGATATGGCTTCGGGATCTAAAGATCGCGTCGTCTCTCCTGATAGGCAGGGATGGCATGATCCCTCTGATGGGATCTGTGTAGGAGCGATTTGATATGCCAGCCTAACTAGTCGGAGAAACTCTCTCTCTCTCTCTCTCTCTCTCTCTCTCTCTCTCTCTCTCTCTCTCTCTCTCTCTCATACATATATATATATATATATATATATATATATATATATATATATATATATATATATATATATATATATATATATATATATATATATATATATATATATATATATATATATATGTGTGTGTGTGTGTGAGAGAGAGAGAGAGAGAGAGAGAGA
Organism: Macrobrachium rosenbergii; assembly: GCF_040412425.1. Classification (NCBI taxonomy): domain Eukaryota; kingdom Metazoa; phylum Arthropoda; class Malacostraca; order Decapoda; family Palaemonidae; genus Macrobrachium; species Macrobrachium rosenbergii. The sequence continues at coordinate 25,071,155 of NC_089765.1, read as the reverse complement.
GAGAGAGAGAGAGAGAGAGAGAGAGAGAGAGAGAGAGAGGGCATAGCGTTTCTTTTCTGGAGCCACCTATTGTAAGGAGACATCTTATTATTGAAAGCTATATAGCGTGCTGATGACTAACTACCCAAAGGTATGAGTCATTTATCTCTCTCTCTCTCTCTCTCTCTCTCTCTCTCTCTCTCTCACACACACACACACACACACACACACACACACACACACTCGTACCTTCCGTATCACAGCCGGATAAAGAGTACGTTGTTATCAGAAATGACTTCAGGTTGCAAACTGTCACTTATCAATGGCGGCCTCTAATCTATACGGCTTTAAAAATAGTTCAGTTTCAGACGACTAAATTGTATAAGCATTATTTCTATTATAATGTACATTTTAATACCTTAGCATAAAGACCATTAGAATTATGGATTTCAAATTTCACTGTATAGATTATCATATTATGAGATGTAAAAGTCTGATGATGATGATGATGATTATTATTGATATTATTATTGTCTGTTCACATACGGTAAAATAAGAGAGGGTCGACATTACAAGAGAGGCTAGACCCGGGTTGGACGACGGTAACCCTAAGCAGAATAAATAACGTAATAATCATTTCCACATAGGCCTATCACACACAGATTATTCAAAATGTGCTTAAATTATTAGGTAACAGGCAAAAATGCCTTGAGCTGGCCAACAGATTCTACAGAAAAATAACAAAAAACAAAAGAGAAAAAGGCAAAGAATTAGATGTAAAAAAGAATACAAATCTACAGGGACATGTAAATAAAAATAAATTAGAGAGAAAGCTTGACAATGAATAAAAATGTAACAAACCAACAAACATAATAATAATATGCATGATTATAGGGGCTCTGAGTAGGTACAAAGTCAGACCCCAAGAAAACTGATGAACAATTTACTTGTCACTTAGTTCATCGAAAGCTGGACAACAGGGACGCGAGAGAGTTTACGAAGAGAGTGAGAATTGGGAGTAATGAAGCGAGGAACTTTCGAAGGAAGTTTGTGAAGTGACCTAACTTCAGAAGTTAGGGTAAGTGCCAGAACAGTCGCGGGTCAAATCAGCCATGCACAGATTCGTCGTTCTTGAAACGGGGAGCCGGAACAGTATTTAATCTTATATCTTCTTGGGAATGAGGATCAGATAAATATACTGAAATTAAGTGATATTTAAGTTAATAATTAAATGAAGAAGGCAAAGTTTTGGAGCAGCACACAATCACTAACTCGCCCACTGTTTTGCTACAACCTCTTTCATATCTCCTACTCAGGATTTAATATCATCTGATTTTATGACAGGTCTTTCATTCAAGGCACGGTCTGTTATCCGTTCTGCGTCAGTTCCTTGGGGTGATAAAGGTTCTGTCTTCCCTCAGCGAAATAAATCTATATTGCTTTGTATAGCACTCCTTGTTTTATGACAAGATCGATCTTACGATTTGCTGCACAAGTTAACTTTAGCTTTACAACAGAATCTGTCTTTTGTTTTGCAAACAGGAATTCAAATATTTTTTAGATCAGAAAAAAAAATTGGAAAAAGGACTAAAATTGAAAACTTATCGAAATTCAAGCACTAGCAAAGCCATGGATATAAATAAACACCAATTCTAAAGCTGGAAAAATTAAGCAAAAATTCAATACTTCAATCGAGATATCTAAAACCTAAGTGTCACTAAAAATTACAAACTTTCAGTAAAAATACTGTACGTAAAAGTTAGGATGAATTCCAATGATGCCAGGTGGATGACGAGAGAGAGAGAGAGAGAGAGAGAGAGAGAGAGAGAGAGAGAGAGAGAGAGAGAGAGAGAAGGGGGCGGGGAGTTAACGCGAGCCATCTGTTCCCTCTGCTAATGATGCAATCAAAGAGCCCTGTTGGGATTTGGTCAACATCTGCTTTCACCATTAAAAATGGTTGGGATCCGTTGAAAGGAAGGTGGAGAGAGAGAGAGAGAGAGAGAGAGAGAGAGAGAGAGAGAGAGACCCAATTATTAAGATATACGAACATTCTATTAATATTATAATAAATGCAGGTTAATGAAAATTTGGGCTCATACAAAGGCAGAGAAGCGAGAGAAAAAAAATCTAAAATATACGAATACATTATACTTTCAGCAACAATATTATACTGTATATATACATGAATGCAACTTAGGTCACACACAAAAAAAAAACACAAATTTTTAAAAAATAATAACAAGGGTTCTAAGAGTACTACAAAGCAATAAAAGCAATATATATTGCCATCACACCTAGCCACCTTTTCCATAATAGCATTCCGATTGATAAAATGGTTCTTGTCTAGGTAAATATTGAACCCGCCCCCCGCAACAAGTTCGTTTGTAAAAAGCCTCCACTATTTCATGCCCTGATTTCACCTTGACCTCCAAATCCCTTCTATTAAAAAAAAAAAAACAAAGTGCTCAAGGACGGACTTACTATCAACACCATGTCTCATCGTGATTGGGGATGGCAAGATAAGCGTAACTGATACGACGACGGGCAGACGGACGAACAAGAGAGAGAGAGAGAGAGAGAGAGAGAGAGAGAGAGAGAGAGAGGTTTTATAATTTGTGCATATATCTGTGTGTATGAGACAGAGAGGTAGTTTTATAATACTGTGCATATATCTGTGTGTGTAGAGAGAGAGAGAGAGAGAGAGAGAGAGAGAGAGAGAGAGAGAGAGTTTACAATATAGTACGCATATACTGTGTGTGTGTGTGTGTGTGTAAAAGAGAGAGAGAGAGAGAGAAAGAGAGAGAGAGAGAGAGAGAGAGAGAGAGAGAGAGAGAGAGAGAGAGAGAGAGAGTTTCCCTCTATAAAGCTAAAACGAAAAAAAATAACTATTGCACATCTTCCTCTGCGGTCGGAAAAACTTCCCTTTTTTTCCATCCCAACATTTACTTTTGCCCGCAATACATTCAAATGCAAGGCCCCTCCCCTTCCGGGTACACATCTTGGCTATCGTGGGGACAGGGGACACTCCCCTCCCCCCTCCCCCCCACAACAAAACAATAACACAGTAACATTTACTCTTTTCCCTTTCGCATTCTCTGGCCATTTCCTGGTTGCTTTTGTGGTTTGTAACTTTTTTCTCTCCCTTTTTATCTTTATTTTTATTTTTTTTTTTGTGGTCGAGTCATGTTCGGGTACCTCAGTAATGTACTGGTCAACTGGACTTTTCAGAAATAGGCTTATTTTGATGACTACTCAGTAATAACTTCTCTACTCGGTAATATATTTGTCTACCTAGAGTAATATACTTTGTCTATTAAATATTTTACATTATTACTTTTTTTTTAGTAATATACACGTCTACTTGTTTACTGAATATAATTATTTATCTACTAATCTACTAAAAAATATTCCGCCCATCCGTCTATTCAAAAATATGTAATTGGATGTATACTGCATCACTCTCTTTCTCTCTCTCTCTCTCTCTCTCTCTCTCTCTCTCTCTCTCTCTCTCTCTCTCTCTCTCTCTCTCTCTACGTTTCCGGAAAATAAATAAACCATAAAATATAATTCATCAATTTATATAATATGATATAGCCTGTGTATATATACAATATACATGTATATTTATATATATCAGGCTTTCCGGATTTATCCAGACGACTTCCAAAGAGAATGCTTAGCATCAGCCATGCCACTGAATGCAATTGCAACTTCTTTACTGTAGCCGACCGAGGAACAGACAGGCTCTGTCACGATGGTCTGCGACAAAAAGGAGGTGGAGTGAACCTAGGGTTGACTCTTTTACCTTTTCAAAAGTCCGTGCCACCGGATCTTGCATGAAGCCTTAGCAGTTTGGTGCGAGCAGTAATCCGTTATAATATGGCGGGAAAGTCAAGTGGATAGGAATATAGAATTTAAGCCAAAGGCCAAGCGCTGGAATCTACGAGATCATTCAACGCTGAAAGGGAAACTGACAGCAGGAAGGTCTGCTGAAAGGTGCAACAGGAGGAAAACCTCACAGTTGCAATATGAATCAATTGTTTGGAGAAGGTTTAAAGTAAGATGGAAGAAAGAGAACTTGAATGGGGGTACAGTAGAAGGAACGAAAGGGATTGCAGCTAGGGGCCGAAGGCACCCTGCAAAGAACCTGAAGTAATGCCTACAGTGCACCGCGTGAGGTGCACTGACGGCACTACTCCCCTACGGAGAGGGGAAGTAAAAAAAAAAAAATCTCAAATATGACACATTGAAAAAAAAAAAACTTTCAATGGCTCACATCAGATTCTGTTAATGGCTCTCTCTCTCTCTCTCTCTCTCTCTTTACCACATGGTGGTCTATCAAGAGATGGAAAATACTAACATGAACGCTAAAACACACGCACACATACACACTTTTCATGCACAAAAACTGCCTCAATTCTTCCCAGCCGTATTCCACTAGAATGCTTTGATTACACGAGGGGGAGGGGTGGGGGAAACCTAACATGCATGAGGTAGGTGGTAGTCCTTTCTTTCTTTTAAGTGGTAAAAACGATGTTTGACTCGGGAGGGAAAAGATAGCGCCACAAAGGCTAATAAAGGCAGGGCTTTGATATACCAGCCTTCCATCGCTCTCTGGGTTCATTCACGAGTGAAACTGGTGCTGTTACCGTGATGGTGAACAGCGTTTAATGGAACCCGGAGACTTCCAACCTCCACAGAAACCAACTCAACTAAGCCTGGATCTGTATCCGGATTCGTTAAGAAAAATCGACAGCCTTTTAGACAATACTTCGAAAAAAAAAGAGTAATTATACAGTAGCTACTTTCCAGTATCGTTGTCAGGTGATAATCATTCTTTTGCAATAAGTAAAACTACACATGCTACTGCAGTGCAAGAGGCTGTCAGCACCAAAAAGCATAACATATTCCTGAACACTTAGGTAGGTGTGCCACTGTTTGCGATTGGATAAGTACAACTGATAACGTTAGGAATGACAGGGGAAGAGCAGAGTGGAAATTTCTAAAGGTCAGCGCGGCACAAGGGATGACGCTGTATAGAAGTAGTTTTGGGAATGAAGATAAAAACAAATCTATTAAGAAATTCAAAAGAAAGTGACTGCTAAAACCGAGCTGAGTATTCACGATTCCCGCATATTCGTTGGTAGAGAAAAATACAAAAAGATTAAGGAGTGAATTTGGTGCAAACAAGAAAGGACAAAACGGACGAGTGGAATTTCACAGCCGCGAATGATGTTCTTGTATTTAGATGTGCTGACTGATGACGGTTCCAAAAAAAAAATAAAATAAATAAAATAAAGCTACAATTATGGGTAAATTGCTAATAAAAGTTAGGAACAGCAAGTCTTCACCATAAAAAAGTCCAAATAAACAATAACATCGACGAGAACATAATCAATAAAACGAACAGTTGCGTATATCATAACAGAGGCCCAGGAAATACTATCTATATATAATGTGGTATTTATGTTCCCGCCAGTTACCACCCTCTCACCACTAGCCCCTACGTAAATGACTAACGTAGTAATACGGTCCAAGGTGAAAATAAAAGCAAGGCAAAGTTAAAGAAGTTGGACAATCTCAACGGCAAGAGACCAAAGGCAGCGCAGGAAAAGTAAACAAGAAGAACCATGGCGCAGTTGTCAGATAAGAACGATACGCTGATAGTAAGGTGCTTCATTGTAGGATTATGAAGCAACAGTGTATGTGAGTCAGTGAGAGGGAGAGAGAGAGAGAGAGAGAGAAAGAGAGAGGGAGAGAGAGAGAGAGAGAGAGAGAATGACTTTCATGTTAATGAATGGCTGACAGTGCATACCAGCTCTCTGATGAAATTCTGAACACATTCCAACTGCACCCGAGTTTAAATAATTTGTGATGGACAAAGAAAATAAACAGCGATTCCACGAACTTAAGAGTACAGTTATTAGTTAAAAAACAAGATAACGACTACGATACGTCAACGCCGTTCAACGGAAATGACAACCACCGCAGATGCTGAAGGAAAACCCAAAAAACAGGACGGGAAATACCACCGATAAACCGGTCTGTTTATCAAAAGGTCTCTACTACCAACCGCCCTCCCCAGCCAGTAGATCCGGCACAGGACACTCGAACTGGACGTTAGTCTCAAAATGAAATTGTTTCTCATTATGAAATTGTAAGTCTTAATATGAAACTGTTGGTTTCACTAAGAAATTGTCAGTCTCTACATGAAATTGTTAGTCTCAATATGACGAACTAGATGTTAGTCTCAATATGAAATTGTTAGTCTCAATATGAAATTAAGTCTCAATATGAAATTGTTAGTCTCTATATGAAATTGTCAGTCTCTGTCTCAATATGAAATTGTTAGTCTCAATATGAAATTGTTAGTCTCAATATGAAACGTTGGTCTCACCAATACGAAACATTAGTCTCCGTATGAGATTGTTAGTATAAAACTGAAACGTTAGTCTAAATATGAAACGTTGGTCTCAACATGAAGCGTTAATCCCACTACGAAATGTTGGTCTCAACATGAAACTAATGTATTAAGACATTACTGTTTTATGTAGTTGTTTCTGAATGCAGACTTCAATACAGTTTAGGTTATTTTCTATTTTATAAAATATGCAGACACGTCAAAACCGGTATCAACGTACTATGTAATCTTACAGCACAATCGAATTTTCAGATGTCGAGAGAAAAATGAAGCAAAGAAACAATTAATGAAGCAAAATACAGATGAAAATAAAATACATAATGATATTCATATTAAGAATCAAAAATACATAAAATCAGTTCAAAAACACAATAAAATCCAAGGAAAAAAAACCATTGGCCAATCAATCTTTTTTCGATTTGAAAAAGAAATTTCATAACTAACCAGAAAAAGCCTCTAATCTACCATTAATTTCAATGATCAAGTGAACTTTCCGCTGACGCTTTCACGAATATAGGTCAAACACCAGACACATCACGAAACATCCTATTATTTTGTGTTTAGACAAAATAGGTCTAACACTTTTTTTTTACATAGAAACTGTGTTCGTGACAAATCACAAAACCACCAATAGTCTATACTCAGTTAAATACATAAATTAAGTTTCTACTTTGTGCTTGAACAAATTCAGGCTTGACGGTCAACCTAATACCTCTTATCTCTGAAATACTGTACCATCATGCACCATTCATGTTATTTAATAATAATAATAATAATAATAATAATAATAATAATAATAATAATAATAATAACACACACCACAAATTTCGCCGATATATTCGTTACGGCGGAAATAGAATCCCGCACTACACTTCCTGTATAGGAAGTATGTACCAGAAACATCCAGTACGGTGCAGGAGAACCAGGGGTGGAGGAGAAGGGTTTCAATCGTGGAAAAAAAAAAAAAACTTTTAAACAAAGTTAGTTTCTTTTAGAAAAGTTTTTTTTTTTATTTACGACTCAACTAAATAAAGCCATGGAGCTTGAACAAATGCGTTGATTAAATGTTCAGCATACTTAGTTTTCGGTTTTAACCCTGAATGGCGTTTAATGAAAACTTGTTCAAACCCAAACAACGGAATATTTACCAAAATTAAACCGTGGCACCGTTGTTGACAGAGCACTGAATTCGGCGTTTCTTTTAATGTACGATAATCTAATATCTTTTGATACGAATGATATTTTGTGTAGATATTTATATCGATGTATAAAACTAAGATATTCTACAACAGACTTACAAATAGCCAATATAACTCAATTCATAATTCCATACATGATATAAGCAAAACGACGGCATTAATTTATAATAATACATACTAATTTATCACCATTGCTTCAATATTAATTTTAAAAAAGGCTTTGGAAAGAAAAACATAACAAATCAGAATATGAAAAAAAGGACTTTCATGCAATTATCAGGAGTAGAAAACCCCGAGAACTTTAATAACGGAAATCAAACCGTCTGGGATTTCTGTGCGCGTCAATGTTACTGTCTGTCTGTCTTAGATTAAGCTGACCTTATGATAAGGCCTCTTGCTCCTTGGCAGCCCGTAAATGATGTCGCCACCTAATTCGAATTATAAACTGCACTTTATTCGTAAGTTCAGTTTTTTGGTTTCTCATGGAATCCTATAAAAAAAAAAAAATTTAAATAATAGCAGATAGGGCCAGTGTCAAATATCTGTCTTTCATATGGAAAATATATAAAACGGCTGATGTATATAATGATATATATAATATATATATATATATATATATATATATATATATATATATATATATATATATATATATATATATGATATAAAGAATCGAGGATCAATTAATACGTATAATATATATATATATATATATATATATATATATATATATATATATACAATATACAATATAAAATTCATATTTAATTGATTCCCGTCTCTTTGGAAATATCAGAGGGTTCACCCATGATTCAGCAGAAATAAGAATGAAGGCAATAGTGCCCACAGACTTGTGACTTCTTTGGATCCACCAGAGAATATACACACGAAAGCAGTCACATGCTCAAAACAAACACACACATACACACACACACACACACACACACACACACACACACACACATATATATATATATATATATATATATATATATATATATATATATATATATATATATATATATATATATATACTATATATAAAATATATATATAATAGATAGAGAGAGAGAGAGAGAGAGAGAGAGAGAGAGAGAGAGAGAGAAATATGTCGCAACTGAAAATGTGTGTTAGCAGGTTTACAAAAACGCTCCCCGCGCGCTGCAGGCCCTGAATTACCCAGAAATGCCAGTATGTCTTTAACACGATATAAATTGAAGCTTTCCCTGCCCACAAATCCCGAGAAAAGAAACGTAGAACCGTGTTATTTCAAATGTAATTTTAATGCATTTTTCTGCGGAAAAAAGTTTATTCTCGTTACTTTCCATAAAACATCACGATTCGGACGATAAAAGACACACAAACACACACACAAACACACATAAACACATACTGTAAACACACGCCAGCTAATAGATATTAAAAACTAACGTATCAAAGATTATTCCAAATTATTATAAGAATGTTCTTTGAATCTCCTATTTACTCAAATGCAATAACCATTAACTAAACTTAAAAACGAACTAAAATAACTAAAAATAAAGGAAATCCCTAAGATTATATTTTATATATATATATATATATATATATATATATATATATATATATATATATATGTATATATATATATGTGTACCAATACACACA
>NC_089765.1:25036909-25051909 GCF_040412425.1 Macrobrachium rosenbergii | reverse complement strand
GCTGACTTTATCCAAGGTTGCGAACATAAGAGGGAATTTCTTTTCTCCCAATTAACTCTGTTTAAATTTCTGGCCTAATGTGTGAGACTTCGGATTTATCAAATTCATCTAAATCACGCACTGGCACAGATTTTAAAGGGAATTTGTTTCATCGGGTTTAACTCTGATTGAATTTCTGGCTTACTGTTTGAGACTTCATTTTTATAAAGTTGGTATTGTTTAAACCACTTACGGGCACAGTAATAACAAAGGCGTAGACTATAGAAAATAAAATGTGTCAAACTATATTTCAAGATCTATGATTGATAACGAAGTAACTTGGGATGATGCACCCTTTGCTGTAAATAATTAAATAAATACTGAAACAATAAAACAGAAATTACATATAAGAAAACAAACATGACAACTTGTTTTCAAGATAAACAACAGAAGTTCTCAAAACGTACATACCTCCGTTATATACACATACCACACACACACACACACACACGAAATTACAAAGCTCTGATTTATCTAATAATCGTATATAACCTTCCTTGGCCCAGTGCCTGCCCCCTCCAAATATCACTGAAATTCATCAATAACTTCTCGATGTATTTACTGTAGTGGCTTTCCACTACAAACCCTAACATCCGGTAAGATATAAAGGAGGACATTTTACTTTCTAAAGAGATTCGAACCCATGGTTAGAAGACTAGACACTTATCCTCGAAATATGTTATGGATAAGTAGTCAAAAAGATGGACGAAAGCGTTTACATGTTACACTCGTCTAATTATCTTCATGGAAGTAATAAATATAAAAACAATAATGCAAATTTTACAAAGAAATAAACATACAGAAGCAATGAAACAGAAAAATAAACAAAGACAATATAGAATATACAGAATAAAAATTAAAAGTAAAATAAAATCACAATACTAAAAACAAGTAATAAGGAAACTGAAAGAATAAATAAACCTAGATAATATAGCAAGACATAAAATACAAAATGAAAAATGAAAGACTTACAAAGAATAATATATATATATATATATATATATATATATATATATATATATATATATATATATATATATATATATATATATATATATAAATATCACAGTGTAAATTATGCAAACGTCAACTACAGAATTGCATTGACAATTGAACAAAATAATCAGGGATAAAATATACACTCACCAGTCATATAAACACGAAAAAAATATTAAAGAAAAATAAATAACCACAAGCATAAACAAAAATAAAACAAATATACAGAACACGCAACGATACTTCCCAATCCAGCCAGAGAGGTGCACCTGCCTTGCAAGCACACATTCAAGAGCAAAAAGGCCACAATAAATTTCTGAAAACGACCCTCAATTTCAGCTAACAGGTCCCCCGCCCCCACCACCCCTAACACCCCCATTCGGGTTTCAAAATGTGCCTTCTCTGAAATGCTCACCACGTGAACAAACGCTCAGGCGTGTACTGTGCACACACAAACACGCGGAATAGCAAACAAACACACAAACAGACGTACATATTCATCGAGAAAAACCAGCTTCTCTTCGTGGACCGGTAGGATTGCGATTCTGAGAAAAACACCAGTTCGGATGGCGAGTTAAATGGGCTCGGCTCGGCTCTCTCTCTCTCCTCTCTCTCTCTCTCTCTCTCTTGAAGGATGAAGTATGTTGATAAGATTCTCTCTCTCTCTCTCTCTCTCTCTCTCTCTCTCAGGATAAAGAATGTTGATAAGATTTCACTCTCACTCTCTATCGATGGATAAAGATGCTGATGATAAGATTTCTCTCTCTCTCTCTCTCTCTCTCTCTCTCTCTCTCTCTCTCTCTCTCTCTCAGGAAAAATATAAGGAAGCTGATGATAAGATTTCTCTCTCTCTCTCTCTCTCTCTCTCTCTCTCTCTCTCTCTCTCTCTCTCTCTCTCTCTCTGCAGTCGTGACTTCCTTGGTATCGATCAAGATTAGCTACGAACCCTAAATACCTACATTGCATGACAAGTGCACGCTTCTTGCGGATGAAGCGTTACACTGGCAAAAACAAAACAGGGTCAACATTTAGGCATAGTATGTTGAAAATTAATGTTTTCTTCCTTGCGAGTGCAACGGACAAGTTTCAGTTCATGATCAGAGTACATAGACCCGAGAGTAAACAGAAAAGTTAAGATGTAAATTTTATGTATATGTACGTATAATATTATATGTACTGTATATACATATATATATATATATATATATATATATATATATATGTATATATATAATATATATATATCATTGACCACTTTCACCGGGATATACATACTGCAACAGCCATTGTCCATTAACTTTTACTCTTCACATTTTTATCAATATAAAACCTCGAATCCAGAGACACACATGAGGAAACTTTTTTCCTTCCAAAGTGGGACTGAACTCTGCGTAGCATGGCGACTAAGCAGAAACGCTGTCTTTCTAGTTAAGGGGTTCGAATCCCACTATCAAAAAGGAAAATGTACTTTTATATATTTCCCCTTTGAATTCAAGGCTTGTAGTGTATAGTGTACCTGAAAGGTGTGGAGAAATACACAGTTATAGGATTTTCGTGACTCTTTAGAATACACACAAATAGGTGTATACATACATACACATGCATACTTAATATATATATATATATATATATATATATATATATATATATATATATATATATATATATATAATATATATATATATATATATATATATATATATATATATATATATATATATATAATGTGTGTGTGTACGTGCACGAATGCCTGTGCATATAAAAACCATCATTAAATGTCATCCACTGCGCAACCTCAAAGACACTGGATGCCAGGGCAAACAAACACACACATACACATGGACAAGCATGCGCGCCGCCAACCGCGAACAAGCAACAACAACCAGAGAGAACAAACGAGAAATGGTTTGAGAGCAAAACAAATGAGCGGCGGTGAACGCCCTCTTCCTTTTCTCCCCGTACCCAAACAGCCACCGAAACAACTTCTTACATCCAATCTGTTATAAATAGGTTGAGAGAGAGAGAGAGAGAGAGAGAGAGAGAGGTACCTATGCTGATGCTGATATTCATATGTATTCAGCCTCCGAGTTTATTTTCTTGCGTGTGTGTGTGTGTGAGAGAGAGAGAGAGAGAGAGAGAGAGAGAGAGAGAGAGAGAGAGAGAGAGAGAGAGAGAGAGAGAGAGAGGTACTTAAGTTGATATTCATATATATTCAAGCCCCGAGTTTATCCTTTTGAGAGAGAGAGAGAGAGAGAGAGAGAGAGAGAGAGAGAGAGAGAGAGAGAGAGAGAGAGAGAGAGACCTATGTTATTATTCACATAAATTCAGGCCCAAAGTTTATGCTTATGTGTAGAGAGAGAGAGAGAGAGAGAGAGAGAGAGAGAGAGAGAGAGAGAGAGAGAGAGAGAGAGAGAGAGAGAGAGCTCAAATCACATAGCATACCATAATCGTACCAGCAAACCGAGCAATATTGCTCAGTTTTCCTAAGCAAAATAAAGAACACGCTAGCTGCGCACAAATGCACATAACAGTGAGATCCGGGAAGATTTAATAACTTGTATATTATATATTACTCCATGTGACCACAGGTGAAATTTTTCTATTCTCGAACAATTATTATTTTCCATAGAGAAGATCTCTTAAACTCATGGCAGGTCGCAGCCGCATTCATCCACTAGATTGTTAATCGAGACTGAATGACTTATTGCAAAGCTGAAAAAACCATTCACAGTTCCCCATGGAAATATAATCCCTTATCTTACATTTAAAACTGCATTTTCAATCTCTCCTTTCTAACTAAACTTCTATTTTCGAAAATGCTTCAGCTTCATAATGCTTATATATACCTTCGGCTACCTGCCGTCGTCCAGTTTGCGTCAGTCTCTTTTTCATCAGTGACCCCTAAGTAAGTCAGCACGTAACATCCCGACTAAAGATCAGGTCTAAGCATCTCTACTCTCTCTTATATTACCGTTACTCGTGAGAGTATCCGTACATCATAATAATAATAATAATAATAATAATAATAATAATAATAATAATAATAATAAACTGAAGAACTTTCCTGTTTTTCAAATCCAGCAAGAAGTCTCATTCCAAAACAAACCCCCTTTACCAACCAACCCCACCCCCAACCCCCGCTGTCTCTCTCTCTCTCTCTCTTTCTCCGCTGCATTAATTTCACGCCCGGGGAATTTCATTATCTTGCAGGGCGAAAGCACCGGCGGGAGATGAGCCACCGGCGGCATGGCTCTCCCCTTCCGAGGGAGGAACACATGGAGGAGATTTAAGCACCCGGAGGATAACAGATAACAGGATGAGGAAAACGACATGATAACAGATAACAGGTCGATGAAAATCACAGGATACCAGGTAAGATGAGGAAGATAACAGGATGAGGAAAGCAACAGGATAACAGATAACAAATGAGGAAAATAACAGGATAACAGATAACACTATGAGGAAAACAACTGGGTAACAAATAACAAGATGAGGAAAATAACAGGATAACAGGTAACAGCATGAGGAAAATAACAGGACAACAGATAATAATGAGGAAAATAACAGGATAACAGATGACACGATGAGGAAGATAACTGAATGAGGAAAATAACAGGATGACGAAAACAACAGGATAACAGATAACAGGATGAGGAAAATAACAGGATAACAGATAAAAAAAAGGACGAGGGAAATAACAGAATGAGGGAAATAACAAACGGGAATAAACGAACGAAGGAAATAACAAGAGGAAAATGAAAATTCCAATATAAATTTCAATAGAAAATTAACGAAATTTGGGGAACGTAATCTGATCATCAACATATATAACACTGGAGAGGAAGTACCCAAAAATAAACAGGGGGAGGATGGTTATTAAAGCTTAAATATACACGAATCACAAGACAATAACAGGAGGAAAATTGAAGCTAAAACACGCAAAAAAAAAATCTAGGAAAATAAACAAAAAATAACAGGAGGAAAACTGAAGCTAAAACACAAAAAAATCTAAGAAAATTATAAAAAAATAACGAGAGGAAAACTGAAGCTAAAATTTTAAAAAACTATGAAAATGATAAAAAAATAACAGGAGGAAAATTGAAGCTAAAAAAAAAAACTAGGAAAACGATAAAAAATAACAGGAGGAAAATTGAAGCTGAAAAACACTAGGAAAATGATGAAAAAAAACAGTAGGGAAATTGAAACTAAAATACAAAAAAATAGGAGAATGATAAAAAAAATAACAGGATGCAAACTGAAGATAAAATAAAAAAAAAATATAGGAAAATGATAGAGTTAAATTTTGACACACAAAAGAGCCAGGGACATGTCAGAAGGAAAACTTGGACTAGAATCAAACAGAAGGATAAAACGAAAAGAAAATTAAAACTGTAAAAAAAATTGTGACGAAAATTAAAAGTGGAAAAAAATTCAGGTGAAAATATAAAATGGCTGGAATGAAGCAAAGTTCAAATGATGGAACAATGCCTGTTTTCATTTATGTTCGATAAATATTCAAAATATTTAGTATTGGCCGTACCCTAATATTGCCCTTTTAATATAATGAACTTCTGCACTTATATATATATATATATATATATATATATATATATATATATATATATATATATATATATATATATATATATGTGTGTGTGTGTGTGTGTGTGTGTGTGTGTGTGTATATATATATATATATATATATATATATATATATATATATATATATATATATATATATATATATATATATATATATATATATATATATATATATGTATATATATATATATGTATATATATATATATATATATATATATATATATATATATATATATATATATATATGTATATATATATATATATATATATATATATATATATATATATATATATATATATATTATACATATACATATATAAAAGGTTACCACTGCTGGTGTACGAACTACTGTACTCTTGCAATCTAAAACACCTTTTCTACTCCACCTGGTTTAAAAGGACAACCCTCTGACCTTCACACAAGACAAGACAGATCCCACAAATTACATTCCTCTGCTAAACGATGCTAATGAAATTAGAATTCTCTTTAGTAAAAAAAAAAATTACATCCAGGCCAGCGCACAGCTAACCTCCAAGCACCCCACCAAACCCCACACCACCAACCCCTCCCCCAACCAAAACAAAGAGCGTAACGAACTCTAGCATCTAGAGTAACATCCGTGTCACACACACACACGCTCACTACGTCGTTACGGAAGGCTAGAGAGCTTTTGGCCAAATGCCTTTTCATGTGCGCTCTCTGAAAGCAAGTATGTTTGTGTGTGCGTGGTTGCAGTCTACATACTTTAAATGCGACGTAATTCTTTGCTTTCCTTCCCTTTTTATCACGTACATACACATACTGTACATAGACATACACACACACACACACACGCATATATATATATATATATATATATATATATATATATATATATATATATATATATATATATATATATATATATATATATATATATATATATATATATATATATATATATATATATATAATGTATATTATATTTACATACGTGTGTGTTTCTTTTACCTTTTATTTGATTTGATCATTACCACAGTATATTTATCTTCTCTTGGCTCTATATTATTCTTTTATTTCTAAATATGGTTGCTTGGACACTTAAATCTTTCTGTCCAATAATAATAATAATAATAATAATAATAATAATAATAATAATAATAATAATAATAATAATCTTCCTAATTGGCACACTAAGAAGAACAAATCTTGCATCATCACCACAATCAAAAATCCCATACGAATGCTGATCATTCTTCCATTTGGAAAAACGGCAAAAATCTCCGTAACTGTTGTTAGACTAGAGATAAAAAAAAAAACGTTTTTATTATCAGAGGCTTTAAAACTAAAATGTTCATCACTATCAGAGGCTATAAGACAAAAATCTTCATCATTATCAAAAGCTATAAGACAAAAATCTTCATTGTTACCAAAAGATATGACAAAAATCTTCATCATTATCAGAAGCTATATGAAAAAAATTTCCATCATTATCAGAAGGTATAAGACAAAAAAAATCTTCATTATTATCAGAAGATATAAGACAAAAATCTTCATCATTATCAGAAGCTATAAGACAACAATCTTCATCATTATCAGAAACTATACGACAAAAAATCTTCATAATTATCAGAAGATTTAAGAAAAAATCTTCAGCATTATCAGAAGCTATAAGACAAAGAACTTCATTATTACCAGAAGATATAATGTAATTATATTCATCACAACTAGAGGAAACAAGATCAAGTTCATTATCATCATTAGGGAGATGATAAAGAAGCCTTTATTGACATCACCGTGAGAGCTGATCTGGAAGTACAAAACATCACGAGAAACAAGACCAAAGTCCCAAAAGAAGACCAATTGTCACTATAATCACGAAGAACGAGACGAACTTCATCAACATAAAGAGGACACAGCAGAACATTATCATCCCCATATGCATAACCAAGACAATAAGGTAATCCTTCCCCCCCTTCACCTTAGAAGGCAATATCAAACATCTTCACCCCTTTACGGAACGATAACAATAACCTCCACTCCCTACAGAAGACAATAACAAAAACCTTCACTCCCTTTAGGAGACAATACCAAAAACCTTCACTCCCTTTAGCAGACAATAACAAAAAATAATTCACTCCCTTTAGCAGACAATAACGAAAAAACTTCACCACTTTTAGCAGACAACAGCCAAAACCTTCACTCCCTGTAGGAGAAAATAACAAAATATTTCACCACCTTTAGAAGATAACAAAACAGTCACCCCTTTACAAAACAATCGAGACTAAAACAAAAACCTTTACCCTTTAAGCAAACAATAAAAAAAACCTCGGCTGTCTTTAGGAGATAAAGAAAAACAAGAACCCCTTCTGGAGATGATGATAAAAACTTTCACCTTCTTAAGCGACAAATCGTTGGACGAGTCGGTAGAGTTTTCGGCTAGCACTCTGCTAGGCCCGAGTTCGAGTCTCCGCCGGCCAATGAAGAATTAGAGGAATTTATTTCTGGTGATGGAAATTCATTTCTCGGTATAATGTGGTTCGGATTCCACAATAAGCTGTAGGTCCCGTTGCTAGGTAACCAATTGGTTCTTAGCCACGTAAAATAAGTTTAATCCTTCGGGCCTCTCTAGGAGAGCTGTTAATCAGCTCAGTGGTCTGGTTAAACTAAGGTATACTTACTTTTACTTAAGAGACAATAACAGAATCCTTCACGGCCTTTGACTTTAGAAGACAATGTTGAAAACAACAAAAGCCTTCATCCCTTCATCAGACAAGGACGAAAACCTTCATCCCTTTAGAAGACAATGGAGATAATAACAACCTTCGATCCCTTTAGCAGAAATTACAAAAACATTCACCCCTTTTAGGAGACAAGGAAGAAAATAACAGAAACGCTCATCACTTCTAGGAGACAAGGAAGACAATAACAGAAAAGTTCACCCCCTTTTAGGAGACAAGAACAAAAACCTTCGTCCCCTTTACCAAACAATGGAGACAATAACAAAAACCTTCACCTCCTTTAGCAGACAATAATTAAATCCTTCTCTCCATTTAGGATATTAACAAAAGTCTTCACTCCTTTTAGCAAACAACAGGGATAATAACAAAAATCCTCAGTCGTTTTACAAGACAATAACAAAAACCTTTCAACCCATCCCAACGGCAGACAATAGCAAAATCCTTCATCCGCGTAAGAAGATAATAGCAAAATCCCTAACTCCCTTAGAAGACAATAGGAAAATCCTTCACCCCGTAAGAAGGCAATAGCAAAATCCCTAATTCCCTTAGGAGACAACAGCAAAATCCTTCACCCCCTTTAGAAGACAACAGCAAAATCCTTCACTCCTTTAAGAGACAATAGGAAAAACCTTCACCTATTTTTAGCAAACAATGGAGAAAATAACAAAAATCTTCACCCCTTTGACAGACAACAAAACCCCTCACCCATTTAGAAGACAACGGAGACAATAACGAAATCCATAACCCCTTTTAGGAGAGAATGGAAACAATAGCAATAATCTTCGCTCACTTAAGAGACAAATCTCAAAATCCTTCACACCCCCCTTAACAGACAATAAACCTAATCCTTCACCCGCGTTAGCAGACAACAACGAAATCCTTCAACCCTTTAAGCGGGCGATAACAAAATCCTCCACTCCCTTTAGGAAGAAAAACTTTCCTAATCATCATCATCACCACCACCACCACCACCACAGGCAACCATAATGCACCGGGCCGAAAAACCCCGTTCAACTCGTCGTCGTCACCAGACACTCGGAGCTGGTACGTCCCGACACCAACCGTCCGTCCGTCCGTCCGTCCTTCAATCGGGTATCGGGTAACCCCGGTATTAGATTACTTATACCCGACGCTCGCTCAACCGTGCACTCCGCCAGCACTGCTCGGTTTACCTTAGACAAGCGAAGGTTGTCTGACAGGTGGTGCTTTGTTTGTGTGCCTCTTTTTCAATCGGATACCTCAGTTCAGTCTGATGGCTGCATGATGAAATGTAGGGCACTTCGTAATAGAGGTGTAACAGAGGTATGCAGGCAACGGGAAAGATTTTATGTATGTACGTGTATGTGTACGCGTACGTATGTGTATATATATAAATTTATATACGATATTATATATATATATATATATATATATATATATATATATATATATATATAAAATTGTAAGCTTTAATTTCAAGTCAATGGCCGCTGCATGCTTGTTCCATATGAACAGCGCTCATCATATGAATAATAATAATAATAATAATAATGTGTATTTATATGTATATATAGTTGGCATATGTGTGATTGATTGATAATATCTTGTATTTCATTATTATTATTATTATTATTATTATTATTATTATTATTATTATTCAAAAGGAACAATCCTACAGGGGCCATAGACTTGAAATTCATGTTCCCAAAGAATATGGTGCTCATATGAAAGAAATTAAAGAAGATAACAGGAAATAAAGATATAACAAAAAGAAATTATATAACACATAAACATCCAACTCAAATTGAAAAGATCCAACTCTATCCAATCCAAATTGAAGAGACTCAATTCTATCCAACTCAGCTTGAAAAGATCCAACTCTATCAACTCAAACTGAAAAGATCCAATTCTATCCAACTCAAATTGAAAAGATCCAACTCTATCAACTCAAATTGAAAAGATCCAATCTATCCATCTCAAACTGAGAGGATCCAACTCTATCAACTCAAACTGAAAAGATCCAATCCATCCTACTCAAAATGAAAAGATCCAGCTCTATCCAACTCAAATTGAAAAGATCCAACTCTATCCAACTCAAAATGAAAACACTATCCATCTCAAATTGAAAAGATCCAAAGTTATCCACAACAAAACAAGGAAGCAGCTTAAAAACCTGAGTACAGAATAAATACCATTTAAGACTTCTTTACTCTGACAAAAAAAAAAAAAACTTATCTGCAACCTCGCAGGAAAAAAAAAAAACTCGTTTTCATTGAAATCAGGACGACTTTAGGGGCCCTGGTAGTTCTTCTTTGACCTTTGCATTATGCAACTTAAAAGCTGCCTTAAATAGAGTAGTGAATACTATACTTTGATGCTTTAAAAGATGTTAAGTTTTGTAGGACATTGTTTGTTGCCGTTATTATTATTATTATTATTATTATTATTATTATTATTATTATTATTATTATTATTATTACGAAGGGAGAAGACCCTCTTTGAGGTAAGTTTTGTTGAATATGAACATTGGCCAATTACTGACTAATATTGATGTGCAGGAAAAGCGAATCATTAGAAATGAGAAACCTCAGTATAAAATCAATTCGCAAAATGCAGCCATTTTATTCAACAATGTTATTATTACTATTATTTGATTATTATTATTATTATTATTATATAGTAAATGGCAGTAGCAATAGCTCACAATAGGCTTTTTTTTCCTAATAACGGGTGGCCCCTAAAGCTGACGTCAATATAACGCTAGCAAGTCTTTTGGAATGAGGTTGCTAGCCCCATGACCTTCTTTCCTTTGGGTGTAACTCACAAAGCATTCAACTCACTATTCACTGATGAGATCGGCAAAGGGGAATGTCACAGAAGCGCTTTCCTGGCCTAAAGAACCTGACAGTTAGTCGACTATAACTGGTCATAAAAAAATATATATATATATATATATATATATATATATATATATATATATATATATATATATATATATAAATAGATAGATAGATAGATATACATGTATATAATATATATTTATATAATACATATGTGTGTGCATGTCAAGTATACGAACAACATACCAAAACAATAATTCATGTTATACGAAAAAGGCAAATTCTGTCTCTAAAACCTGACCAGCAAAACCGGGACGCCACAACGATAGCGGAGCGAATCCTGAAAGTTTAAATAACTTGGCACTTTCTATATTGCTTGCTGTGAGAGACCAAAATGAAAAATGGAAAAGGGAATTCTGAGCTGCCGTTGGTTTGAAGTTAAAAAATTAATAAAAGAGAGGTTTGTATAAATGAATAAAGATAAAACCTAAAAAAAAAAATATGATTAAACATGAATAAGTCAGTGCTTGCGCCAAAAAAACAGACAAGGAAATAAGAAAAAAACAGAGAAGGAAATACGAGAAAAACAGAGAAGGAAAATCGAGAAAAAACACAGAGAAGGAAATACGAGAAAAACAGGAAGGAAATTCGAGAAAAAAATCAGTTAAGGAAAAACGTGAAAAAACACACAAGGCAATACGAAAAAACACAGCGAAGGAAATGCGAGAAAAAACACACAGAGAAGGAGACGAGAAACAACACACAAGGAAATACGAGAAAAAAATCACAGGGAAGGAAATATGTAAAAAAACCCCACACAAGGAAATACGAGAAAAAACGCAGGGAAGGAAATAAGCGGAAAAACACACCAAGAAAGAAATACACGAAAAAAAACACACACACAAGTATACACAAATAAATAAACACGAAGAGCAATTAAATAAAAACGAAGAAGAACAGTAACCATAGCATGGAGTAAATAAGTCAAACAACAAACAAAAATAGTAAATTGTGTTGAAGCTTTTTTGCAAAATAAATCAATATAATGAATCTACAATAACTGACTTCTGACACTGAACTGATATTTTCTCCAAATTAAAGAGATGTGTCATTGGGCCAATTTATAAAGCGTATGTGTGCATAAGGTGTATGTGCACACATTCTTCACCAACTAGCTTTTTGCATCGTGGATCTGACCTGCACAAACCGACTACTAGGTCATACACATTAGCAACAAAAATGTGACCCGATAACAATTATGGCAATTTACCCCTTGTTTAAAGGGTAGTTGTTGCCCCTCTCACAATACAAATCCAAGAGAGAGAGAGAGAGAGAGAGAGAGAGAGAGAGAGAGAGAGAGAGAGAGAGAGAGAGAGAGAGACCTTTCTAGTTATCGATTCCTATATTGGTCGCAGGGTTGCAAAAAATTAAATTCTCTCTCTCTCTCTCTCTCTCTCTCTCTCTCTCTCTCTCTCTCTCTCTCTCTCTCTCTCTCTCTCTCTCTCTCTCTCATGCCTCTGCTGGCGTAAGCAGCGAATTAGGCACTTTAAACTGAACGTGAACCATGGCTGTCAGTCGACTGTTGCCGATTGCAGCTGGTGGAGAGGAAGAAACAACGGACATATTATTATTATTATTATTATTAAGAAGATGAACCGCATTCATATGAAACAAGCCCACAGGGGCCACCGACTTGAAATTCAAGCATCAGAAGAATATGGTTTTCATTATAAATAAGTAACAGGAGGTCAAGGAAAATACAGAAAGAGATCACTCATCAAAAAAGAAAAAATAAGAAATTAATAAATAAATAGATAAAAATGTAAGTAAATTATTAAAATGCAAGGAAAGTGAACAACAAGGAAGGGTCTCCTTAGCCAACCAGGCCGCTGAAGAATCTATACCCCACAGCACAAATAACAATAAAAACCGAATCAGATTGTGTGTATTATTTCTAGTAGCATTGAAACAAACGATCATTCACAGGAGACAGATTATAAAATAATCTCGATGAGATAGATATATTATAATCTAGAAGGAAACATAAATACAAAAATATCCGCTTCAAAACCCAGTAAGTCACTCTCCTTGAAGACCTGACACACTCGCTTCAAATCTTCGGTGTCATAGCAACTGGCATGAAAATCGATGTGGATATTTGGAGCTATCTAACTACTGCTATGGCTTCATCGAGCATCACTACCCTCTCTGACCCTCTGTCTCCAAAGACTTCGGTCCTGGGCACTTTCTTTTCAATCACTGGTTTTGTGTGGGTATGACCTCACTTCACAGAGACGGACATTTTTTTTTTAAATATTATCAATGCGTGAGCGAATTAAGGGTGACATTGATCAGTCCACTGGCGGATTACTACCTGCCAACATGGACAAGACGCACGAGTTAGAGAGAGAGAGAGAGAGAGAGAGAGAGAGAGAGAGAGAGAGAGAGAGAGAGAGAGAGAGAAAAGCGTTTTACAGCAGCTAACAACATAATTTCAAGGTCTGGTGGAAGAAGCAATGATGCCCAAAAGCCACCAGTATCTACTAGTAAAAAAAAATGGCCACATCCCACAAACTATAGTAATAAATACGTTGCCTAGCCTTCCAAATCTTGCAAATCCCAACGTAGATACGACCACAATGCAAAGCATCTTATCAAAACAGACAAAAAAAAAAGGTGTAATTTCCAAATTACCATTACAACCTTTATAACAGAAAACATCCCACAAAATGGATTACAAGACCTCTCCGTCTATAACTACGCTACATCCAGGACAACCCCGCTATAGGCCTATCGTCATACGGAGGAGATCACCAGCGTTTCGTCATCAGCACTCGCAGCTCGTAATCTGAGCGAGTGTCACCCTCGGTGCATATCAACTATCACGAATCAACCAGAACACACATACGGCAGAAGGAATTACATAAGTTCTTGGGTCTCTTTCCAGGAAATACACGAAGCCGTTCAAACTCGTTCTGCCAATTGCCAAAGCCGGCATCCCCACCACTTTCAATTGGCGAGTTCGAATACTGATCGGGTAATTCCCGTAATGATGAAACATACTTTGGCGGTTATCAAAGGTTAACATGTCCGTCTCCCATTCTTTGTACGGGTTTCATCCTGGAGGAATAGAATAGAATAGAATAGAAAGGAATACAGAATTTAGGCGAAAGGCCAAGCACTGGGACCTATGAGGTCATTCAGCGCTGAAATGGAAACTGACAGTAAAAAAGGTTTGAAAACTGTAAAGGGAGCAGAACCTTGCAAATTGCACAATGAATCAATTGTTAGGACAGGGTGGAGAGTAAGATGGAAGAAAGAGAATATGAAAGGAGGTACAGTAAAAGGGATGAAAAGGGTTGCAGCCAGGGGCCGCAGGGACGCCGCAAAGAACCTTAAGTGATGCCTGAAGTGCACCGCATGAGGTGCACTGGCGGCACTAATCCCCTACGGGGAATCCTGGAGGAAGACAGAAAAACCCAGGGATATAAATTCAAGACACCTGACGAAGGAAGAGCCATTAATGCCCTAATTCTTCTACTTCCCGGATTTGATCTCCGACAAGGATAAAAACGATGAAGACACATTTCCTTGATTAATATGTCTGCCGGTTAGTCGACTCCTGTGGGCCGTAGCTTGGGGGGGTGGGTAACTGTAACTGTATTCCTCAATATCATTACAACGGCACAATGGATATTCATAAAGTAATCAGAGTGTGTGTGTGTGTGTGTGTGTGTGTGTGTGTGTGTGTGTGTGTGTGTGTGTGTGCGTGCGCGCGCGTAATTTATTATGCGAGTTATTACTGGAACAAATCATTCTGAT
>NC_089765.1:24889409-25031909 GCF_040412425.1 Macrobrachium rosenbergii | reverse complement strand
TTTTCTTTATTCTTATACATTTTTAGTATTTTTTTTCTTTTTTAGTTATTTATTTTGTTTTCTTTGTTCTTTTTTTTCTTTTTTCAGTTATTTTCTATTTTCTTTGTTCTTTTTTATTCTTTTTTCAGTTTTTTTTCTTTTGTCTGTTACTTATTCGGGTGTCGGTTTGTCTTTGTGTCAGGATGTATTTTCCATTCTGCTCAGAGTAAGCCAGGTTAGTGACTTATTTTGAATAATTATAGGAATGTACGTATATATACAAAATAATAAAAATTATAATAAAAATACATATTATACATGAAAATGTAATAATAATATTGCAAATATGTAAAATAATAATAATAATAATAATAACGTATCTTATACACAACAAAAATATTAATATTAATGCATTTACGCACAGCAACAACAATAATAATAATAATAATAATAATAATAATAATAATAATAATAATACACACAGAAAAACAACAACGCGCACATTAATTCCAGCACACAATACAAACGCTATCTCAACACGCAATTCTATTCTCCAACAGCAAACCTTTATCTTATCAGGCCCCAATCTCATCACTTACAATCACCTCTCCATAAGTGACTGACTCAAGTAACATCGCCACAGCCGACACGGTTCAAAGGATCAGTGATACTGAATTCTATATAATTCTGAGATTTATTATGGAACTGAAGATACAATTTAGGCCAAAGGTCGAGCACTGGGTCCTACGAGGTCATTCAGCGCTGAAAGGGAAATTGACAGCTGAAAGGCTGGAAAGGTGTAAAAGGAGGAAAACCCCGCAGGTCCACGATAGAAGGTGTTGGGGAACATGGAAGAAAGAGAATATGAAAAGAGGTAGAGTAAAAGGAATGAAAGGGGTTCCAGCTACAGGCCGGAGGGACGCTGCTAAGAACCTACGTGGGGCACTGACGGCGCTATCCCCTGCGGGAGAGATTTATTATGGGGCTTTTAATATGAATTCTTAATAAGGAGAGCCAGTACTAATATTTCCCATATCTTCATTTGACTCAGGCATAATCTTTTATGTATATATATTTTCTTCGATAAACATAATACATACCATTTTGTGATAACAGTCACTCTAATAATCTAATTCTGTATGACTGATGCAGCATAATATTGGCTTTAATGCCTATTCTGATAACCACTGTCTTGTACACAAGTTATCTTAGGTGAGACAACAATAAGGTTATCGATTACCTGTTATCAAAGATTCCCGTCACTCAGTTCAATCTGACAAATGAGTTACATTTCTTGGGGCCCGCCAGAAAGATTTACTTATTAAATTGGGGTCTGAAAGTCGTGTAGACAGAATATAAAACTGAGTCCAACGCCCAAGCGCTGGGACATATAAGGTCAACCAGCGCTATAAGGGAAATTGAGAGTAGCAAGGTTCGGAAGGTGTACCAGGAGGAAAGCTTCGACGTTGCACTATGAATCAACTATTAGAGAGGGTGGAAAGTCAGGTGGAAGAAAGAGAATACGAACGGAGTTGCAGCAAGGGGCCGAAGGGACGCTGCAAACACCCTGAAGCAATAATGCCTACAGTGCACCGTGTGAGGTGCACCGACGGCACTAGCCGGGTAGCGGGGTAAAAAAAAAAAAAGGAATTATTCAAATCCGATTGCGTAACGCTGCCGGGACGAATAGTTGCAGATGCGCTCTCTATTATTTGCAACTCCAACGGGGGAAAATCAATATGACGAGGTACACCGGACCTCATAATATAGCCGACGTGGCGAGGCTGCTCCTGACAACTGAAGTTGACCAATTACGCAACTTTTCCTTTCTTCTATTTTTTTTAAGCAATTTTTTTTTAAAGCAGAGTCAAAACTAATTGGGGACCCGAATGCACGTTTATTAGAACAAAGGTGACGAGAGAGAGAGAGAGAGAGAGAGAGAGAGAGAGAGAGAGAGAGAGAGAGAGAGAGAGAGAGAGAGAGAGAGAGCTAAATGATCCAGCAAAATATACCTTACGACAGCATTATTATTATTAGTAGTAGTAGTAGTAGTAGTAGTAGTAGTATATGACAAGCTAGCAGATCATAATACGAGATAAAAGAAAGAATTATACTGCAAAATAAGGGAGGAGATAAACTTAAACCTATATATACATATAAAATCAAACAACAAATATTCAATAAATAAAACCTTTAAAAAAAAGCTGGTACAAGCTAAGTAAAGGAAAACAAGCGTAACTTTTCGCTCGAGCCAAGCGACGAAAACATCATTTGGGAGGCTGATTCTCATCCCACTCTAACTGAACACCTTCCTTTATGTGATCGTCGGGGACACAACAACAGGGGAGTCTTGTGAATGATCTTATTCAGTTCATTTAGAATGAAATGGAAGAGCAGCCGAACGGAGAAATCAAGAGAATGTGGTGACAATGCCAACTATTTCTACAGTACAGCATTATTACGTAATGCAATTACTATTTCTACAGTACAGCATTATTAAGTAATGCAATAACTATTTCTACAGTACAGCATTATTACGTAATGCAATAACTGCTATGTTAAATTGAACTGATTACAGAATTTAGGCCAAAGGCCAAGCACTGGGACCTATGAGATTATTCAGCACTGAAACGGAAATTAAGAGTAAAAGGTTTGAAAGGTGTAGCTGGAGGAAAACCTCGCAGTTGCACTATGGAACAACTGTTAGGAGAGGTGGAAAGTAAGATGGAAGAAAGAGAATATGAAAGGAGGTATGGTAAAAGGAACGAAAGGGGTTGCAGCTATGAGCCGAAGTCACGCTGCAAAGAACCTTAAGCAATGCCTACAGTGCACCGCATGAAGTCCACTGGTGGCACCACCCCCCTACGGAGAACTGCTATGTTAAAGCAAACCTCAATGTTCCTAGTTGTGACAAACGTTACTAGTTACGAGAAATGTTACTATTCTTCACAAATTCCCGTTAAAAGATTACTACACATGGCAAGAATCATTAGTTATGCTTGTAACAGTTTACGACAAATTAACCTTTGTTTAACCTTCTACAACATATATTATCATTCATAAAGTTACGACAAAGGCTGTTAAGAACCTTATGAACACAAGAGATGAATTACGAAACCCCTGAAGAAGAAGAAGAAGAAGAAGAAGAAGAAGAAGAAGAAGAAGAAGAAGAAGAAGAAGAAGAAGAAGAAGAAAGGCCTTGTGACCGATCCCTTGAAAGGTTGACGACCCTCGACAAAAAAAAAAAAAAAAAACCAGGTCTATAGGCCTCCGTCACCGCCTATCTCCAAGGTCTCAGGACCTTTGCATACCCTTACGTCACAGGCGGCGGCGCACCGGGCAGTCCACTCGGTTTACAGTTACGCTGGTTACTTCCGTATGTAAGCACGCACATTTATTATTCAGTAGTAATAAGGGCTAAGCTCGCACCGAGTCTATCATACCTTAGGCCTGTAGAAGAATATTCCTTACATTTTTTCTGTCACACGTAAAGATGACTTGTACACGAACTAACAGAAATGAATAAAACATAAAGCCGTGATAATAATAATAATAATAGTAATAATTCAAAACATCACTCAAATTACTCAAACAAAACCTTCTTAGAAATTAAATTAAAAACACGGCAGCCACTTATAAATAAGAGAGCTATGGGAGAGATGTAAAATTTTGTGTTGTGTGTGCGCGCGCGCGAGCGCGCCCGTGTGTGTGTGTGTGTGTGTGTGTGTGTGTGTGTGTGTGTGTGTAAAACAATCGGAAGCCATTTACAATCGCGAGAGATTAAACTCAACCCGAAATACATTTTGCTTTTGAATCGGTTCTACGGCTGCAGATCGGACGAAATGACGTCATCTGACCACAGATGAGGCCCCAAGGTATTTTTGGGTTCATTTGACATTCAAACGTCAAGACTGTTGTTCCATGACTTACTCAGATTGCGTATCCTGTTTGGTCGACCAGTGTATACGCAAAAGTACGTTCGGAACGGAATTTCTATAAACCTGATAATCTTAACTGCAACATTCTTTATTCTGATGCTGAGAAAATGTGTGTATATATATATATATATATATATATATATATATATATATATATATATATATATATATATATATACATATATATATGTTATCAATATATACAGTATCTGTATACATATACATATAAAAACACAAACATAAATAATATATATACTGTATATAAATGTAGTGTCAATAAATGTCCACGAACTTTTATTTGAATGCACAAAATTACTCTTCATATTTTCTATCCAAGCAAATATTTCCATCTAATTCTGCATATTCTGCATGTACTTTCTGTCTTATTTTATTGCCTTGTTTATATACTCACAATGAAAAACCTATGAGTACAGTATTTGCAGCATATCTGCATTTTTGGTGGTTTCTCGCAATCACAGCATTATAAATACCACAAATTATTCATTCTCACTTTACCTGCAGTTCTAATAAAGTGTTCTTTTTGACCTACTGCCAAACTCATCTGATCAACTGCTATTCATTAGTCTCCGTGCTTTACATTCTCGATGATTCATGAATTGTACAGACGTCAAGGGAAATCCGCAACTTGCAAGCCAGCTGCGGTCGTGGTATCTGGAGCCTCGAAATGTCAAGCAAACAGAAAACAATGCTCTCCTTCTTTGACTGATCTAACTCCCTAAAGAACGGACAAAGATCAACCCGGAATGCGGAGAGTAAAATACACTCGTCAGTGATACCTTTGCCGCCATTTTCTGGGATGTCTGTTTATAAGTGAACATTCAACTGAATAGAATATAGAATTTAGGCCAAAGGCCACGCACTGGGACCTAAGAGGTCATTCAGCGCTGAAGAGGAAATTGGCAGTAAAAAGGTTTGAAAGGTGTAACAGGGGGAAAACCTCGCAGTTGCACTATGAAGCAATCGTTAGGTGAGGGTGGAAAGAAAGATGGAAAAAAGAGAATATGGAAGTAGGTACAGTAAAAGAAACGAAAGGGGTTGCAGCTAGGGGCCGAAGGCACATTACAAAGAACCTTACGTAATGCCTACAGTGTACCCCACGAGGTGCACTGGCGGCACTCACCCCCTTACGGCGTTGTAAGTGAACCTGAAGCCAGCTTTCGCATATAAAAGTGTGGATGTGTGTGTGAATAACTTACGCTAATAATAACAACAGTCAGAACAAACCACGGGCATTTCTTTAACCTATCGCCAACAGAATCAATCAATTAATCAAAAGGGCGTTGGCGCAACAGTGAACTAAAAAAAAAAAGGTCAATTGTGTTGGAGGGGGAAAAAAAAAAGAAGAAAAGTTGAAGGTCGGGACTCGGCGAAAAGGACCCAAATTAACTCCAAATTTCACAAGGGAATCGATATGGTGTGACCCCAACATCTCTCTCTCTCTCTCTCTCTCTCTCTCTCTCTCTCTCTCTCTCTCTGTAAATATATGTTCTCCCTTTATTTTGTAAATGAATGGTGAGTAGTGTTATCACACACACACACATATACAAATATATATATATATATATATATATATATATATATATATATATATATATATATATATATATAAAATTATAATCACTTATAATCACGGGTGATTCGTTTATCACATATTTTTCACCCGTGGTAACTGATATATATATATATATATATATATATATATATATATATATATATATATATATATATATATATATATATATATATATATATATATATATATATATATATATATACATATATGTATATATATAATGACCAACAATATTCACCATTCATTCATATACATAAAAAGGGAGACCAAAAGCTCATAAATTAAACATAATAAAACCTGCAATGTCACCAAACCATTCACAACCTTTTACAGCAAAACCGCTTTGCCTTCTGAATGTGCCCTGACAATCACTCGGTCTTTGATAAATGTCAACAGGACAAAAGGTCTCAAAGATTTTGCTTACTTTTTAACTTATCGACGAAAAATCAACTGCCCACAATAAATAAGTTATTATTATTATTGTTATTACCGAATAAAATAGAATATAGAATTTAGGACAAAGGCCAAGCGCTGGGACTTACCAGGTCATTCAGCGTTGAAACGGAAACAGAGAGTAAACAGTTTGAAAGGTGTAACAGGAGGAATACTTCGCAGCAGCACTAAGAATCAACTGTTAGGAGAGAGTGAAAAGTAAAATGGAAGAAAGAGAATATGAACAGAGGTCCAGTACAAAGAACGGAATGGGTTGCGGCTAGGGGCCGAAGGGACGAAGCAAAGTAGTGCCTACAGTGCACCACATGAGGTGACCGGACGGCACTCACCCCGCCATACAGGGATTATTATTATTATTATTATTATTATTATTATTATTATTATTATTATTATTATTATTATTATTATTATTAGTTTGAACACAGTATAAACAACATCACAATCACAATCATCATTATCAACGCCGTTGTTGTTGTCTGGTTGTCATTGTTGTTTTGCTGTTGTTGTATTGTCGTTGTTGCGCAAGGCCACTGGGCCTCTAACGCGCCTACCAGGGCGAGTCATAAAATTTTGATAAGACTCGGACACCTACCTGAATGTCGGCCCACCCCCCTTTTTTTAATAGTTTTTTGTTGTGCTTTTATAGTTGTTGTTACGTGCGCTGTTACGTAATCATTATAAAATATTTACGAGGTCTAAAAATGATTTCTGAGGAGATTATTAGGACATCTATTAACACACCTTTATGTTTATATACAATATATACATATATATATACTGTATATATATATATATATATATATATATATATATAATATATAGATATATATATATATATATATATATATATATATATATATATATATATATATATATATATATATATAGAGAGAGAGAGAGAGAGAGAGAGAGAGAGAGAGAGAGAGAGAGAGAGAGAGAGATTTGTTTACATGAAGGCAGCATTTCAATTCTAATCTTTCTCCAGACCTAAAATCCCTTCATTCGTTCCAGATTAAGCTGGCCTTCTACCAGTTCCGGCTCTTGTTCCTGGGGCAGCCCATAAAGCTGAAACATGAGTGTTTGCTTTTAAGCGAATGAACGAGGGAGAGACGGGGAGAGGGAGAGGAGAGGGAGAGGGAGAGGGAGAGGGAGAGGGAGAGAGAGAGAGAGAGAGATTACGAGAGGGGACATATGGAGGACATCAAATCCCACTGGAGAGACTCAGACAGTACCCAGCTCTCTCTCTCTCTCTCTCTCTCTCTCTCTCTCTCTCTCTCTCTCTCTACGCGTTTATATGAGTAATTATAGGTAATAATGGGACATCGATGCCCCAGTAGTTAGGCCAAGCATAATTCGCCTTAGCATCGAAAAGCCATGAGCACTTTTTGCTAAGTCCCATTGTGCCCTTGTTGACCTAAGCAAAAGCCATGTGCCTGATAGTCATTCACTGTGGTGGGTAACAACCAAGGTGAAGAAATGCATAAGGCTAACCAGAACCTACTTGCTCAGAAAGCGAAAGAAGACTTCTGAAAGCAGGTTCCAGAGTTACTCAGTCTAGAGAGAGAGAGAGAGAGAGAGAGAGAGAGAGAGAGAGAGAGAGAGAGAGAGAGAGAGAGAGAGGGGAAAATTCTGTCTGAAAGTTCGGTCCAAGCTCGCTGGCAACTTTCAGTATCTTTCGTTCGAAACTTTCAAACTTCGTTAGGGATCTCCCTCCGGCCTCACTTATCGGCGCTGCAATCAGGCTGCTCCTAAAATTACCTGCTAAAATTAGCTCCCAAAAATAGACCCGGAATCCTGAAATGCAAGAGGTCGGGGAAAACGCTCCTCCCGGCCTCTCTGTACCTGCCACGTCAGATTTTGTCAGTCTATCAGTCTTCTGTATGTCAGAATCTGGCTACATTTAATAAAAATTACGTTCACGTTCTTCGGGCATCATCTGAGTCATAATTTCCAACAAATATAGACTACAGTATTAAATATAACGAGGTTTATAAATCGACCTAAAATTCAAACATCGACCTAAAATTCAAACAAACAAGACTATAAGTAAGTTTATATATCGACATACTCAATAGTTCATTTCTTATTTAGAACTCCCAACAGTTTTTCTCCTAAAGGTATATAGCCTATATGGAGTTTCTTTCTTGTATAGTAGGCCTGTGTCTCTACTGTTTCCCTTACAAAGATCTGTCATTAACCCTTTACTGGATAAGCCGTGAAGTAACCAATAAACGCTCATCTACCATTTTAATATTTACAAATGCCAATCATATCTCAGCATTCCTTGCAATAATCAACATCTTTTCTTCATTACTGCAGAGATGAAGTTATTAGCTCATGCTGAACATTGTGACGTCATGGTTGGTTGGTTGGTTTAGATTAGGCCGATCCTGTGTCAGCACGGACCCTTACCCAGTTGCAAGTGTCGCGTGGTGTTGAGTGGTATAAGAAGCCTGGTGTGGACTTCTACACTCTTTTAACCAAATAGATAATGTCTATGAACTGAGATGATACACCTACATAACTAATGACGGGAGTATGAAAGAAAAAAATAATAAGGCTAAACCGATAGGTCTAAAAAAATGAAGATAAAAAATACAATTATTAAGCTAGATGTGCCTGCGTCATGTGGGGATGCGGTGGCTTACAGGTGTTACGTAGTATTAGAGAGAGAGGGGGGGGTGACAGTCGTATTTACCAAAGCAAGCTTATCTTAGTCGGCTGAAAAGGTTGATATGAACTTGTACGATAGAGGTAGGTTTACAGCCATTACATCTCACATGACTTGCCTATTTTCTCCGCCTATGATTCTGCCCTATAAATTTTACAGCCCAATTAGAAAGGAATGGAAACAAAATGAGAGAGAGAGAGAGAGAGAGAGCACAGCAATTAACTACTTAACTTTCCCTTCCACATTTACCTTTTAAAAAGGTATGTTTACAAGAGGCATTTATTTCACCATCGCCGCCAGATGTCACTGCTCATAAAACACACTCGACTTTCTCTTTGTTTTTCCTTCACCACCTATTACGAAATGCGTAAATAACGAAGCCATATAACAAACGTAACAGCATACTGAATATGAGAGAGAGAGAGAGAGAGAGAGAGAGAGAGAGAGAGAGAGAGAGAGAGAGAGAGAGAGCGCATCACGCTGTTCGCTACATGCGAGAGAAAGAGGTTCGCTCAAAATGCGTTAGGCTCAATCGTTTCTGTACACAGCTATGTCCAGCGGCGGCTGCATTACAGATTATAATTTTGACTATATCTCTAACCATGTTTTCAAAAAGCCACTAATACTTTTAGACCTACTAAGCATAAAGCAAAAATGTATAAACTTGTACCACTGTATCCCATATAAAGACAAAACAAGAGAATAAACAATGAAACAAGAATCAAATGCCAGCACAAACCTAGGTGTGGATGGACTTATTCATAATGTTAATCTTTATGCAGAACGGCCTTTGATGAACTTCCGCAACCTAATTAGGGCTCAAAGAACTTAAAAGACCACTACGTGAATAGCCGTAACTCGGTTCATAAACAAAGTTGGGGTTTCTTTTGCAATAACACGCCAACGCAGCTGTTTCCATAACCGACAACATATAAATTACAAGAGGGAAGCACAGTCCTGTAATGAGATGGAAGAACAGGAGGCCATACTAAAGTCAGGGAAGAATGACACGTCGGTAATGAGATGGGGGAAGGTAGGACCTCGCCCGCCTGCCCCCGCCCCCTTTTGCAAACGAGCAAACAAGTGGCAATCCCACGGGACCAGAACACAAACAAGCCGGGGAATTGAATAAGCAAACTAGTCGCTCTCTCTCATCAACAAGTTAATTAATGGAGACATAATGCACAACCTTACGTCCAAAGCCATAGCTGGGACAGTGAACGTTAAAAATATTCACGAGTCAGGTATGGCTTGGGTATTATCATTTTTCTCTGGAAAAATCATTTGATAATATACCTGGTACTCATGCTAATCAAGTTGACTCTTTTAATCAAAATTTAGTTTTGTATATTAAGCTTATATCGATCAAAAGTTTAGGATTTGTAAATTAAGTTTCAGAAGTGTGGAAAACTAGGTAGTAATTGTCATTTAAGTAGGCATGTGATAACGCATCCTTTAATTGCTGTACTTCTCTGCAATATGTTTTTCCTCTCTTTTCACAAAGCTAGTTTTGTGGAAATTTGCCACATGGGTTAATTGCCATTTTGTTGTGTTTCATGTGAATGTTTGCAATTCTGAACAATATTATCACTCTAACTATTGCCAAGTTTCCAAAACACAAGTATTCATGTGAAAATAAAGGAGAACAGATAAAATAATAATAATAATAATAATAATAATAATAATAATAATCATTATTATTATTATTATTATTCAGTAGATGAAACCTATTCATATGGAACAAGCCCACAGGGGCCACTGACTTGCAATTCAAGCTTCCAAAAATATTGTGTTCATTAGGAAGAAGCAAGAGGAAGTAAAGGGAAATACAGAAAGAAAAGATACCATATTTTAAAAAAGAAAAAATAAATTAATAAATAGATAAATGGATCAAAATGTATTCAAACGCAAAAAGAATACAGTAGTATTAAGGCAGCAAGGCATTACATTTTTGCTTGAACTTCTTAAGTTCCAACTGCACAACAGCCTCTGGGAGGCTGTTCCACAGTCCAACGGTGTGAGAAGTAGAGGACCTCTGGAACTGAGAAGTTCGACAGCCAGGTACATTTACTGCATATTGGTGATGCTGTTCAGCGAATGTGGTTGCTCTCAGCTGATAAAGGGGATCAGGGATCAATTGTGAATGTGAAAGATCTCTGTTGAAATACAACTTATGAAAAAGCAACAAACAAGACCATCCCTCCATGGTCGAAGACATAACTGCTACTATTTGGAAACAAAAACCTACCACCACAGTATTATAAAATACAGATGAAAATATATATAAAAATCAACAAAAAGCACAAATATATAAAGAAATACAGCAGTTGAGAAAGTGCTGTACTGTAACAATAAACTGGAATACTAAGCAAACATCAAGTATTTATTCTGGCACAGACACCATTGTCATTTGAATAAGGTCTTCAGTTGATCTCTGAAAATTTGGGTTAAGTGCTAATGTGTTTCAATAGGATCAGACCAAGATTACAGTTAAGCCTGCCAACATAAGGAACAATGGGGTAAAATTTAAAAATCTGAACAAAATGAAACAGTACAGCATCGTTTTCCCACAACATACAACAAATAAATGTACAGATTCCCTTCTCAGAACATACAAGAGAGAGAGAGAGAGAGAGAAGCAGTCCCAAATGCTCTTTAGCAAAAAAATTATTTTGTAAACCTACATAAAAATGGCAATATAACTTTTAGTAGGAAAAATTAGTAACCTATTCCAAAGAGTTGGTTGTGTATATGTGGAAAGCATACAAAATATATGCACGATTTGTGCATGCCACAAATGACAATCATATCTTTATCCAAAGAGTAGCTTAACTCAGCATTTCCTACAGCCCTGCTTCATTAACTGATATGTCAAGCAAATCCATAAATCTTAAGCTCTGTTTTACTTGAGGAAAAAGATGGAGACACTGCCCAGACACTCACTACAATGAGACATATTTTACTTGAGGAAAAAGATGGAGACACTGCCCAGATATTCACTACGAGACATATTTCTAAGTCCAACAAGACTATTTGTTCCCTCTCTTCCTTCTACTGTACTTATAAAACCACAATAAATCGAAGATTCAATTTACAAAACCATAACCAACCCATGATTCATTTATCAAGCTAGAAAATTAACTTTTCTACAAAATTTTTTATTTCTAAATGAAAAAGAACAACGAACAAAATCATCAAAAGAACCTACACTAATCACTCTAAACCAAAATTGCAATTCATAAACAAGACAATTTTACTAGTACAGTATATGCCAGTTTTGTGAATGCTATACCTGTACTGTATTAGGAAATTTTAAAGCCTGAAGATTTGTTCCAAAGTTTTCCAGTTCAAATCTTAAATACAGAGGCTTAAAACCATCCAAGTGCCTTGGCAAGAATAACTTAGTACCAAAGTAACCCCAAAAATTAAGTAACCTATTGTAACTCACTTTTCTGACTTCCAGTACCACATGACTGTCAAAGCTTCTAGAACTAATCCTGCCGTCATCATTTGTGACCTACATCAAATTTTATTCTTAACTACCACCCAAAATACAACTATAATTTATGAAATTATAAAAATCATTTCACAGTTTACAAACCTAATACTGTACTGTAATAATAATACAATTAAAAAAAAAACACAATCTCTGCCAAAATTTTACCCAAAATGAAGAACTCCAAAAAAGAAGCCAACAAAGATAATGTACCCTAAATTCTGTTCTATGAGGAAATGGTCTTGCCTCTTGTGTGATTCATATAGCAGCTGTAGTGCTGTGATGTGCCATTTCATGCACTGCTAAAGATAATATCCTACTTGTATGCTTCTGGTTTCCTTATGACAATTTAACACACATCCCAATGCTATAACCCTTCCTTAAGAAAACCTTGGTCTCTGAGCCATTGCTGCACTGGTAATCATGTTGAGCCTTGAGGACGCTGAAGAGCTTAAATGGTTTAATGCCAAATATATAAAAAAGGAGTCTTTTTTTTATATTAGTATTTTTTCAAGATAATTTTGTGATATCATCACTGATATGTTTTTATGATACCAATCATGTTCACACACACACACACACACACACACACAAACATTGCACCCCAATCTTTATCTTTTCCTTTACTGTATCTACTGGTAGGACAAATCAACTTTACCCTTTTGAAAATCTCTACTTGCATACCTCGCTATAAGCCTCAGCCCTACCCCAGACTGATCACATCTTTTGGTCAAGTAGGCTGTATTTTCTAGTGTTTCATTTGGCAAAACTATAAACAACAATATGACAAGACGAATTAAAGTAGCCTATAATACCACCCCTTTTGTTCAGGCAATACTCTGGGCACTGTTTGCAAGTACTGCAATTCTTGCATATGCAGTATATGCATGTTCTACTTCACATTCCTAATGATTTGATGAAAAACTGTGAATAATCAAACAAAAAACTGAATAATCAAACAGTCTGATTGATATTTCACCCATTTCACTTGTATTATCTGTCTTCTGCTATACATACAATACCTGGATGAAATATACAACTCAAACTATCCATAACCCAAAATAAAGAATGTTGATCTAAGATATGCACAGGCTCCAACCTCACCTAAAGTAGAACACATCCTCTAATCTGCCCTCTTAAGCAGGATACAATCTCCCATCTCTTACAGCAAAATGCAAGCGTGATCTTGCCCTCATGTTGAGCACAGACCCTAATGACATACAGTACAGAAGTATATTAAAGTTTTATATGGCAGGGAGACAAGTAACAGGGGTAAAGGGGCAAAGCCTGGGTTGGCAAATGTAAATGTAATGTTACGTTAAATTACTCTGGTAGAAATACCATACACAGTAGTGTCCACCATCGAAAGTAATAAATTTCACACGTACCATAGCTCATCTTAACTTGCTTTTACTAAGACAGTTTGTCTAAACACCTTGTCTAAACATTTTTGCATTGGTCATCGATCCAAAGGGTGTTAAGCTAAATGGTGAATATACTCCCTCTACTAATATGGGACATAGCCTATACCACTAACAAGACTGGCATGAAAATTCTAAGTGTCACACTTTAAATGGCAGCAATATTATAGCGTAAGGAATCTAGTCCATCAAAATCTTTCCATTTTATTTTTCATTCCTTTTATACCAGTCATATCTCCTCAGAATACATCACCATCATTGCTTAAATGAACATCTGAAGAGTTCTGCCAATTATCTTCTATCTTGCGCATTTACTACCTGAATTCTCATCACCTCAGCAAATAATTTAATCCTCATAATTCCTCTCAACTCTATGGCTTTTCATAACTGAAAAATGTCAAGCAAACTAACCTTATTTTGTATGGCCCAAAAACTGGTATTTTTTTCTAAACTAGTTTTTTCCAATTTTGAAGAAATTTACAAAATCCGGCTGAGCTAATGTAAGATTTGGCTTTCACAGTCTTTCATAACATCAACACCACAGTATTAGTCATAAGAGAGGGGATACACAAATTTAGGCATTCCATGACCATCTCCACAAGGCATAAAATATGACCATCTCCACAAGGCATAAAATATTTTTCAAATATATGATTAGGCTAATTTCAATATTACAAACCAACAATAGGCTATGTAGGTTAAACAGACAACATATAACATAGCTGAGTAAGTCTCTTAGGCTAACTTACTTTAACAGGCCTACTTTACCGAGTACTAAGCTATGCAATTAAACTAGCCTAATAAATAACAAGTCCATGTACTTTTAAGTGAAAACTTGGGTATATTCAAAAGGAAACTGGAAACACTGACTATCTATTCAAAATCAAACCGCTATGAGAAATAATTTCTAAATCCAAAGCTATATATTAAACTTTACAAAACAAATAAAGGGGACTAGCCTAAAGTTTGATAAGGGCCTCCAGACAACAAATTGGGTGTTAGCCTTGCACCTATGTTCAAAACTGTAGAGCTGCACAACACATACCTTAGAATATTTCTTGAAATAATACTGATACTTTAATTCACTGATTATGCAAAATTCAATATCAGAAAAGGTTAAAGTAAATGATGAGTTATGTATTTTCTGAAAAAATATGAAGCTCTGCATCATCTAATAAGTCCACTCTTGTTGTTATGAAAGTGTTTCATGTACTGTAAGTCCTTGGACATGTTTGGAGGCAACAGCCACTTGTATTGTGTTATTCATAGTTAACCTATCATATGATTCCTAACATTTCGTCTGCTAGGTATGGTACAGTACTTTCATACAATTCTACACTCTGAATCTGTCAGATCTGATTTTTTTCGGGACAATTTCGTCTTTTTTTTTAGCAATGATTTCGTTGAATTCTTGTGCTGGGTGTCAAGATTTTTTCACACAGGAATATTATTTCACTGCTAAGAAAATAACAATGCAAAGGTTATTGTGAGTTTTTTTATGAGTTTTAGTTTTCAAAGCATAACTATAGACTTTCACACCACTTTACAAGATGATAATTAAAATCAACATTGAAGTAGGATTTTTCTGAGAGTATTTCAAAGTCTTGAATGATTCTGACTAATTTATGTCATCCCTCCCTAGAAAACAA
Source organism: Macrobrachium rosenbergii (assembly GCF_040412425.1). Taxonomy (NCBI): domain Eukaryota; kingdom Metazoa; phylum Arthropoda; class Malacostraca; order Decapoda; family Palaemonidae; genus Macrobrachium; species Macrobrachium rosenbergii. The sequence continues at coordinate 25,016,708 of NC_089765.1, read as the reverse complement.
CTATCAATTTCCACCCAGAACTGTGGCAAATACCAGTAATGGCAATGTTATGTAATTGAATGATTTTAAAAGGCAGATGTACATTTAGTATATGACTCACTGCCATATATTTCACAGCAGTGCAGATCAAGTTAGGTCAAGGAAGGTCTCGGCCTCCCTGCCAAGTACTAACCCTATGACCTAGCTTAGGTTAAGACACGCCTAGGTTAAGGAAGCTTAGGGTAAATCTAAGCAAAAGCTCTGCACAGACTATTACCTTGGAAACTAATTTTTCCTTTATTTTTAGTGTTGCTGATCAAGGAGGTGGTGTTGTTTATTGTCGGTCAATTATTATTAACCTCATATCTACCCATCTTGGTTGGGGACCCTTTGGGAATGCGAGGTTTTGGCTGAGGGAAAACGTTGGGAGAAAGACTGGACCACTACGTTGTTGTTATGGAATGGTTCTGCACATGCGCAAGTCATTAGGGAGCCATATGTTTAAGAAGGGATTGGCTAAGAAAACCTATAATAAAAGGAACTGTACTAACCTAACATATCCTAACCTAACCTAACCTAGCAGGTTGTGTTCCTTAGCCGATCCCCTAAAGGAAACTCTACTGTTTACCTAAAGTCCCCTATAACACTGCGCATGCATGATAGCATTCCAGGATGGCCATCATACAACTTCTGAGGTTAATTAAACTCGACCAACAAAAAATAACAGTAAATTCTTGATAATCGACCAAAATACTATTGCTTAGTTCTACCAAGCTCAGTTTAGGATGCACCCCTTGGGTAAAATGCAGAACGATGGGGCATGACTTCCCACGAGGGGAGGGGGAATAATGTTCAATATAGGCTACATGGAGGTGTGTTATGGGTTAACCTACAGTAGGCCTAAGGATTTAGCCTAGACTACAATGAACATTAATGTCAAACTCATTAACATCACACGAAAATTAAACTAGAATTGTTAAATTTCCATGCTGACCTCCATTTTGGGAAACTTAAAGAATTTTATCCCAAAACGTTGACGCTGATAGACTGCCAAAGTTTACGTGACATTAAGCTGTAGCCTAGGCTAGTTCTCAGGCTTATGGACTTCGCCTAAACACTTGACTGCTCTCATTTACATTACACAAGAAATACCAAATATTACGATTCCCTCTTGGTTGGCAGAGAATAAACCAGTGGAGAATAACTTTTAATAAGTCGTAACCTTATAATGAAATAGATAACTCCAACTAGCCTAGGGTACTCACCTCAGCCAATATTGGACGAATTAAGACTGGAAGCACGAGAGAAGCCACGGGCGTGTTATGTGCGAGGTCACCCATGGTCATAATTCAATAATTCTTAGTTTTTCAGACTCAAAACCAAAAAACAGACGACAGACACAAAAATAACTTCGTATAAGCTAGTCTATCTTCCGATGTAAACAGCCCTGGACCTAGGTGACACTTCCAGTTCCAATAATATTTTTGGTTGAACAGCTGATAACCATCCATTTATCTTAATAGCTTTTTGTTAAAAAGTATTGTTCACCTGAATGCATTATCTTTCATTTTATAAATTTCTAAGTAATGTACTCTTTCCATCCCTATCATGTTGCTGCCTGTGATAAACATAAATATCATAATGTGAATAATTCATTCACCACGTTTCCTTAACTTTAAAGACGCATATCATAAGCATTGTTAATTGTCATCATATCACATGAAAGACAATTTTTGAAAGTTCAGCTAATTAAGTTGCTGACACTAATGAATCTATATGATACAGATTACGAAACAATTTTTCATTTATATACTAAAAAATGCGTGTATTGGAGTTTTTTAAGCTTTTTTTAAAATTAAAACTCGTGCGATTATATTACCTGACGTTTTATTATTAAAAGACATAAATATAAGAAAAAATTATAAAAATCGCCTTTTCTCGCATCCTACAAGATGTTCAGGAGCTGGATCTTTTAAGAGAGTAGTAAGATCTCGCAAGGAGTAGTAGTCCCACCAAACATGGCTTCTTCAAGTAGAAGGAAGCTGGACGAGAAAAACCTAAAGATATTACGCGAGTTGGGTGCTCTCACTCATAATAGGACATGTTTCGATTGTCACCAGAGAGGCACGACCTACATCAACATGACCGTCGGGTCCTTCGTCTGTACGTCCTGCTCAGGCATCCTGTAAGTGAGTCAAAAGGTTGACCTGTTCTGAGTCTTGGTTGATCATCTGGAACTGCGACTTTTGGGGGCTGTCTTATTGTTCGCGATCTCTCTTTTATTTAGAATCGAAGTGATGTCAGGGGATCGGGTTTTGGGTGTGAATTGGGACTGTTGGGGGTGAAAAAGTGGAATTACTCTTTTAATTTAATTCACGTGAGGACTGGGGCTTAGGAAATTGCATGAGTAAGGGCAAGATTTAGTCTTTCCTTAGGTGCAGGGATTTCGTCATATACAAAGATATCCCACGAGGAGACTTGGATAACCCCGGATGCATTTTAGATTGCTCATACAGTTTTTTTGCTTTGAAATTAGTGCCATGATTAAATATGACATTTTGATTCATTAAGGTTCTAAGGAATACCCTAGTGATGGACTACGGTAGCATTTGAAATATCGTGGACCTGGGCCAGTCTTTTGGCTTATATGAGGCTGCATAAGATTCTGTGAAATTTAAAGTGAGATTATGCAAGCTTAAGACATAAGCTATACCTAGGTTAGCTTATTGTAGGCTACACAGAACCTGAAACTGGTGGGCTAATTATACCCTTTGCTTACTTTATCACAAGACTTGGAACCATAGTTCACATATATCTGACAGCTTACTTGTGATTTATGCTTTTCTGCCTGTGATCAATACAAATTGCTTGTTCTTGTGTTTACCCTAACCCTTTTAGTAATTATGGGGGATCCCTTGTAAGAAAATGGGTTTTTAAAATTTTGAAGTGTGGTGAACCGAAAATTAGTGAATTTCACCATTAGGAATAGTTTAGAAAATACATAAATCATAAGTGAGCTGTGGGAAAAGTATGGTTCACAAGCATAATAATTTACCCAGGTTAGATAGGCTCAGTCTTAACCCCCCTCAAATTGGATGTGAACTAGGTCATCAAAAATCATATAATGAAGTATAATTACACATTCTAACCTAACTTAACTTAGGATTCTGGGTCATACTTGGCCAATGGTGCCCATGAACTGACCTAGAGTTAATTATAATGTGAAATGAAGGAATGCTATATAAACTTTCTCTAACCTTACCTAGAATTCAAAATCCCACTTAATCCAGGAGAAAATTGGCCCCCCACGTATTGTGATTTAGTGTTCTTTAGGTTATGTGGTGAAATTCAGGAGCACATCCTAACCTAACCTAGGCCCCCAGGTTTTATTCATCCCTGGGGCACCTTGGGGCCCCAACCTGGACCCCTCCACTGTACCTTATACATTGCTTAGCTTAATTTTGTAAGGCTAGTGTTATGTGCAATGAGATTTTCAATTTTTTAGTACAGTTCTCATCTGATTACAAAAAATATATGCGAATTTATCGAAGAATGTTGTTATAAAAACCGAGATGCATTTAAGGTTATTTGTCAGACATGAAGTGTAATAGTGGTTTTCCTAATGTAGTGCATTTACAGTTCATTAAGAAAATTGTTTTTGCCCATGCATCACATCGGAGGTATAACAGCCAGTGTCTTACTGAACACACATATAGAAGGAAAAGTGCAAAATATAGAGAATAAAAATCAGTGTTGTTATTGGATAAAGTGGTGAACGTACTATCGAAGACATAAGGTTATAAACTACATGAAGGAAATAAGCAAAGAAACTGCTTGATTTGTAATGTCTTAGAACTGCCTGAAAACAACAACAATGGCCTTAAAAAGTAAGTGAAGTATTCATAATTATATTGTGCAATAGGTAAGTTATTGTTTAGTTGCCTTTCACACCCCATAAGGAAAAAGCACTAAAATTACCATTATTCAACTTTAAGCAGTACTTAATTCATGGTTAGCAAGCAGCTTAATATACATTGCCAATTTTATGATAAGGAAGACCACACTTGACAAGCCCACTAGTAGTAGTCTTATGGTAAACCAGGTTAATAATTAGGTGATGTTTGGTGGGTAGGCTGTTCATGGCATAGCCAAATGTTAATTTAGCAAAGTTCATTTTATGTAGGCTGTACACACAGACAATTCACATAATTGTTGATTGTTCTTTAAAAAAAATAACACTGTAACTGACAGACAAGCAGGGCCCCATGTGATGGACTAAGTTCAGACCAAGAGGAGGTTCTGAAAAAATAAACAAGAATCAGGGTAGCAGTGTGTATCATTATAGTCATAGTATCTAGTTTGAAGTATTAATTCATATAGGGTCATTGTATATACTAACTCATAAAATCTACAATGCGTAAACAATTCTATTCATTAATATTCCTAGGAAAGATGTACAGTGAAATCAACATGTGAATTCCAGCTGTATAACATTTACTGTATAGTTGGCTTATCACAGTAATGTGACTCAGTAGCTTTGGTAAACTAAGTGAATAATAATAATAATAATAATAATAATAATAATAATAATAATAATAATAATGGTTATAGTTGGAAAGAGATAAGGCATCAGCTGAGATTTAAAACAGAACTAAACAGGAAATGCAATTTTGTTACCAATAATTTCTGTTACTTGGTCCAACATATTTAAAGAACCAAATACTTTCCTGTAATGCTAAAATAATTTGTTCAAAAGATAATGAGAACAAAGTCATAGTCCGAAATGTGATGAATGAAATGTGTTAATCAGATTGTACAAAGTCTTTATTTTATTTCACTCATATTTCAGTAGGTCCTTACATTGACAGCTATGCAGACTAGCTTATAGTTTTCATAGGATTGTGCTTTGGTTAATGAATATCTGATTTCTGCATGTTCACATGTCTTCCTGATAATTACTGTTTTGCACATCAGATTCATTATTCTGAATCCATCCATATCCATACATGTGATACAATTTTCAAGTGTAGGCTGTGGTATGAGGTCTGTTACTTAGGCTTTGTTACTTATAAGTTAGACTTCCCTAAGCATCTGAAAACTTACAAGGGCACTGAATATTATTTTTGTATTTATTTACATCGTTGGGAAGATTTTATTATCCGTTGTCCTCGTACATGATTACTGTGGTAAAGCCTTTAAACTTTTTAATATTGTAGTTCCCAGAAGTTTAAGGTCATCTAGTAGATTCGTTAGCAGTAATTACATAAAATCTCTAGAACCCCAGTCGAATGTTAAAAGGCATAGCAAAATCAATTCCTTATTTGTCAGGATGTCAGACATGAAAGAACTATTAATTGTGCTCTAAATCATTTGGAGGAATAATTATAAAGATAAAAAATAGTAAATTTTTGTGTACAGGGAACCATTTTATGAAGGAAAGGGTTTTTTTGTCAGAAAATACTTTTGCTTTGAAATGGAATAGAGCATGCTGTATACTGTAAATGCATTTGCAGTTTGGCTCATAGATAAATTTATTTCATCATGAATGTATATTGCATTAGTCAAGAAGCCACATTGCATTCCCTGGAGGTTTCATTATGGTAATGTTGAAGTAATGTAGCCTTTTGGTAGCATGTGGCCATGCATATTTAGCAGCCTTTATAAAGGAATTTTTATGGAGGGCTTGGAAGGTGTAGATTCCAAATCCTTAATACATGATACAGTAATGTATCAACTTGCAGTATCAATATTGACTTCTTGAAGTGAACAGTAACTGATAATGATCCTAATGTACATATAAAAGTCTACATTGTAAAGTATTTTGTTTGGAGAAAACATTAACTTATAAAGGAAAAAAAGTGCTACCATGTTATTATGGTCCTTGCTGTCCTTGCAGATTGCAAGGACAGCAAGGAACTTGATACAAATCAAATAATAAATGTAGTGAAAATAGGATCTTATCACCTAAGAAATGTAACATCCAGAAAGCAATGCCTCAATACCTAAATGTGCATGTGTTAGAATTGTTAGTACAAAACTATGAAATCCAAAGATCAGAGTACTGTAACAGTCTCTAAAATGGCTGATCAAATTATTCCCTAAAGCTATAGTGTTTTATTAACAAGGTGGACAAATTAATAATGAATAGATCCCCATAGGACAGGGCCTCTCTCATACTTATTGAGCTTCATTGATTACTTATTGAGGCAAGAATTGGATATGAAATGTGTTTTGTCATATTACAAAAAACAAAATATAAATATGTGAAAGAGCCCTTGGAGAAATATGTTGCCAAAACCGTAAATAAATATATGTAGGAGCAAGGCGTAATATTGGTTAGTGGAGCCAAGATATAAAAGAGAGAGATTGTAAAAAATCTTTGAATGCTCTATTCCCATACTATTCATTAAGTTCCAATAACCAAAATATGTGAAAACTTTCAACACTGAAGAAGAAACTGATGACAAAACTATTCCAGAACACTTGTGAGAGGAAAAACTAATTTATTCAAGAAAACGGTAAACTGTAACATAGAAGTAAATGGACAAGTGAGGGCTGAGATGAGATCCTCCATAAATAAGGGTGATGATGTGTTCTCCAAGGATGCCTAGCTTGAAATTAGTAACTATTTTTTGGGAGCTGATGTTTAAAGCCATGTTGCTTACCCCTTCAGTAGTATAAAGTTTCATAAATTATAAAGCCTGAGGTCTAAGGGTTGGATAACCAGGAGAATCAAATACAGTATATATGACTATGAACAGGATTATCTTGGAGGTGTGATTACAGCATATAAGACTGCAAGTTGGTTTTCTTAGAGAAGTCATTAAGTTTTCCCTTGACATTTGAATAACTTTTCTATACAGTATTGACATGTAATTGTAATGGTTATAAATTTGGATTTGCATGAATTTTGTTGTGATAGTGAAAGGTACTATGTTTTGTAATTAAGGGTCTTAACCTAAATGATATGACCTGCTAAGAATTTATGCTTTCGTTGTTGCAGACGAGGCCTGAATCCTCCACACCGTGTCAAATCAATATCGATGGCCAGTTTTACACCTGAAGAAATTGAACAAATTAAATCTAAGGGCAATCAGGTATGTGTACTGAATAAATATAAGTTGCGTGTAGTTAGATTTAGAGATTAAGTACCCAGTTAAAAAAAAAGAGTGGTTCATTGATTATGCGTTTTTTACACCTTATGAGGTTGTTGGGGAATTTATTTTAATGGTTTTCATATTTAACTTTAAATTGTGTGCTCAGTGCATATATGAAGTATCTTTTGATATTTTCTGTGTTTTTAAATACCTCAGTACCTTTGTGTCTGTATTCATGAACTTTATTTTAACAACTGGGTGACTCCATTTTTTTTATACAATAAGACCTTTATACTGCATATTAAACATTTGAGCAAATATTAAAATTTATTCTTTCATCATAGATATTCTCTAACTTTCCATGTCTCTGTTAGACCCTGCAGTACATTAAAAAAATTTGTCACTGGAGAAAACGCACAATGCCTTTCTTAGTGGCAGTCCAGTTAAGCTTAATAATTGTGTAAAGGAAGTTTTTTAGGTCATGTTGCTACTGTATTATGTATCTTTGTAATTTATCCTCATAGGGGGGTAGTGCCATCAGTGCACCTCGTGCAGTGCACTGTAGGCATTACTTTTTTCTTTGCAGCATCCCCTCAGCCCCTAGCTGCAACCCCTTTCATTCCCTTTACTGTACCCACGTTCATATTCTCTTTCTAACATCTTACTCTCCATCCTCTTCTAACAATTTTTTAATAGTGCAACTGCAAGGTTTTCCTCCTGTTACACCTTTCAGACCTTTTTATTGTCAATTTCCTGTTCCGCACTGAATGACCTCATAGCTCCCAGTGCTTGGCCTTTGGCCTAAATTCTATATTCTATTCTATTCTATCTGTAATTAATGTACAGAAGCACAAGTTATAGCCATAGTTTGTGAATGTTATAAGGTAGCCTGAGCTAATTTTTTTTTTTTTTTTTTTTTTTTTTTTTTTTTTTTTTTTTTTTTTCAGTATTGCCAAGCCGTATGGTTAGGGCTGTACGATTCCAAGGCCAACCCATTTCCTGATACCAAAGACGAGCATAAGATCAGAGATTTTATGATCTCTAAATATGAAAAGAAAAGGTAGGAGATTGTTGCATTGTGCATGATGTTAATTCAAGTTAAAAGTTATCTTGGTGTGATTTTTATTGGCTTTCTATGGTTACACATCTTTTTCAGCAGTTTACAGCGTACACCAAAAAGGCTTGGGGTTACAGTGGCTTATAATTATATTGGTTGAAAGCTTTTGTCTTTTTTCAAATGGAAAATGCAAATTATTTGGTTTCAACCATTAAATGTTTGAAAATGCTTGTTGTATGTTCATGTGAATCTCATGAGTTATTCAGCAATACATTTTCAGTTATGTGATTTCCTCTCTTGAATAAGCCAGACTAATACATCTTTAAATTTAAACTTGGAAGAATTATTTACATCCAGGCAGTGAAATTAGATCCGTCAAACATAGAATCTTGGTTTCAGGGGAACAATTAAAAAATTGTTTGAGAAGTAAGTAAAAGTTGGTCTCGCCCAGAAGTTAATAGTTCTGTAGCTTAAAATAGGGAAGGTGATGGGTTTTGGTTGGTCGGGTTAAAACTTTAACTACTTAATGGTTATTGAAGAAAAACAGAATTTTTAAATTCAGCCTAGAGGAATATTTTTGGGAGTGCTAACGTTAAGCTGTTTCTGTTTACTTTATACTTCTGTCAGCATATGTTGTATAGTTTTCATTACATTTGTAAAGCCACCCTTGAATTATGAGCCAAGCTGGGCCAAGAAAACTTGTGCAGTGATTTGCATTAGGGCAAAATGCTTTGCTTTTATGTTAAGGTGCCTTAAATTTTAGGGGCATTGCTTTGTAAAGGGCAAGTGCTAATTAAACTTTGTTCTGATGTCCTTTAGAAATGGTGTAGGATAGTCTAGACCATTATAAATTTGAAATATGTTAATAGTGTTGTACCAACTTAGTGTTTCAAGTCTGTATGTAATTGTGGTGGTTGTAGTAGGTCATTCATATTAGTGGAATAGGGGATCTCGTTTACATCAACACTGTTATTTGAGCCTTTGGTATGTGCCTTCTGTATTGAATTTCCTGTTGGTCCTCATTATCTCTGTGATGTTTGTTGTGATCTGCGCCTTTTGTAAGGTTGGTACCAATGGTGGCCTTCATAGCATTTGCTTGGGCCTTGTGTGGGGAACGCATTGTTATTTGTTTGTGACAAGTGTGTAAAATTTTGGTTTGGTTTTTAATAAGTAATAATTGTAGTTGGGAGTGGGATTATTTGGGATGGTACTGTTATACTTCCCTATAGCTTTCATTGCTCATGTAAGCAGTGATTGAGATGGTTTGAATAAAACTATGACTCCTGCTATTCAGGTTTAGCCAACTTGGCTTTGAAGAAATGATGATGCTCCATTCAGTTTGAGGCTGGATCTGGAGATTATCTCATCTCTTGAGGCCATACTGAGAACTCTCCCTTGTGATGAATGTGAATGTACAAGAATGAGAACTGCTTGTGCCTTTTAAAGATAGATCTTAAAGAATAGTAGTCATGATGTCAGTTAAACAGGTTTTTCACTCCTGTGGTCATTTTCATTATAAAATCAAGCTAAAAATCTGACCAACACTTTATTTAAATGATAATTAAAATTTCCATGAGATTTTCTTGAGACTCCTGTATATTCAGGGATTCCTGGGTGATCAGAGTCTGTAGTATGCAACATTTTTGTTGTAAAGATCATAATTTTTTCTGAGGAAAAGATGGTTGAAACTCTCAAATGTATCTCCTATATCATAAGATTTAAAAGAACGGAATTTGCTTTGAGCCAGGTTATCAAAATGTTTTAAGTTATCCAGATAATGTCAGTGCATAATTAATCTGGTAACACAACCTGTGATTTTGCAATTCTCCTCAGTATGTATTTAACATTTCATAGTTACACATGTAAACCAGGTTTTTTTGTTTCCTCCTGTCTACCAATTGACAATAGGCAAATTAATGGTACACATGTGTAATGACCCAACTGCAGTGAATAGTACTTCAGAATGTGTGTAATTTAAAGGATGGGATATTAAGCCCCCAAATACTGTAGTTTGTGATAATTTATGAACAAAGTATACTAATTAAAAAGATAAGTTAATCATAGATTTACACTTAAATGGAAGCACTTCCTGATGTCCTGAGTTGACCTTGCATTTACTGTATAAGGTACCAAAGAGCTCAAACATTCTGTATACATACTCCCTGCATATATAGTACAGTACATCCTTCTTTGAGCACCTTCACTTCTATCTAACAACCCATTATCTTCCTGTTGCTGTTGATATATTGTTTTAAAAATTTCAACTCATTCATACTTGATGTTATAGTATTTATACGATGTAAAACAATTTGTGCTAGTTAATTTTTTATCATTAAGCACTTAAACTGCATTATCATTTATTCATTGACAGTTTTAGGGTTAGGTTTTTTGCATGTGCAAGTGACGACGCACTAGAGTTCAGCTGCACTTAGTCTATACTGTATTCCAGACTTTTAGCTGTGGGGGAGTGTTAGATAACACAGTGCGTAGCATTGAATGTCGTCTGTTTCATAGTAGAACTTTTTACACTGGATGAATGAATTTTGATTGAGAGATATTTATTAAATTCTTTCATGTATATAAATACATTCTACAGGGTTTATTTAATTATCATGTGCTCTCTCTCTCTCTCTCTCTCTCTCTCTCTCTCTCTCTCTCTCTCTCTCATGAAGTTGGAAGTTGCATAAGCTTTTGGACTTCAGTTCCTGTATTTCCTGTCCATGTATATTTTAGAGTTCGAAGTTGCTTTTTTCAAGACTTAAGGTATCTGTCATGGGTTTATGTAAACAGCTGGGACTTTGGTTGCAACCATGTTCTGCAACCATTTTTTCCTTATTCACTGTTAGTTATTTCTGGCAACTAAGATGGCTGGAGGTGTTTCTTTCACATGTCTGTGTGTTAAAATCTTTTGAGAATGGGTAGCTAGAGTGTGATGAAACTTAGAATATTTTTATTTATTGGCTCCATGAAATTTGAACATTATGCCTTCAGAAGTTAATCCTTTGTCTTTACACCTTCAAAAGTCAAATCCTTTGTCTTTTAAGAGTGTATTATAGCATTTTATTATTATTATTCAGAGGATAAACCCTATTCATATGGAACAACCCCACAGGGGCCATTGACTTGGAATTCAAGCTTCCAAAGAACGTGGTGTTTATTCAAAAGAAGTAACAGAAGGTAATGGGAAATACAGAAGGAGATCAGTTATTAGAAAAACATAAATGAACAAATTAATATATAAATAAAAATGTAAGTAAAATATTAAGATACAAGTTGAATTGTATTAGGGTAGTAATTCATTGCATCTTCCCTTGAACTTTTCTCTTCATTGTGATTAATTCGGCAGATCAATTTGTAATTGATTCAGTAAATCAAGTGATCAGTTATGATTCAGTAAATCCAGTGATCAATTATTATTGATTCAGTAAATCAAGCAATCACTTATGATCAATCCGGTATATCACATGATCAGTTGATTGATTCAGGAAAGCAGCTGATCATTTATTAGTGATTTAGTTAATCAAGTGGTCATCTTTGCATTCATGAACCCATTGGCAGATCTCTGTTAGGTTCTTTCTTAGTACTTTGTTTAAAAAAAAATGAAGGTTGGCAATTGAGACTTCTGTTCATAAGAAAGATATAGAAGTGTTATAATTAGTTCTATTGTTTCTCCTTATTTCTAGGGGTGGGGCTTGTTGATAACTCCTTAAAACCTAATGGTATCAGAATTTCCAGCACTGTACCAACGCAAGGTATTTTCCAGCATGACTAAACATCATCGATAAGAAATTGATATTGATTTTTCATGAAAAGGTCATTAGGGTATGTAAAAACCCAACTTTTTTTATGCATGTAAATAAGGAAACATGCACAAATCACTTATGGAATTGTATTGCTGTTTGCTGAGTATTGCCATTACATGAAATAAGTTACCAGAGTGATTAACAAGGCCACCAAAGGTTTTGCCTTTAGAAGATAACTGGATTTTGGAGTATGGTAGAAGTTGAAGAAGTTGGATGGCTAACTGGGAAGAGACCAAACAGAATGAATGAGGCGTAAATGATGAAAAGTTAAACAAATAGAGAATGGAGGGTCGTGGCAAAGAGCCTGTAGTACCATGTACAGTTTGCTGTACTCTACAGTGCTTTAGTACATTGTACCCCCCCCTCTTTCATGGAGTGTAGAATGGTCATGTACCAAAATCATGGTTATAATTGGAATACTATACTGTACAGTAATGTCACTGCAAATCACAAAATTTCACAAGCTTGAGGATTCACTATAATTTGCAAAGTATTGTATTTAATTTGCAAGTTTTACAGTTTTACTTAATAGCTGATCATACACAGTTAGTGGTGCTTGTATGCAGTATATGTATTGTATTAGACAAATGATTATTTTCCTTTTGTTTTCATTGGCAAGTTCGTAATTGGAAGATTTTAATTGCAGTGCTTAGTATTTTTTTCCTTGAATTGTTTTTCTACTCTTCTGAGTCCTTGCTGCTCATGATGTATCAGTTTAGGGTACTTTATTTGGTTTTTTGTTCTTTAACTCTTATGGTCTTTACAGATTCATAATGCAATTTTGAGAGACAGCCAGCCATTTCCTGGGTATATATGTTATTAAGTGCAATGTTAGTTTTAACATATTTAAAAAGTTTAAAATTGCAATTAAGACAATGGTTTCATTACTAAACAGTATATATGGACAAATTTTAAGTTTCTGTGAAGTGCAAAAAAAGGTCAGCGTCAGCTCAGTTCACATTCTGAGAATTGGAATCCGTTCTGGAAAATTCTTTTAGTATGATAGAGGCAGCCAGTTGCCATCCTTCTAGGACCATTTGGCAACTGTGTGTGACCTTGATGCCATTGGTGCAATGGTTATCCCTCTTGGGATGTCAGTATGAGTTGTGTTTCTTGTTAGGCAACACCCTTTTGTTGTGTGCGGCTGATATTGCCTGGTGAATAGCCATTGAAATTGGTTGAATTATCTTTTGGTGGAAAGCATTGCTCAGTATTCCAATCTTCATTGGTACCTTACTGTGGGGATTTTTTATAATTATTTGTAGGTATTAGTTTTTTAAATACCGTATGTATCTATTTTAACTCATTGCTTATTGATTTGTCCTATTTTTTCAATTTTTTGCAAGAGTTGTAGAATTGCAGAGGAACAATTGGAGATGTACTTTGGAGATGTGGAAAGAAATCTCTTTGCTTTTCCAATCTTGAAGTTCTTTTTCCTTTTTCCAGGTTTTATATAGATCCTATAGTAGCCCTGAAGAACATGCCCCCACAGACGTCGAGTGCGAATTCTTCTAATGCGTCAACCCCCAGTGGCGAAACGAGTAAAACAACGCCCACAATTACTTCATCTGTTTCTAGGCCAAACGTTTCAGCATCACAGGTTAGTTGTAGTTAATATTTTGTTATGGTGGTTACAATATCTTTCTTTTTTTCTATTGCTTTCTTAAATCGTGTTTTTTTATATAGTATCTTTTTGGCTCTATTAATTGTTGATCTCTATAGTTTTTGACAAAATATTAAAGTTTAAAGGCTGGTTTATTAGAACATGGAAATTGAGTTAATTTTCCATATTTATATATTGGGGAGTTAGGGTTTCAAAACTTTGGTTAAAGTTTGAAAGAAGTGTTTGTTGTTGTGTTAGAAAAGTGTGGTGGTGTCTGGTTTGTGATATGGTAAGACTGAGTCTTTAAGCTCTTAGTAAAGTCAAACAATGCTGGATAAATTGAGAAAGGGGCAATATGTTATTTCATGAGAACTTGTATAGAGAACTGTTAATGTTTCTGTATCAATACAGTATTAGTCATTGAAAAACAATGTCCAAAAGTTTTAAAAGTCTTTTTGCTGATAAAAAAAAGTCAAGGTACAGCATTGCTGACTGGCATTACATGCAGTGGCAGGTCTTTGGGAGAATGTCTGTTCTCTCACAGGCCTGAATATGCTTGAAAAACGGTTCTTCATTGTACAGGAAGACATAATCTTGTACCAGAAAATACAGTTTGTGGTATTTCTTCTGATCGTGTGGGCCAAATATGGGAAAGAAAAGTATACTGTATGTTCATTTTGAGCTGCTGTTAAATCACAATGTTACTTTACAACAATGCTATTTTTACATCTCATAATTCAAAAACGTTGAGTGTTTGTCATGCTGTTATATACTTTTGCTTCGATTAGTATTAGTGCCTACAACTTGTCAATAGTAATGTATAGAGTGGGTGTCAGATAATGAAAACTAAAGTTTCATGTCTCGTGTTTTGTGCATTGTGTTTCCGTGCTAATCAGAGAGTAGTTTCACTAACAAGTGTCGTACCTTTGATTTTGTGTCTCGGTAAAAAGAATGACATTTTTAGTTATTGAAAGGTTTTGTATATTTAGTCTTTTATTGTTATAGACACTGGGGCATGTACATAGTTTGAAGTAGCAAAGGTTTGTTTGAAGTGTAGTGTATTTAGTAAAGCATTCAAGTAAGTTTCTTGGATATCTCTTGGATGTACTGCTGAAATGCACCACACAGAAATTGAGGTTTTCTGTATACCAGGATGAATTAAATTTATTCCATTTCTGCATTATTTTTATAATCATTATAATTTTATAGGGAATGATAATAGTGAATGAATTACAGTGAGAGGAGACTGTGATGGAAATTTTAAGTTGTTTAGAGTGTAGAAGAAATGAATGGCACCTTATAAGGAGATTAGTACAAAAAATGGTAGTACTTTAGTGAGGAAAATGAAGATAAAGTTATTGTTATTGATTAGTCTTTTAGCACTAGACGGGTTTATAGAGTTTCCACAGTACAATTGAATTTGTATCATGTCTTTCATGTTTTCGTAAGAGCTGTTGTGATTTTGACCATTTGTATGGAATGTAAGAACATTGCATGTTAATGCTGTCTGGCTGGCATGATATACTATGGTAGAAGGACTTCTCGCAGGCAGAAATCCTGACACAAAGTGCCTCTGGTCTTCAGCTTTTGTTTTATACTATCCAAGATATATCCCCTTTTTTCCCTGTGGCAGATCTAATGCCTAAAAAGCTCAGTCAATTTTGGTTTGCTTTTCACGTAGCACCGACTGAAAATTAAAGTTTAATAGTTCACTTAGAATTTCATTAAAATGTAAATCTTCGTCTTTGCCTTTATAAATTGGCCACTCAGTTGAGATCCTTTTCTTGTGGAGATAGATAAACCCCGTCAGGGTGGCTGAATGTTCAGGACTCAAATCTTTTGATCAGTCTTGCTCAGGGTCATTCCATAGGAGCCAGCTAATATAAGAATGTAAGAAATCTGAAAAAAGAAAAAAAATTGGGTTATTTTTCAGTAGCTACATATATATATATATATAGCTGTGTATCATCAGAATTTATTGCAGTGTTATAGTTAAGGGGAATATCCCACAACCATTCCCAGAAACTGAAGCATATTTATATTTGGTCAGTACAATATGTTGCATGTTAAGCAAAATTACAATAAATCTTATTAAAAAAAAATTGACTTGTAGCACCTTTTCCCATTAATAAAAGACAGCCAAGTACCCAAATCAAACTCAGTAGCCTTACAGTCAGGCTCCTCAGACTTTAGGAGCCCTATCTTAAAACATAGCTTACATATCTTCAAGCAACTATAACTATATTTTTATCTATTTCAGTAATATTTTACACACAGTAGTATTTTACACAGAAATGACAGTACTGTGTTTTTTTTTTGTATAGGAAAGGATCAGTTTTTTAGTGGCAGCAAGAATTTAGATAAAAAAAAATCTTAATTTTTGGGGCAATCCCGTGGTATTTATTAAGGGAACAAATTCATTCTGAGGTTGTTACAAGGGTTTTTACGTTTTAGTATAAATGGTCAAAGAGCTAACGGGTCATAGAATGGATTTTTTAAGCCAAACTTGATGCATATGAAGTCCTTTATTTCTTGTATAAATATTATAGCTATATCCCAATAAGTGAAGTAAACTGGCTGGCACCTTTAAATGACTCTGTGGGAGATGCATCTTCAATTACATGCAAGCCACCTTGTCAGAATCTTGCTTAGATTTTTCTAGAGATCCATGGGCCAAGCAGCTCGTTGTTCTAGTTGCGTCAAGACCAGACAAAATCTTCCAGACAGAATTAGGAATTTTGTTACTAATGCAGACAGTGTTTTATGATCCAACAGTGTGCACGTGATCGGTGGAAGGAAAGAAAGCCTGTCTTGCCTCCTTTGAAAATTGTCTCACCTGACACTGCAATGTCCACTATAAGAAACAAAGTTTGTTTTAACTGTTTGTTTACATGGTTGGTTGCTTCTGTAATATGTGCTAGTGCTCTGCAGTAGTGTAGTGTATCTTCTCTGATAATTCTGGGTGTTTTTTGGGAGGGCTTAAGTGTATCTTGGATGTTGTATTGTTTCCTCAGAATTTCTCTTACCACTATCTTCTGACCTGATTATTGCTAGTTTCAAGAATAAGATATCCCCTTGAATGACAGAAAGGCCATATTTTGTTACATTTCTTACATATGTGATGAATGGTTTTGCATAGCTGTAAAGATATGAGTATCTAAAAACTTAGAAATGTATTTTGATGTAAGTTACCCCTTTTATGTTATGGATTAATATTAGATATTTTTAACTATCCTCTGAATCTTTTAATAACCATTTTTGTGTTGATGAAAGGTGTAGAATTGGAATAAAATCGTTTGGAAGTGTCACATCTTCAGTGGGGTTGTATTTTTCATACTGTATTAAGAGAGTTTAGCCTTAGGTTGCTTTTACAGTACTGTATAGTATTTAAGTACAGTGTCCTGAAAGTCAAGCACTCTTAGCTTTTTTTCATTTCTGTAGTAGTATTTTCATTTTTTTGTCAGAAATGCATTGCCCTCGGGAATTGTTTTAAGGAAGCCACGGATTCCTTAGTAATTCATAAGTTGTTGTACTCGTAGATAATCAAAAGCCAGGCAGGAAATTGAGGTAGCTTTTGTTGAATAGGGAATTCTGTGTTTTCAGATATTTATGTCCAAAATCGTATTTTTGATTATAAAGATTATGGTTTTTGGGATGATGCTGCTAAATTTTAGAGTTCTGTTGTAAGTTTAACTCATAAATTCTTTGCATAGTTGCTTGTCAGAGCTGTATTCTTCAACTTCTGTCTTTTATCCAAATTGTGTATTAGGCATTTCAGTTTTGGGAATAGCATTGTCAAGGTTTTTGTTAATATCTTATACTTGCATTTATTTAATTCTTGTTGTTTTTTAAAGTTAATGTGAATTATCAGGGATGACTCAACACTTAGTAGGTGGAGTTGGTGTGATGGTGGTAGGGAGGGCCAAGATATAGGCTATGAGATTCCTAGTGGAGCATACGACTTCCACTTTTATGAGCGTTAACAGTGTGACAGTTCCAACCAACTAGTCCACCCTGGATAGGTTAGGTTTTGTTAGGTTCAATTGATTGTGTAGGCTACAACTTGGCCCCACATATTACCATCTTACCATGAAGGTTTAGAGAGTAATAACCCTTTGTAGACATATTCTTTTCCATTTGGTTTTGATGCCTCAACATTAGGTACAGTTTTGTATGGTATTAGTTCACATTGGTTGTAAATAATTGATTAAGAAGCTGAGCCTGTTATCATTATTGGTTTGGTTCAAATTAAATAGTAAAGCTGGAAAATCTGTATTTATGACCAAATGATTTAGATATTGAAGCCATACTCAGTTAAGAAGTCTACAAAGAGTTCAGCATGTGTTTTTTGTTGGGAAATTTTTATAGCTTGTATATATTTTTCATTGATAGAGCTAGTTAGTTCTTACCATTGTTCAGAAAGCATTTTAGTGGTGTCTGTCTGAAAAGATGAAGAATTTAACAGGACTATTAGCTTGCTTCTTTAGTTAAGCTTACAGTAGAATGCCACTTGTGTACCATGCTTTGTTAGGATCATTTGCATTTAAGCTTTGTTATGAATGTTGTTAGATTGGTAGACATCAGGTAGATATACTGTAAGTTGCCCAACCTGTATACTGTGTGGTATCTTCCTTATAACCTTGTATATCATGAATTCATTTTTTTATTTTTTACCTTCCTGAATTACAGGTAATTTTCTTTGATCCTTAATACAGATACTGTGCTTAATTATATGACTACAGGTGCAGTACTTTTTCTCTTATTGCCTGTATGTATAACATCACCTTGATAATCATTGATGTTTAAGGTCTCTTTGCACAGGTATTTTGTGTTGGACCCAGTCCTTTGGGGATGGTTCTGTTTCAATGCCTTCTAGTCAGTTACTGGAAACTTGTGTTATTTGTTGTTTATTATCATGAATTAGTATTCAAGACCCAATGAGTCACATTTATGGACTAGAGTGGATTAGAGGGAAAAATTGGATTAAGGTAAAGTTAAGAATGTTGCATAGTTAGGGTGGAAGAAGCCAAAAGGAACATAAAAAAGTAAAAGGCAGAGGGCATTGTAGCTCTAGGCTGAATATGCTAAGAAAAGTACTTATTAATGTCTTCGTGCAAGATGCACTGTAAGCGACTTCACTTCTGCCTCCCAACCCTCACAAGAGAAAGATTCAATCGAAATAGATAAATAAATATCTATAGATTTGAAAAGAGACTCATTACTGTCTCATGTTTGTAGCATGTAGATAATTTTAGCATGTAGTTTCAGTCATTTATGATGGTACAATGTTTGGAAAAGAAAGAATCATTGTAGAAATTAGAATATGAAGCAGATTTTTCCGTTTATCTTTTCATTGTTTGAAGACTGTTTTTGGGCTGTCTTGGCATGAGGGGTAAAATTTGGATTTTAAAAGGATTGATACCTGTAAATGTACAGTATTGTAGATATGTTAGATACAGTTTATGTGGCCTTTCATCCTTATTTTGATTTTTGTCAGGTATTGTTTTTATTACAAATTGATGTATTTGCTAGAGGTGTCATTGACAGCACAGTTTATTTGCTAGAAGTGTCACTGACAGCACTGACTGCCGTCATGATGTATATATAAATAACAAGACTTTTGGAATGATAAAACTAATAGCACATTAAAACTGATTAAACCTAAAGTAGGGTTATGACAGTCTGAAGCAGGGTATATAGAAGATCCTGCCTTATCTTCAGCAGAGGCTGCAAAGTTATATCCCTACCTGGTAGATACAGGTATCTTGGGAAGGCATGTCTGAGTTCCAGACAGCTTGGTCAGCTTTAGGGCTTTTTGGAGTGTGGAGCCCATTTTCCTCACCTCAATTAACCTCAGTTAACCTTGATATGGGTTTGTTTTTTTGGTCATGGGTGGTACATCACGGTGCCTTCAGTTAACTCTAATCAAATAATTTGGATTCTCAAAGTACTAAATATAAACAGACTTGTCACCCATTATTTGTTGTTAGCCAGAGTTTGGGGCAGCACCTAGTTTCATCTTCTGAGCCATGCTTCATGTCTTAGAACGTAGCCCTTGGAATATTTTAACTAACTCAAAAATAACATCTTAGAGCCGTGCAAGGTTTTGTTTCTACTTTAGACCAACCCTTTGTAAGTATGATCTGATTTCTCGTCGTCTCACTCAGAGGATCTCATAGCTCAGTACCCTGGTTTAGTTTATCTTTCTTGCAATAGAAGTTCCTTACACAAATAGCTACCAAAGCAAATGTAAACTTACTGAGTTTTGGGTAGCAAATTAAATATATTAGTAATTCTTGGTAACAAAAGGAATGCCATAACTTTATTGATGCCACCAGAGTGGCTACCCAGAGTGATACCTAACCAGGTTGGATTCCTTTCATTGTCTCCTTTTGGAGTGTCTGAAAAGCTAGTGACTGCAGAATTAGGCAAATTTAAATTGATTTATGTATATTAAAAAATAGATTTTGCTTTCAAAAGATCTATTTTGTGTGAATTCCAAAATTTCACTTAACTGGCTTAAGTATTGAATAGAAGTCCTTTAAGGAAATCTTGTTAGAATTTTCAACATTTTCAGTCTAATTCTAAAGTTTATAAGACCAAATCATGTAGGCCAACCACGTGAGACTCAAGCTTTTTAGCTCAGTGGTATGGTCATATTATTTTATAGTTAATGATAAAGGCAAAATCTTCAACAATTGACATAAATCTTTTTAAAAAATTAACTTAGGAAAGGGTTTACAATTGAGTGTGCCATGACTCGTGGTACACAGTAGATGGTACTAAAGGTGCAGCTTCCTTGTGCCCCCAGCTGCATTGTTTCATGTCTTACAATTTTCTTCTGTTCCCTTTAGTTTCTTCCTATTTGGATGTACAATTATTTTACTTTATAGGTTAACTTAAATTTTTGACCTCTTAAAAATAAGCTGTTTCCCAAGTGTGGTACATCATTTTATGCCCATTTGCCCACACTAAACAAAAAAGTAAGTCTGCAGTCATGATTGAATCAATGGTTTTCACACCCTTTTTTGGCCAAATATGCTTGGAACTGCAGTGAGCAGATATATTCATTGAAATTACTCACTAGCGGATTGGCGACAGAGCCTCCCAGCGGCTTTTATAGAAGTGCTGAAAATACTAGACAAATTCCATGTCAGCTGCTCCCCTTTGAATTACGCTAGAAAAGTTCTCAAAAGAGGAACCCATAGTAAGACTTCTTAACCATATAGGCTACAGGTTCTCTCTTTTTCTCCCATTAGTTATCAGTCCCAAAGGTGCCATTCCCCTAGTTGTGATGAATATGTTTATGTGGTTTTTAAAAATTTGCTTATAATTTGATCTGCTTGAAAGACCTTAATGTTTTATATTATATGGACTGTAAGCAGGTGAGGACACTGACTTACTATATCCCCTGTGGGTATATAGCAAATGATGGATAGTACAAAGAATGTATTGATATATTGTATATCCACCTCATTATTCATAGAGTGGTGAATCTTATAGTAACGTATATATTATGTAAAAAATGCTTTTTACATTGCAAAAAAAAAGAAAATGAATAATTGCCTACTTTTTCTTGTGGTTGGATTAATCCCACTCATTACATCAACTGAAATTTGTTAAAAGCTTTTCTTTAGAAATTGACAGGGAAAGGCCTTTTACTCTCAGTGGTGTAAACTTAAGAAAGCAATAAACATTACCTTCCAACAGTACCTTCATGGTCACCCAGTACCTTGGAAGATCTGTAAATCTCTGGTAGTTGGGTCCCTGTTCACATACTGAAGTCATTTATGGATATGATGATATTGATGAAACAGCCAAAGTTGTTTTTACTTTGATTTTGTGGTATAGATTCCTGATGTAGACTTTGCTTACAATCAAAACATTAAATTTATAATTTCTTTACTATCCCCATCATTTCAGTCTACGGGATCTGTTGGTGGTCCACTAACAAGTACCAGTAGTGGATCGAAAAACTCTACGCCAAAGTCGTCAGCATCATTAGATTTGCTAGCTGACCTTGGGAACCAGTCTGCATCCTCAGTCAATTCAAATGATCCATTTGCCTCGCCAACTAATACCCAAGCTCCCAGCTCGATTTCCCAACCATCATTTGCAAACTTTGAAAATGCAAATATTTTTACAAATACTGCCAGTAAGTCTTAAAGCTTCTTTCTTTTACTGAATAAGTTTTTTGATAATTTTTATATCATGAATATTTTGTAGTTGGTATATGAGAATGTTGCATTCTTAGTGATTTATATTATGCGGAAACTTTGTAAACTTACTTTTGCAATACACTGTAAGTTTTATTTCCACATGTAACTTCCCATGATATTTTTCTTCGCTCATTGATTCTTTCAGTATTTATTGTTGCTTTATAATAATTGTGTATCAGCATACCGTATATGCATGTTTAGGTGTGTCATCCCAAAGAAAAACCAAAGAACATAATACACTAGATAATACAGAACAGTAATGGATGTCGCTTTGGTATATTTCATACTCAGTATTAAGAATGCATTACAGTCAAACCTCTTAAAACCGGCATTCTGTGGTCTGGGAACTTCTGTGGTTTGGCTCAATTTTGAATCAGCCGCCATTACTCCATTGAGCAGCCATGAGGGCGGCGCCACATAATGTTTACAACTTACCGACAGCAAAAATTATGCCATATCTCTTGTTTTTATGAAAATAATTGTTAGTAATGAAAATGTGCGAAGTCAAATGTATATGAATAAATATATTTTTTAAAGATTCCACTTGAGAAGGCTCTACCAAGTCAAAACTTTTAATCAAAACAGTGAGACATTTGGCAACGCACGAATTCCTTACTATCAGAGTGCTCAAGTGGATTTAAGAGGTTGGACTGTACTAAAGTATGTGAACGTTGGCCATGTTTCAAGCATAAGAACATGAATAACATGCAAAATAAGTAAGTGGAATTCAGAACCGGATAGTAACTTGTATATTTTTTATTGTCATAAACAATGGACTTGCCTGCCCCATGTACATATAATTTACTGAAGTGTTCAAACATTTTTATTCCTTATATTAGAAGTAGGACATAAATCCAAGCATTGAATTTATAATAAAGCAAAATAGTTTTTTTATATAAATCCATCATTCACATATGCCCACATTCATGGTCTTCACGTGATTGCAGATGCTAAGGTTTAGAAGTTGCTCTTTTATCATTTATGGAAGGTGAAAAAGGAATGAAAAGGTATTAAAAGAAAGAATGAGAAGAGGAATAAATGGATAAGTGTTAATCATGCCAAAAATTGGGTGACCCACCGTGAATGAAACAATGGAAGAAATTTTTTTGCTAAGTTGCTGACAGTGATGTATGTAAACATGAAATGTAACCCAGGTGGTTAAGGGACACCTGAGGCTCCAGGGTTACACATGAGCCATCCTGTTACTGCTGATCTTCATCTGTATATTAGACAAATTGTGCTGTGTCTGAAGGCATTGGAAGACCAGGAATGTAGGCATTTATGAGTGAACAAAATTTTCATTTTGACTTTTGAGCAAATTTTGTCCCTTCAAGAACTTTAGAATAATTAGTGATCTTCCTCAAAAGTTCAAAACAGGTGGCCACAAGAGCTCTACATTAGAATGACTGGGCCTGTGTTGTCATAAAATGCCCATATCATTCCGAGCTCATACTCGATGTATTTAAGTGGGAAAGTTCTAACAGTAAATTGGGATTTTCATTTTAAATGACTGATTTATGAAAAGATTGATTTCCAGAAATACTGGTAATTCACAATGCCTAACTACCCTTAGTAAACAAGCTGTCCAATAGTTTGTTTAAAGTTTTTGGTCTTAAATTGCCCGAGGTTACAGGCGTGATATAATTTCTTACCTGTGAAGCCAAAGCTTCTTCCTTAAAATAACACTTGAAAAATATGAAATTAAACACAATACCATCTAAAGAATGAAGTGTATGTTTGCTTCGTGTGTCATGCGTACATTTTATTCTGCATTGTGGATGCATATTTTCATTAGTACATAGGTTGATTTCATCCATAACTGTGGTTTGGGATCTTCTAACCTTTTAAGTGTAGTGCACAACCTTAGAATATTTAGTAATCAGCTGATAACTCTTTGTACTGTACTGTTTTTGTCTGAATTTAAGTATAGTTTTTAAATCCTGTTTTTAAGAAAACCTGTATCAAAAAAGCAAACTTTTCAGTTGCTTGTCCCATGTTTTGATTTACTTTTTTAAGAGGATCTGTAATAGATTGAGCTAGAAAGTAGTTGATAGCATGAGTGTGTCCAGCATGACAATTGTATTAGCAATAACAAGGATAAACGAGTTATTTGTACTTATTTAATCAGAACAACAAACCACAAATCATAGGTATTTTTGCAGTGATACAGACCATGCATACCTAGAGCTGTTCTTTAGTATGCAAAAGATAGGTATGGCTGTCAAGTGCATAAATGGTATCTTTCAGTAAGGTGAACATTATAACCCGCAAAACATTTAAGCTTTGTTGCAAATATTTCCTTATTTCTTTAGTAATAAGATTTGCGTTTTTGTAGTATTTGGAAATGTATCTTGAAAATTTCTTTAACAGATAACAAATTTATCCAATTTTTACAAAAATAGTGTCTTTTACCCTTTGAGGACTACTTGAATTTAAGATTGGCTTATCTTGGTGGTCTTATAGGTCTTGGCTAAGTTATAAATTGATTTTAAATTGTAGAGAATGTTTAAAGAGTCTTTAATTATGAATTGTTTTCTTTCTGATGATAGTGTTGAGCTTTGTTTTATTTCACAGAGATGTAAACTTCACATTATTAGTGAAGCTGTGAACACACAACTATTTCTTATTATGGGATGTATTGACAAATACAGTAGTTGATAATAGACATTTCTGTAGTCAGTAAAAATCATCATAGCCTTTTTAAGTGGGTAGAAGGATTTCAGTATGTTAAAGAAAACATCTTTGCTCAGGTAAGTCCTTATTCACTAATACAAAATTGGTTGCAACAGTTTCTGCGGGAAACAACATGCTTCTTATAGAGGGTGCTTGAGAGAGGATGCTTAACATCTAATAAGTTTGACCTTTGATTCCTTAAAATGAGTATATGACACCATGAATTATATGCTTTTAGTCCTTAAGATGTCCAGCTTTTGTAGCATTTGGCAAGGCAAAGATAGCTATGAGATAAATATATGATAGTGTAGTAGTTACATTCTCTAAATATATAATTTTCTTTCTGTTTTCCTCTCAGTCTCACTTGATCTGTAGGTGGTGTCTCTTTTTCATTCCCCAGAAAATCAGCCTCCTCAAATACAAACGTCCTCCTCTCAGACATCCCTGAATCAGCCTTCTCCTCCCCCTCCTATCATCCCTCCTCCTAGCTCCCGCCCTTCAACGCAGTCTCCCTCACCGCGCCGAAGTCCAGCTTGTTTCAGTAACTGGGAAGCCTTTGATGGGGAAGAGGCCACTGCAGCCACTCCCCTTATTCCCTCAGCTGAAGCACAGTCTGGTTTGGATGTCACTGGAAGACCCATTAATAGTAAAGGGAAAAGCAATCCCAATGTAATATTTGCAGCTGGAGTGAGTGCCCAGTTTGTTTGCCCAACTAACCCTAATTTTGCAGCATGCGCTCGAGAAGATGGTAAATTACTTAGTAATTCAACAGCTTCATTTTACTCTTCTTCAGCACCTGGCCGTGTAAGTATAATGCGTGTGTCACAGAAGGAATCAAATTTAGTTGTGGAAGAAAAAAGCTCATCAGTTATGTCTAATTCAGATAAGGATAAGGCTGCCAAGATCACTAAGACCAAAGCAAGTCATCCTCTAGGTAGTCCTCCTAGTAGTGAACAAAAGCTCCCACAGAACTCTGAAGCTGATGACATATTTGCATTCATTGACACAAAGGAAGTTTCATCTGACGTTGACCTATCCTCCATCCCAGAGTGTAAGGAAGCTAGTGAAAATATTTCTGTTACAATTGTCAGACCAAAACAAACAAGCTCAAAGAGGTTTGCAACATTTTTCATGTCATCTCCAAGACAAATTAGTAGGTCCTATCAAAGTCTTGGCAGTGGGAAGTGTCACTTAGCACATGATGTCAAAACTAGTCAGTCAATTGAGAATATGAGTGTGGAAATAGGTCAGATAGCATTAGAGTTGGAAAGTGGGAGAGTTAGATCTGATCCCAGGCCTATTGAAGGCAGTGCCAAAGTCATTGATGAGGTAGGTAACTCTCTTACAAGTGTCAGTAGTGTTGAGTCAAAAACTAATAATCCATTTTTAAATGCTGATTTATCTGTGTCTGCAGCTGCTGATGGAAATTCTGTTTTTGATAATGTGCCCCTTTTCAATAAGAGAAGGTTAGATTCTTCCAAACCCATATCTGTCATCAGCAGAATGAAGGAGAGCAGTATTTATAGTAGCAGTTGTCCCTCTAGCACGTTTCCTGTTCATGCATCGCCGTACACTAACCCATTTGTACCTGTTTCTCAGCCTGGCACTAATACTCTTCCAGGGACACCAGAAGCAAGAGGCAGTGGCACTTGGAGCAGGGCCAGTGGAGATTGCTACAGGTTTAATAGTTTTGATGACAACAATAGTAGTGCTGCTGATGTGTTTGCGCATGATTTTGAACAGAATTTGCCACTTGACCCATTTCATGACACTGACAATAGCATGACCGCTGCTAATTACATTATTGCAGGCTCCACCTCCAGCAACAAATCAACCCCCTCGGGCCCCCCTCCCACCTTTTCCAATAGTCCTTTGACTCCTATGGCTCCAGGCTCATCCTCCCATCCCACTTCCTCTGCCAACCACACCAATCAAGCCTCCAACCAGCCTTTGCAAGATCGGTATGCAGCGCTTAAGGACCTTGACGAAGAATTTAAAACCCAGAAGGAATCAGAAACTGTGACCTCAAGTGAGTGGTAGAGATTGTTTTCTTTATCTCTTGACTTGAAGAGGTTAAACCAGGGTCATCCCTTTGAGATAAAAACTGTTTATCATTCATTTCAATATTTTGATAGTTGTTATGCTCAAATTTTATGTAGAGCAAGCTCAAAGCGGATCAGTATAATGATGCCAGTTGGTAGTAAAGGTAATTTCAGTGACATGTATTGTGTGAAATCAGGGAATCTTATTTATATTAGACCCTAATAAATTCTTTACAAAAGATTATTTTACTTGCGTTCAGCTTTTATTCTTGAGGCATATATAAGGAAAAGTCTCTTTATCAGTTCAGTACTCAGTTGGTCTTTTTATTAATTCTTTATATTAAAGTTTATGTAGCGTAAGTGTTTGAAGAAAAGCTTTTCATCTTGTCACCAGGTTGTGTTTTATTGAAATTTGATTAGCATGCTTTTTAACAAGTTGTGAATATGCTATAAATTCAGTGTACATCAGTGGAAGGTTCTCTGACATGGTATCCTGTGTAAGAATATATTTTGTATTATTCATTTGCTAATGTTATAATAATTGCTGTCATATTCTTTGCAGATGGTGGTGGTAGCTGGACGATACCAAACGGAAGTCATCATGGTTCAACCGGCGTTTTCAATGGAAGCGTATTTGGTTCTCCTGGTGCTTCCAGTAATGTTTACTCTTCAGGACTAGTCAATGGTGGTAGTTCTGGCAATGTTGGTGGTGGTGTGTTTGGTACTCCTCCAACTAATGGTAGCAGTACGTGGGCTAATTTTTCTGGTGCTAATCCTTTCTCAGGTAAATGACTAGTACATGTTACATAATTTACTTCAGGTCTGCTTTTAGGTAAGAAGGCTGTTTTAGTTAGTTTGGACATTGAATTACTATACATATGCACCTCTGAAGGTATGCAGCCAAATTTTTTCTTATGAATATTTCATATCCAGAAGTTGCTAAAAAGTGGGTTGATTTTTTTTTCCAAGGTCAAGTTTTCAGTTACCTGTCATACCTAAGTTAAAGGACTTAATCCATTCCAGAAGGCTATCCTTTACCGAGGGAATTTCCCCATAAGAAATAGTAGGAATTGGATTGACCTTTATGCTGCGAGCGTGTAATCACCACTTGTGATGAGATCAGTGCCCTGTTAATCATAACTAACTAATTTCCTCCCTTTTATGTTGATACTTCAATAGTTTGTTATTTTCATTACTTTAATATCATTGTACTGTTATGTTTTTATTAAATATTATTATAAAATGTGCAGATGATATGTAGGTAATTATTCAAATACTGTACTGAATTATATAGCTTATTAGTAGTTCATTTCAGTGTGATACCTCCCAAAGTATGGAGTAAAGTAAAGCCATTTCCATTATTCAGTTTGAAAATCTTTTTTACAAACCTTGAACATTTACTCTTGGCCAAAAATTTCATCTGAGAAAACCTCACATAAAAAGTCAAACACTGACTTGGCATTCTGTAGAAAATGTGAATTTATTATTATTCCATTGACAGTTTTGAAGCACCAACTTTTATCAACTGAATCTTCAGTGGTCTTTTTGAAGCACCAGTTTTTGCCAACTGAATCTTCAGTGGTGTTCCACTCACAACTTGTATCATGTTTTCTTTGTTTACTCACCACCTCTGGTGCTTGACAAATCTGCTTCCTCATCTGTCATTTCCTCTTGTTTCATGACTATCTCTGATAAAACCTGAAGTCAAATATTATCTAAGGTAGGTTTGTCAATTACTTCGAAATAATAAACATCACCATGGCAATGATAGTAGTGAACCAGAACTGTCAGTTAGTTCTGAAAGTGACAGTAGTGAATATATTACTGTCACCTTCAGAACTAACTGATACTTCAGGTTCACTACTATCATTGTCATTTCCAAATAGAAGCCTCTGCACTACTTCATCATCGAGTGAAACCTCCTCCCCTCATAACGTTTTGATGTTTACTCAGGGTCTACCCCTCATCCTGAAATTATCCTGTAAGTCAGAAATCAAATGTTGCCATATGTCAGTAGAATGTAGACAAAAGTTCCTGACAATTGCAAGAGAAATGTTATCTATTATGAGCTGCCTAACTAGAACCAAAAGAATTATGATTGAGGAGGTAAGTCCTATATTGTGGATGAGACCTTTTAATGACTGAGGAGATCAGTCTTGTGCAGCGAAAGGGTTAATTTGTTCCAGACCTCCAAATTTACAAGAAATAAAAGCCTTTTAATTCAGATATAACAAGCCTAGCATGCTGAAATTATACAAAAATCATAAACAAACTAGATAGATGAAATAATACAAATTTGATCTCATTTTATGCAATTTGGAGAGTTGATAGCAAGTGTGGTAGGTGGTGAGAAAGGTGAAGAGAAGGAGAGATATTGTTTGGTAGGGAGGCTGCTTTCTTCTTGAGATTCAGTGTTTCTATCTTAGTAAAAACCTGTCCAGTGATGTTTCTTTTTGCCTGCATTTTAAAATATCCCTAAAGTGAAAGATAGCATGGTTATTTAGCAGGTTTATAACAGTTTTTTTAGTTTTGTCGAGGTGATATTTTTCCTCACTTTGCACACATTTGTTTATTAATGAACTAGGGATGTTCTTCCATTCCTCCTCATCTTCTTATGACAATTCCTTAGCTGTTGTCTGTACTTATTATTCAGTCTATATATGTTTTTTGTGCCGGTACCTGTTGCACATCATATCTCTTTGCTACTTTCAGGGGTGTGTGCGACTTCTGCCATGCTCAATATGTCTTTGATGCCATGTGTGTCATTGTTTCCTTTGCCATGCAGCCCTTGTTGTCGTGCTGCATTGGCCATGTCCATTTCCTAGTGAGGCCAGCAACTCTTGTGACTTGATGCTGCAGCCCCAACCCAACTTTTCTCAGAGCACCTTCTTCAGTGGTAATCATTCAGTCTAAAGTATATGCACCTTCAAGGTGGAATATCCTTAAAATATTTATATTGTAAGCACCATGATCATTGCAAGGACTCTCATTCCATCCACTCCAGCCATTCTCCATTTTCCTGCTAACATCATTCTTGTCCAGGTCGTTTAATCACTATCATAGTCACAGGTCATTCATGAGGTTGGACACTTCATGGTTTTAGCCTTAATTCTGCTTCCACCTGTTCTGGAAGGGGAGACATCTACAAGTGTCCCCTCAAAATAGTTTTACTAGAGCTCCTTGGCTACTATAACAAACTGTACCCCTTGGTGCAACTTTTTCTAAGGAAATTACTTCTTATCTTCCAAAATTGACATTGCCTGCAATATCCATGGCTTCTGTGACTGTGGAGAGAAGGCCATGAAATTATTGCATACTATTTTAATGATGCCCTTGCCTTCAGATGCCCAGGTCTGTCCAAAGACTGTCCATTTTGACCCATCGCATAATGTCATTCACATAGTTGAGGTTGTGGGATGAGGATGGTGAAGCAACTAAGACCATGCTAGAAGCTTCCTTGCTGAAGTTGTGGACTGGGTTTGTGAAATGCACAAGCTTTAGCAATTACAGTGGTCTGGGAGGAAAGTATCTTAGCAGAACTGTTGCCTGTTGACGTTTCTCCCAAGTCAGACAGGGCGTTTTGAGTTTCAGCTCTCTCTAGCCATCAAGGTTGTAGAAGTCCAGGGTGGATGTCATGAAGGCTTTGATTTTCTGATGCCTTCAACTTGCCATATAGCATACCCTGTGAGTTCTGCTTCCTTGAGGGCTGCTCAATTCATTGTGTATCATCCTTCACCAGGGACATCCCCAGAAGGACTCCAGCCTCCTTCACTACTTCTGTTACTTATACTGTACATGATTTCCATCATCACTACCAGATATTTTTGTTGTCAGATATGACATCGTATATGAACTAGATTGGCTGTGTGAACTGATGGTTTTGCTCTTGATTGCATATGTGCACGTGTTGGTTATTCTTCTTTCAGAGAATTTTATCTTGGACATGTAATTAGAAGCAAAAAGGGCAATAAAAGTAAGGGATTTGTATGAAAAAATTTACTACTGTACTGTGAAAATTAGTCTATTTTTATTTCTGGGTGTAAAGAGTCTGTAGATCTGAATTTTTTCTATTAATTTGACAGGTTCCAGTAATGGAACAGGCAGTCCTTGGGCTAATGGTAGTAACGCATTTGGAAGTACAAACCATACCCAACAGGGATTTGGATCTGTTGTCCAGCCTAATCCCTTTGGAACAAGTAAGTTGTGTGTTTGTTCTGTTTTACGTGCTTTTACTCGTCACATAAATGATTTATTGAAAATTAAATTTTAAAATTTAAAGGGGTACCCACACAGAAGAATGTTTAGGGTCAGAAATTAAACTTTAGTAATATTGTAAAATGTATTTTTTTATGACCTGAGAAATCATGCATTAAGTTTAATAGTAAATATTCCTTAAAGTTGGATTTCTTAACAGTATTTGTTCTACATTTTTGTAGCAGGGTTTTCCTTAGAAGTGTGTTTGAGGTTAGATTTTGGGAGGGCGTTGTGAGTATATTTACTCTGGCTTTCTATGAAACATTAAATTAAAATATCATTTCACCTTTCTGATTTCTAAAAGAAATCTAATTGCCTCTACATGTATTTATTTCATACCGAGGAATAATTAAGAATAAATGTATTGTCTGCCTCATGCAGCTATGTACAGTATTATAAATTTTTCATTTATAGCACATCGTAGTTTTGTTGCTAAGCTCAAGTCTGGATTTGAATATATTTCTTTTTATTTGCAAGCAGCTTTATATAGGATGTGGGGTAAGTGTGAGTGGAATCACATATTAGCATCCCTGTTTTGTACGATAATGGAAAGGGTATCTCTATAAGTGTATATATATGAGTTCTGTTTATCACATTATGTTTTGTTTGCAGAATTATCAATACTGTCCACTGGCCTTATGTCAGTTAACGTTATATCATGCCATTTTATTCTCTTTCACCATTTAAATGTTTATTCATTATCTAGATTGTAACTGAATTTTGTGCTTGAGTCCTTTATAGAGGGTACCTCCAGTAGTTTTCTTTGTGTAGTACACTGTAGACATTACTGAACTTTCTTTGCAGCATCTTTTGGGCTGCATGGGCCACCACATGCATCAGTTTCTGCTCTTAACTTTTAATCAGTTCTATCTGGTGTCTTCTTGAACTTTAACTCTCCTGGCAGGAAAAAACCAAAAGGGACGGATGAAAGTATTTACAGAATTAAACATGGTCTTGTTTTTGTGATATTCTGGAATCATATACATGTGTAAATGTACATAGATATTCCGAGTGCTTGTAAAGTTTTTAATGGGGTGGAAGGGATGAGTACAGTAGTCAATCCCTGTGGTCTTGTTTGATTCAGCCAGTTTTCTCATTTGATTTCGTTCATCCATTTTCCTTGACAACCTACAGTCTTGATCACTTTCTTGTCCTCTTCATTACTAGATCTCTTACTTATTGGCCTGCAGCTTAATATGCCATCCCCATCAGACTAAAGGAACAATAAAAAAAAGTGAGTAGGGGAAACTGGGAGTTGTGCTATCACAGTAGTTGAGATGTGACTTTTTAAGTTTTCTTATTATTTAAGCATTATGTCAGACACCCTGTTGTTGGTCAGCAAATGAGTATTCTCTCTTCTGCAGCACCTGATCCAAACTTCAATCAGTTTGGCAGTAGTGCCCCAATTAATGGAACTTCTCCAAACAATGGTGCTTGGGCCAACTTCAATCAACAACCGCAAACGAAGATTCAGTGGATGACAAGCAATGGGTCTGCAAATCCTTTTATGGTGAGTTTTTCTTTTGTCTTGCAGGATATTATTGCAAAAATCTTTTTCTGTGCAATTTGAACTTGCAGGATTGAAAGTCCAAGAGGATGGTTAGCCTCACCTCTTGCCTCCAGCCCTCAGGGCAGTGACATTGATGGAATGGTCAGAGTCCAGACTCACCCAGAATTACAAACTCCTCCATTTTCGTCTGCTACTGAAACTGAAAAATAAAGTACAAAAAAATTGTCAAGCACAATAAAGAGGTTGGTGCATTTAGTGCATGCAACTTCCTGACTTACCTCAATTTTGGTAATGAAACCTGGTACTATGAGAGTGAGCTCTGGATAAAGAAGCATGAAAAGCTGATGTTATCTGTATGTTCTAGTGGAGCTCTTGCTGTTATAATTGTCAAAATCAAGTTGATATGTTGCTCTTGTAAAACAAAAAATATTTATCTGTATTTAACGTATTTCTCTGTTTCTGTTAAATCTAGAACCAATTTGGAAGAATACACCTCTTCAGTGTTTCAAGAAATTGCTTATTAAATCAAATTCATTGAATAGGGTGAAACGGGAAAATTACATCTGGTTTCAGAACCACTGCATTTTAAATAAACTATTGCCATTTTTAATTTGTTTCTTTCCAGGCTGCTACTCCACAGATGCCTTCCAGTGGGTCATCATACAATCCCTTCCTGTGAGAGGAATTGAAATATAATTAGAAAGATAAATAAAATAAGCTTCCTAAACCAACACAGGGATGCCATCAGTGACAAGTGACCAAGTGCTAATATGTAAAGTTAAAATGTTTTATTTAGAATATTTTTTTTCACATCATCTACTTAAGATAGTTGTTATTGTGTTTATGCAAGGAGTAATGGGGTTGTTTTCTCTCGAATTTCAGTTGAAATGAAATTAACGTTTTTGTAGATTATATATAGATAGTCAGGTATACTGTGTGGGTTTATATTTGAAAAGGAAAGTAAAGTTCTTGCTTTCTTTTTTAATATTTGTAGTCTTTTGTGATAGGGAATGCTAATCATTATCATGATTGACTGTTTATGTGATTAATCTGGCATCATAATAAATTTATCAAAAAAGGCAATGTGAAAATTTTTAGTAATAATGAAGGATGGTAGAGTACATGAAGCCACTTGAACAAATGATTTTTGCACTGAAAGACTTGAGAGAATACACAAAACAAATGAGAAATCACAGGCCATTTCAGATTGCCAAACTTGTGGCAGAGCAAAGAACCCTCAGTACTTTCAGCTGTCAACGTGGAATGCGTCTACAGCCGAAAAGGTGTGACAATGATGAAGTCTGGTATCCATGATAGCTGAATATCAAACAGATTCAGTCAGTCATTGTGGTAGTTTGTATTATAATCTAGAACCTGTTTAATATTTGTTTAAATACAGCCCCAGGTTTCCAATAAAACATAGAACATATATGCACTTGCTAGACCTCAATTCAGCTTGAATTAGAAGACTGTTGAGCATTATACTTTTGATACAATAGCTGCCTGTATACTTGGATTTTGTCCTTATTTCTCCTCCTACGAGATTTAGTGGCTCAAAAAATGCATAGATGAACTGGAGTATATAAAGGCCTGTGACAGACATAAAACTTCTCAGTGGATAAATAAAATCCGCTCGGGCAAAAAATTATCAGGGACAAGTTTCTTTCTTGAGAATTTTATGTGGTCCTGTGGAGTAGTTGTGTAAAGTTCCCGTAATAATTTTAAAAGCATTTGGTATTGAGTAATAATTTATTTAAATATATACTGCCCTCCATTGAATCAGATACAGTAAATTGAAAAAGTAGAGTTTTTACTAGGAATATTTTGTCAGAAGTTTTACACTTAAATTTGCCTTTCGTAATACTTTGCCTCAAGAGGATGTTAATCATCCACTGATTTGCTCATCTTCATGGCCTCTGTCTTGATTGGGGTGACGTATGTCTTTTGAGTCGAGCACAAAATTACCCATTTATTAAGCTCTGTGAATATTTTTATGAAAATTTGAATGCATTAAGGTAACTTAAATGCAGTCATGATTGTAAAGCTTCAGTTGCAGAATGGAGTATAGAACGTGCTAAAAGTTCAGCTGTGTAGCATTTCTGATTAATAAATAGTCATCTGTTTTGCCTTCACTTCAGCATTCAGACCATCTTTCATTGTGAATAATATCATGTGTCTTCATACATATTATGCTTAGAATTGATTTTGAAAATTAAATACTGAGTAAAAGTTCATTGCCATTTCAATAGAGGTTTTATTTTTTTAAATTTTGAGCTCATTTTTGTGTTTCTGGATAGAGAATGTTGGCATTTCTACAGCTGTATAGTACTTTTTGTTTTAAATAGTTGAACTGCAGATTGAGTAACTTCGTATATACCATAGTATTTATTTATGGGGAGGAATTCTGCATTGGTATACAGTATATTATAGTTATAAGTTTGGCACATACAAACGAACGAAGGGATGTGCTTAGCATGATTCAGAGTACGATTTGAAAATTTTTCAGGAGTACTGTATGTACTGTAGAGTTAAATAGTGGGGCCTTTTTTTAAATAGGTAGTAGAAAGCTAAAGCTATTTAAAGAACATTAGAAATATTTTTGGGTTATTGAGAGGATGTATATGTTATTGCTAATCATAATCAGCTTCTGCCTGAGTGTATATATTGGCAGTCCCAGTACAAGTTGATAGGTACATGCACTTCAGTAGGACTGTAGCCTCATTAGTTTGGTTCATCATGTCATATTTATTTCCATTCAGTGGTAATCTTTCCGCGGAAATCAAACTTTCTAAATAGAGATTTGCGCTGTATTTTAGTTGTATGTTTTTTGCGTTTACATTTTGCTTGCAGTCACAGATTACATGCTAAGTTGTTTGGAATTGGGATTCTTCCTCCTCAGAGTATTGTGTGGTGTTCATTCAAGTCAGTCTGATGGAGTTCCCACTCTCCGGTTCTGTGTCTGTGGGATACACGGGTCACCCATGCCAGACGATTCTCAGATTTTCCTAGAGTCACGGGTAATGGTGAGGGTGGCCAGATTGTATTGTCAAAGTTCCCTTTGGGCCTGAGGATCTTATGCTAAAATCTTGTTCAAAAGTTTTGCATAGTTACACTCACTGAAATGCCATCGAAATTTACTTTTTTCTGTAATAATTCAATAGCCGTTATATTTGTCAGTGGAACATTTATTTTCAAAAACAATATATTTCAACTTTGAAATTCATACAAAAGATTTAGATTCAGCGTTGGCACATAGTACGGGTCCTGAATGTTGAGGCAAGTGTTGTGTACAGTACTCTTCCACTGTACTTTATTCTTCATTTTTAAACTCTAGCCTTTACCACATTCATTTGAAAAAATGATGGAGACTCTGCAGGATCTAGAAACACTGACGTAGGTTTCAGGCCCAGAGTTGTTATCATTTTCTTGGTTTTGGCTGCATTCTTGTTGAGATATCCAGTGATTGTAACTGGCTTTAGGAAGGCTCATGGCAAGTGTGATCATAGTTATGTAGCATAAAAAATCAGTACAGTAGTTTGTGTGCCCTGATAATGTTTAATAACTGAATTTTAACTTTATTATGTTGTTAATATTGGAAATGATGGAACTTAAGCTTCGGAATGAGATGTCTTGAAAATATCTGATATCTTGAGTGGTGATGAATGAACTCAACATCACAAATTTTTTCTTTCAAAATTGCCTGTGTTCTCTCTTGAGACGAACTCAGTGCCATGTGATATTTATGCTAGCCAGGAGAGCCCTTTTAACGTTTAACAAACATTTCTACTTCAAAATCATCGGAAATTTTCCTTCACCAGAATGTGTATAAGAGTGAGACGTATGGGAATCCCTTATGATATTCAAGATAATGGGTCAAATGTTGAATCAGCATGTGCTGTGATTGATTTAGAACCAGTGCTTGTATGCTCATTCAAAACCTTGGCCCATGTGATGCAATAGTAAATATATGTCAGATTGGAAATAAACAGTCATTAAGGTGTTTTTGATTTTGTTGTTTAGGGAATAATTCCAATTCATCAAATTTTGGCTTATAACTAATAGGAGGATGAGATAATTTTGTCATAGTTTTGTTTCTATTGCATCCCATTGCCAAAGTTTTTGTAAACAAATTATCTTTTATATCAAGATAGTACTATACTCCACAAGACTTCCCTTATACAGTGTATCATTTAGCAGTGTGTAGCAAAGCAGTTCCAGTGAATATTTTACTTAGCTTTGAAATATTTCTTCAGAATAACTTACAACAGTATTTTTTATATTGCCATACTTGTAAGTACATTGGGAAAGATTTTTAGCTCTTATGCGAACACGTCATACATCCGTAGTGCACGATCTTTCTCTTACTATAATGGAAAAGGCCTGGGAAAAGTAAACGGTTGTGGTCTGAAGAATGTTTGGAGTTGGTGTAGTTTTTTCTTCTTAACAGTTTTGTTTTCTTTGGCTTTCAATTTTTCATTTGCAGGAAACTTTTTAGGTGATTATAATGTCCTTTCCTTATAAGGCTGTTACAGAAAACTTTCATTCTATTTTATGTCTTGCCTTTTTACTCTCCTTGTGATATCATTGTTCTAAGGTTTTGAACAACACTACTTTTTTATGTGACTAATTTTACGCTTGAATAGAGTTGCTGCTGTGTTTGTTGGAGCTCTTGAGTTTTTGAGATCAAATTTTGTATGCATATTGTGTCATAACTCAGTAGGTTCAAGATACAGTCATTACAGAAATTATGTACTGTTTCTGTTGCTATATCTTCTTGTTGGTTTTCATAATTTCAGGTGTTGTTGCTTATAGCTTTGTAAACTGGACTTGTCCTGACTTGCTGTGTATCGCAGTACATTGGAATTCAGTTTTTCTCTTGAGAGTCCAGTAGTTTTGGCTAATGATCGTTATTTCTGGAAATTGTATTTCTGCATTACTTTCATGCGGTGTTCATTAACTCTGAATTTTAGTGAATTTTTAAGATCTGTTGGGTTTGTCTATTTTATATTTATGAAAAAGTGGTATTAGCTTTAAAGTCCAAACTTCTTGCTAGTTGTGTTTTTGAGTTGCCTTTTAAGTCAAATCATTGTACCTATGATAGTGAAAATGGACGAGACTAATCGTTTTGTAGATTGGAAATGTTTTGCCA
The DNA here is from genome assembly GCF_040412425.1 of Macrobrachium rosenbergii. Lineage (NCBI taxonomy): Eukaryota > Metazoa > Arthropoda > Malacostraca > Decapoda > Palaemonidae > Macrobrachium > Macrobrachium rosenbergii. The sequence continues at coordinate 24,979,322 of NC_089765.1, read as the reverse complement.
AGTGTTTAGTTTTTTAGCCGAATTCTTGATGTTTTGTTATTGCTGTCTTCTATAGATTTATCTTGAAGCAGAACCAGTCTTCTGTTTTATTTTTCCGTCCCTGGTGAAATAAGAGCAACAAGTGTAGAGAAGTTTTGGATTAGATTTCTTAGATATCCAAGAAGAAAGGTCATACAAAAGAGAGACACTCCAAAACTTTTTACACTTCTTTCTTGTACAATGTCTTCACTGTGTCTACTTTATAATACTGATATTTTGAATAGAGGAGAACTGTGTAAGGATGTTCGTTAACTTCTTGTACTATTGATCTCCTATCATATATATTTTTATTTATGAATAGATTTAGGAGCTGGACAGTTAAAAAGACTTCTACTATAGTTACTAGATCTGCTGTAGGAACGATATTAAGGATCGTCAGAGGGTCATGTGATTTTCTTCTGGGATTTGCCAGAGTTATTTTTAAAAAGATTGCTTATTTTGATCAATATTTAAAACACAAGCCATATTGTAGTTTTTCCTTAGGGTGAAACCAGTTTGTAGTTTGAATTCGCTTAGCTCGTGCACCCTGCCTACTCTCTTACGCTCAAATACTCCCAGCTAGTAAGAAATGTTGAGAAACCTTGACTCATAGATGTTATATACAACTATGCTCGGATCATTTTCTTTATTGAGATTACAGATTATTTGCTAATTTGAGTGATCCAAAGCTCATAGACAATAGTTTCATTTTACTTAGACCTACTTTATCGTTACTGAGCTAATTCATAGAGGAATTCGTGGCCATCAACATGAAATTTATTATGTACAGAATTCATTTGAGTGAAAGTTTAATATTATTGCTGTTACCTGAAGTTTAGTATAGTTGAAGAATTTATCGATAAACATGTTACTTGTGAAACTATTACATACTGAACTCAATTAATCAGGTACTATATGTGTGTGAGTCCCAACTTTGGTGTTGGTGACATATTTTGCCGAAGAAATGTAAAATGAAATTCCCAATGAGGAATACCATCATTTTTGGGGTGCTAAAAAACTCATCCACATAAGAGTGATTTACAGTTTGAAAGAGTTATTATTTTGTGAAGAAGCAAATGTTGAATTGCACCTAAGCTTAGCACGGTATATAAGTAACCTAATCAATTCTTTGAAACGGTAGTTAATAGTAGTGATTGAAACCATTTCATTGAAAATGAAAAGTGTAAAAAGTTGCCAAAAAATGCGTTAGGAAAAGTACTAGTTATTGTTTTCCATTTCTATTCAGCACTGTAATATTAGCATGGTAAATAAACTTTATAGACCTTTGATTCTGTATTTCCCTGTTCCAGTTCTGCGGGAGGAATTGAGTGAGTTACAACATTCTTTGGTGGAAAGGGAATGTGGTTTTTGTATTGTTGCATTAGCTATCAGTTTCTGTACAATAAATGTGTAACAAATGAGAAGACAGGAGAAAGAAGAATTTTCAGACTAACATCATGACAGGCATGTCAATGAGAGGGTTCTTTTTTCAGTATTTCTGTGAACACTCCCTCTCTTCTTTGCAGTTTCTATATTTTTGTGTAGTGTGTTGTTTTGTATTTTGTTTTTGTTATTTTCCTTGAGGGAATGTAATCAGCTCCATGAAGTGTGCAGTGACCTTAATCATTTTGAAGACTTATTAAGCACAAATTTTGTCATTAACCACAGAATGCTTATTTGTCCTGGTTCAGTCAAACATCATGTTACACACTTTGGGAGGGTAATGCTCATGTCAATTAGTTTTTGTGGATATGTAAGTAATGAAAGTCACTTGAAATGAATGTTCTGTTCCTATCATTATTAAATTTATGCAAAACAAATCTGAAGCAATGTCAGGAGACATTTTTTGTAGAGTGTAATTCAATTAATATCATAGGTACTATTCTCTTCTGTGGAAGAAATACTAATAGCAGCTTTTAGGTACTTCCACATGTAGGAAATTCTAATAAATTTTTTTAACTATTTACAGTATAAGGAAGATAAGTTTTCAATACATTTCATTTAAATTTAAGAAAGTTCTTAAGACTTTTGAGTGAATGAATTTTAACAACTTTAGTGGTACCTTTATATGATGTACACATAAAAGAAATTGTAATACAGTATCTCATTTGTACTTTTTTCTCACCATAGATTTTGCATTGTACCTTATTGTACATTAACTTGACTATGTTGTATAATTCCAGTGCCCATTTTCAAGACCATTATGAAGTGTTTTAATACTTTTATACAACAATTAAGGAAAATGATTGCCGGGCAAATCACATTTACTGCAGTTGTTCAAAGCGGCAGTGTGTGTGAGTAGTGCTTCCAGGTGATCTATATTTGTTTTGAAAGGAAAATATGTATGTGTATTGTATTCTTTCTATTTCATCAGAGTGAAATATTTAATACTTTTGTACTTTGATATTTAAAAAGCAAGATGATAATATCTGATGTGTGGTATTTTGAATGAATCAATAACATAGGTGAAAATTTAAAAAAAACTGGTATTTACAATTGCCAGTGTTTGTGGTATCTTTCAGCAGCTGTAATATATTGGTTTTATGAACTTCTCTGTCTCACCAAGATGTACCATACACCGTTTTGAGAAAGAGAATTGATTCACATTCATGCATATGAAAAGTCACTCGTTCATATTCATTTTTACTTTCAAAGGAAGTGGCGTTGATTCCTGTGAAAATATTATGAAATAAAAGATTGAAATGGCAACTTAAGAATTATAGAAGCCTTTTTCTTTTTCATCTCCCTTGATTCGGAACGAACGTTGAGGCTCTCTTTCCCTCTGTTATCTACTGTTAATATTTTACTTTTAGAAGGTACATAACATAAGATATATTCTTACGCAGTTAATTTAAAGGCATTATTATTCATTCATTTATTTTCACCTCATAAAATCATCATTTGAGTACAGTATATTGTATTGTATTTTGCTTTATATATTGTGGTGAAGAAGCCATTGATAATATACGTCCTCTAGATAAACTGGTCTTTTATTGTTTAACCTCCTGAGTCGACTTTTGTTTCAGCGTGTATCAGTGTCATTTTAGCTTATCTTTCAGGCATATGTACTCATGTTGGTCCCAAGCTTGGCTAAGTAGGATGGTTAAGCATGTTAAGACCACTGCCTTAAAATCTAAGTACTGTACAGTGTTAATGAAACCTGTAACAGAGTTTAGCATGTTATAAGTATCAGTAGGTCATAATTAGATCTAAAAATTAAAATGGCAATCATTACAATTTTATAAATTTCTGATGAATCATATAATTTTTAATGGTCATGGACATAGCTGGAATCAATAACACATTCAATTTGTGATCCAGAAATATTTCAGAATAGCATATGCAATGTAATTAATCATAAATATTTCATTTTCCTCTGTTTTGCTCACCATTGTTTTCCTTTAACCCTCTGCCACCAGATTCTTTACAGTTTGCTGGTGGTGTGAATGGGGGAGGGGGGCCAGGGGAAGGTCATTAAGGGGCCTTAGAGAGGAACTGCTTAGAACCAACTCATTACTTGGGCCTAAGTAGTTACTCTAAAGCAAAGTAACTTGGGGTTTTTTTCCCCTTCACTCCAGTTTTTCCTCTTCACCCCATCAGGATTAATCTTTAGAGGGTGACCCTGCACGACCCTGGATGCAATTTGATCACACTAAAAACCAGGAGGGCAGTGTTGGACAGCATGCATCCTCCCCTGTCAAATTCTTTATTCACAAATTCCAAATATACAAGCCAGAAAATACATCTTAAAGGTCTACAGATGGAAGAACTAAGTTACTTTTATCAGAAGCCATTATGAAGTTAGAGAAAAGTGATTCCTTGGTCTGCTACACTATCTTTGAATATGTCATTCCCAAAGCAAGAGTAAGTAATTATGCATAAACACAAAAGCTACCCAGAATTGCTACTCTCAATTTCGAACTAGTGACATGCGTTGAAAAGCTGTAATTTTTGTAATAACAGATGTGGTAAAGGATATGACTTGGTTGAGAAATTGATGCATTCACCAGCAAATGCAGTTGGCTGAGCATTAAGAGCCAGAAAACCATTAGGCTAACTGGACTAAGGCCCTTGACTCCCTGGATGTTACATATTTTTTTAGGTTGACTATGAATCTAGATGGCATATAAACTTTATCCCTTTTAGGTAAAAAAAAAAAAGTTAATTTATGATAGTTGCAACCAGTCACCAAAGTGTTCATTGATTTCTGAAAATAGAAACCAGATAATAATTGTTCAAATATCTTATATATATATATATATATATATATATATATATATATATATATATATATATATATATATATATATATATATTATATGTGTGTGTGTTTTTAAATGCTTTCACTTTGTTTGCATTTTGGTGAATTTATGATAAAATTAAATGTGTAAATTTGCTATATCTTGCTTGGTGAATCAGCCTTGTTAGCTATAAATTATGATTCATGTCTTTAGGTCGTTCCTTCTCATTAACCTAAAGCCATTTATACCCTCAGTCAGGACCATTGATTCAGTTATCATTTTTGCGCTTGTAATAAAACTGATGAATATCACAATTTTTGTTAATAAAACTACTTCACTGTGAGGATCTGGTGTCCATGAGGTCTAACGTTAGTAGAAATTTGTCCTTGATTATCTAATTTTTTAAGGTCACCCACAGACTATGAATTCAAAGTAACTGTAATTATAGGAAAAAACCTAACAGAAGCTAGAAAAAAACGTAATTAACATAAATATTAATACAAAAAAGTGAATCCTGCTTTTACTGCAGTTTTAATGAAATTTAACAGGAGTATGTAAAATACATAGGCTACTGTATAATTTTTGTGATTTTCCTCTACCTTCTATTCAGTAAGCTTTGTTACAAATGATATTTTTTTTACCAGCCATCTGAAATTTTCCACCCTCTTTTAATAAGGAATGCTTATTTTTTTCGTATCTATGCTACATGTAGGTAGTGCTGGAAAAGTTAGTCAATATATTTTAGTCTACCATAAAACAAGATTTGGTTTTCTGTATCAGCGGTGTGTTAAGAAAATGAAGTGGGTTGGGTTGCAGTGTTGAGGCTTTACCCTTACAACGGCGCTTTCGTGTCTTTTTGTTATGTTTGTATGCTGTAGATTTAAGTGTTAGGTTTTTCTCACACGTGCAGTGTAGCATTTCGTTTGTATCTTCAGTATTTTCGTCAATAAATGAAAGTTTGCCAAATACTTCACTCTTGCCCGTATCACATGTTTGATGTAATTTCCTACTTGATTCCACTTCTCTCTTTCCTGTGCTCTGTACAAAATAACAGGACATGAAATATATCATCCTACAAATTTTTATGAAAATTACAATTCATACTTCTTCATATATGCCAGTTTGTGATATCTTATTGACATGTGTTTATTTAACTTATAACAATATCACTGACGCAAATATACTGTTGCATATTTGTTCTTTAATATGTAATTTCACGTACCATATATCTTAGTTCATTTTGCTTTCTATGCCTTTCCTAGTATTTTGTTTCTTCTTTTATCAACTCCTCTATTTTTCGTAGTTTTAAATTCAACTCTTACATAGGCCTATACTTCTTTTTAACCTCCTGCAGTTTCAGGGTAATCTTCAGTATCTTTTTTTTTTAAACTTAAGATACTGTTTATATACTTCATTATTCCATCATCAACCTTGTTTCTGTGAAAAATGCTCATATCACTACCCTGGTTCTGTAAGATTTAGTAAGCTAGTCCCTTAAAGGATTAACGGAAAGCAATGATATTTTGAAATGCTTTTAACATTAGGATAGTGTTGCATTTTCTTCTATTTCCGAATATAATTGATTTATTTATTGATTAATTTATTTTTAGGTTCTAGATATATTCACCCTCTGTAAATCTAGCTAACTGACGATGACTACGCTGCTAGTCTTCTTTTATTTCTTTATGAATCCTTTTTTTATCACGTCACCCACCCAGGATTGTTCCTTCTTCTTTTATATATTCTATATACTTTCAGTAAAATTTCCTCAACAGCTTTTCTTGTCATAAAATCCGTTATTTTTTTGTTTATTCTATCTATGAGTCTCATCCCATCAGGATTACCTGCAAGCCCTCTTCATGTAAGTTGTAGTGTCTTCTTCTTTCTTTTGTTGAAATGTTTGCTCTAGTCCGTTGTATATCGAAATGAAATGTAAATAAGTTGTTATTTGATACATCAGCTGTTTATTATTCTTCGTCTGTCATGATTTCCTTGAAAAATTTATAATATTCCTCGTTGGCAAGTATATGAAAAGTTACAAAGTACATCATGCGCAATTTTATGACTGATGCTCACGGGCACCGCCATCGCTTCTTGTGAAATAAAATTCAGTGAATATTCAAACTCATGTACGTAATTTTGTACATCTTTATCTGAAAAATCTCCCCCAATTGATTTGTTTACCCGTGATGAGGCATTTCTGGCTGCCTACTGGTTTCCCAACTCCTCTGACATCAACCGAGAATGTTCATACTCCACAGAATGTTCTACAAACTTAGTTTTTTTATGATAATTTCCACCACACCACGCAGAAGAACACTTTACTGCAACTGGTAACTGTATGAAGGTGTTGAGCTATGATACAGGCATAAATGCATAGTGAGTAATGAATTGTAAAAATCAATAATACTGTACTACACAGAAATTACTCAAAACTAGCTAAGATTACTTTTGAAAGGAGGAACTTACAAATGCACCGATATAATGGGTGTCAGACGCATTTCACACACTATAGATACATAGGGATAAGGATAATGCAGTAATAGATACATAAGGATAAGTTAATGCAGTATTTAAAATCGCCACTATCTCGTGAGTGCCATCTTCATTTAGGGAAATGTGAAAGAAAAATTAAATCTGTCCAATATCATACAGAGTATTTAAATCTTTCATTAGAGGTTATTTATTTACTCTTAATCATCATTGCTTATATTCCATGTATGTCTTTAGTATCACTGTTTATGTTTACAAATGATAAATTGCCCTGGGTTTCGGTAAGTAGTGACTCCTTATCGGTCTAATGCACGGTCGTTTATTAGACTCATTACTCAGTAATGAAGAGCGTTTATTAGACTTGCTTTCTCCCAGAATGTATCTGGGATTGTTCCAGTAAAACAGAGCAAAGAACAAAGAAAACAGATCACGTTTACCACCAAATGTTGTCTAGCTGTATAGCGCTGTAGATGCCGTGATCTACAAAACAATAAATAGGTGAGTCACCCCTGTAGGCTACCCGCGCAATGACTGATCATAATTTCATACAACAGGAGTGACTGGCATGATATTTATACTTACTTCTTTCCTGGTATAGCAGATCACCGACAATTTTCTGCGAACAGTAGATACAGAGAATAAGGAAATATTCCAAAAATATGATGAATATAAACCACAGACTAATAAAAGGAAGAGAGGTTAACAGACGCAGAAGCTGTTGACATGGGAGTTCAGTTATTCCATATATATATATATATATATATATATATATATATATATATATATATATATATATATATATATATATATATATGTGTGTGTGTGTGTGTGTGTGTGTGTGTATGTATGTATGTATGTATGTATGTATGTATGTATGTATGTATGTATGTATGTATGTATGTATGTATGTATGTATGCATGCATGGAATAACTGAACTCTCAGGTCAACAGCTTCTTCGTCTATTCACCTCCCCCGTAGGCTCCCACGGAATTTGTCTCCAGGGGAGTCTGGGCCAAACCCTCAAGGAACCAAGCTGATTTTATCGTTCGGACTCTTAAAATCTTGATGGGCGATCGTACTGTTGTCCCACCCTAGTTTGGCCAAGGAAACGGTGTTGTTGTTCCGTAGCTTTTCATAAAACTGCGTCCGGATCTCTGGAACATAGGTCTAACCTACAACTGTTAGATGATGGAAACCAGAGTTTATCAAATCTGCGAACGAGTGAGAATATTTGCTAATAGTTTGGCTTTGAAGTAGGGGCTAGTTGCTACTTTAGAATTTCCATATAACTGCATAATAACGAAACAAGAAAACAAACAAATAAGAAATTGTTGTAATTGTTCCTTTAAAGTAGGCCGAAGCCTAAGCGAGTATTTATTGAAGCCAAGAGGGTAAGGGTGGTGAAATGTTTTAACTGCACTGCCCTGTATATTTTTGGAGGCCTAGGTTGGCCTCCAGTTTTGTCCAGGAGTCTGGTCCATTTTGGTTTAGTCAGGTAAAGTTTATAGCTTTCTAATGTTTGCGTTTTCATGTCATTACTGATGTTTTTGTTATTGCTTTTTGATAAGTCACCTTTTAATTCTAGGTCATACTATTAAAGCATTTTTCTGAGTTCTTCGTTCCAATTTGGCTCCATCAGTTGGTATTCATCCTTGCTCTAGCAATTATGGAGTTAGATGAATTACTTTTTAGATAATTTCAGCTTATGTGAAAAATTATATATATATATATATATATATATATATATATATATATATATATATATATATATATATATATATATATATATATATATATGTATGTATGTATGTATGTATGTATGTATGTGTGTGTGTGTGCTAGAAGTAAAGAGACCTTATTTAGGATGTGCAGAACGGACGGAGATTAATAACACTGTCTTTGTAGGATTGGGTAGTTCGACGTATGGCTAAAGAGCCTTCTGTAGCCTATCGGTAGATGAAGCAGTAAATTTCATGAGTGTTTTTTTCATCTGGAATTCATCCACTATTCAGCAATTAAAGTAAGAATGAGGCATTGAGTGTTGTTTTATATTTCTCTAAGGATACACTCCCCCGTTGAATTTACCGCGCAAAACAAGGCGTTGAATGCTTTTATTAAACTTGATTTTGTCATTACGTACCATCAGAGTTTAGCGTCATGTTTCCCCTAATACTGAGTTATTGCAAAGAAATAAATACATAAGAATCAGCATGGCTCTCAGAAGCACGTGCAGTCACGTCATTTTTGACAGAAGAAAACTATAAACACAGCGTTGACGTACTTCTGACGGAGTGAACTGCTGGGCAGCCTATGACGCACTACTTTTAAAAGGCTCACAGAGCCGACAGCGATTAAGATGACATATATCGTTCGGAGCAGCGTCGTGAGAGGGCATTTTAATAAGCCTTTGTCCGTCCGCTTGGATTGTTTACATGTCTCTCGTCTTAACGTTGATACGAATCATAGGCCTACTATACACTTGCAGGAAGAGGATTCTCACTTTGTTGCCCGAAATGACAGTAGCCATGGGTTTGATGGTTTTAATATATATATTTATGGTTATATATATATATATATATATATATATATATATATATATATATATATATATATATATATATATATATATATATATATATATATATATATATATATATATATATATAATCAACTCACACCCAGCAGTAATGCTCTGACGATACCCTATAACTCAGCATCACTCATAAATCGTCCTAACCTAAGTTTTTACTTATCACTCAATTTCGGAGATTGATTAACTTATTATCAAATATTAGAGATCTGCTTGGTTACAATAAGGTAGTCTCGCAAAAATATATACGTAGTCGGGGAGTCTACCTACTTAATTAACCCCGCAATGGATGAAAGATATGCAAATATTCATATATTACAAAAAAATACCATTAACATTTTAGTTTTTTCTTTTTCACACACAAGCTACCAAACCTTTTACATAAAAAACATCTGAGAGAGAGAGAGAGAGAGAGAGAGAGAGAGAGAGAGAGAGAGAGAGAGAGAGAGAGAGAGTGTGTTGTGTGTTGTAACTGATGCATAATTGTATTTACTTGTACATACGTATTTACACCTACTGTAGGTTAAGGATATACAGACTGCAGTGCTGCATTAATGATTTTGATACATAGATTACAATGATGCATAAATACAACTGATACATTATTATGAGAGTATGAAACCGTGTAAAGTATAATAATTCTGTCATCTTGAAGACGACGAATGTAGGGCATAGCGAGAAACTAAGAGACTATAAGTATGGTACTTTAAACTATAAATCTGGTATATAAAACAACAATGATAAGAAAATAGAAAGAATTAAGTTTTAAAAATTCACCTTGATAGGTCAGGGTAAATCACTGCCTTCTACTGGATAAGCTCATTATTTCGGAAGTTATTTAGCATTATAAGATAAGCACGACGAGGGCTGTGTGACGTCACGCACGCAGTGAATCATTTCCCCTTAAGCGTGCAGGCGTACTTGTTCTTTCTAGACTGTCGATTAATCTAATCCACTCAGCCAAAAAGAAAGATTTGGGTTTAATCTCACTTTTACATACATATGAATGTTAAACCAGATACATCTCCCTAGAACTGGAATAGACCCATCCTCAACTTCCGTTGGCGAGAATGGGTCTGTATTCGTGCTCTAGCAGAATTCACCAGAATCTGACATAATATATATTGCATGTATGACCTGAAATAGACTTATTTCCTGCTCTGATATCTTATTATGCGTTTGGTTCGTATCTACCCACTGGAGTTGTCCTACACCGAGATTCAAAGATTTTTAGAGACAAAATTATCCACCAGAGTTTGGGTAAATCTAGAAGTCAGTGTGACTAATACAGACGTGCTCTGGTAAAAGTGACCAACACACACACACACACACACACACACACACACACATATATATATATATATATATATATATATATATATATATATATATATATATATATATATATATATATGTGTGTGTGTGTGTGTGTGTGTGTGTGTGTGTACACATATTACAGTTTTCACATGTATACGTGTGTATATTTAGAAATGTCTATATGAGCATAATTTAGCAATGAACGTGGAGGACACCTCTCTCTCTTTCTCTCTCGTCTGTCTGTCAAAGCCTGATGCATATACCGAAAATACCTTTTCTAGCAGATCGCACCGCGCCAGATAACACCTTTGCCTTTTTATGTAGTAACATCTCTGTTGGCTACTTAGAGTCCAAAGGTTCACATAAATCTTCTTATACCTTTCTGCACCTTATCACGATTACACGCTGCCCTTGAGTAATTGCCTGCGCTGGCACGAAGCCAATTTAGTCTACACCAACAACTCTCTCTCTCAGCTGTTTTCAACGTCTTTAAATTTACTGGCATGAGCATAGCTTGAACCGTTTTTCACCTATGTCAGTCTTAGTCTTGCTTGTCATTTTTATTTACTTTTCCTAATTGTAGCTAAAGTCTCGATGGTTCTTTACGTATCCATTACTACTCATCATGGCTGATGGACTTGAATAGGATTTATACTCGTGAAAGAAATGAGAGCTTCAGAATAGCATGGTAACTCCGTTCTCACACATGCCAGTTAATCAGCAGTTTTATTATCCCCGCTTAAGCTACTTATCAAGACCTGTCAACTAATGCTTTCAAGGTACTCACTATAACCCTCTAAACGACAGTCGAGTTATCATTTACTATGTCACACTTTTACGCGACAAGTTATGGAAGTAGGGGGAAAAAAGGTGTTGATTAGTTCACCATTACCCAATGTTCGTTAAAAGCCTCCGGAAAAAGAAATACATAGTTACCATGAGTTATGGGCAGACATCAACGTTTTGCTATTTTTTGTTTGTCTTAGTAATAAGTAATGAACTTTCGTTACATAAAAATCTTCTTCTTCTCCTAAGTATGGATATTATGATAGATTCTTTCTTGTTTTAAGAAAATTGGACATTTTTGTGCAGGAAACCCATATTTTCAACTGATTGTGTACGATATTATTAAATACAATTTCCCATGACAGCTTTCAAAGTAATGACAAAGTTTCCCGCCAAATTATTTTGTTAACTTCATTCCAATTAAAAATATTTTGTAAACCAGATGGGTCGTTATGAACACGAAATATAAGTTGATGTGACTTTTCATTTTCTAAATCGAAAGATTAGATGGCATTTCTCTGTATCGAAAGAAAATTTACGATGAATTTTGGGTCTTTGCATTATCGAATGGGCAAGTATGGGCGAGACTTCTGAAATTATTAGAATTTAGATTTTTGATAGTCTATAACCATTTTTCGATAATTATAATATTTGTGTATTAATTGAATAGTATATTTTACCTGCGAAGAGATCAAATTTGGATAATTGTTCAATTTAAGTGACATAACAGAGCAGATGCTAGGAACATCGGTTCCAATACTTTCCACGCTGACAGACTTGCTCGCGCCATAACCTCCCCACCGGAGGACATCACGTGGGGAACCTTATTGCTGGGGGAAAAAACGAAGTGTTTCTTTGACTTGACAGTGGATAACCCTTGAAGAATGGATTCCAGGAAGATCATAGAAATCCTCAGGGGGACCATAGACCCCAATCTGCGCCAACAGGCCGAGGACGAGCTGGCAGAAGTGAGTGTAAATAAGACAGACCCGGTGGCTGGCTGCTCGTTGTTGTACTAGTGTCCGCCTCGAATCTCGTTACTACAAATACCACGGAAAAATGGCTTTTTCGAGTCGTGTTTTACCTCTGTTCCGATATTTCTGGTACGGTTTCCAGGCGGACACTGCTGGCGAGTTGCCTGGGTGATGCCTTGATTGCCGTGAGCGTCATATTGCAACGGGATATTTGTTACTACGTTGATTTTTTAAGTAGGTTACAAAGGGCTGCTGCTGCCTTCTTCCTCGGCAACACGGCACACGAATCTAACACAGGACCTTAAACGTTTACTCATTTCCTCGGCACGGCCTCGTATCCCTTGTTGGTAATGGTTAAAACGCATGTGGACGGTTTATTATTAACCCGTTTAGTCATTGTGTCCTGTGGAATTTTTCCTTTTTGGGGGTGGCGGGGGGGAATCGAACCTGGGGAACCGCATGTTATCAATCTGCGTAGGCGTCGGGTGTTATTAAAACGTTATAACTAGGTTTAATTATTGACTTAACAGATTCATCGTCACTCACTCTTTTTGAACTTGACTGCAGGGTAGGCCCTAAGCCTACCGTAGGTTTACCTTAGAAGTCTAGGTAAGCTTTTGGGTAAAATTGTTCAAATAGGCTTTTATTGACGTTGATTAGGCTATTTAATCTTCAGGGTATATCAGTTTGAAGTTGAGCCTTCTTGTAGCTTACCCTTAGATAACCATGAGGCTAAGGGCATACCCTAGGCGTGTGGTTGGCATGTTGGATAGATTATTAGTAGGCTCAGCTTAGATAGGCGATGCTGAAAGCCTACTAGGCCTTCAGTAGACCTAATTCTTGTTCCTAAGTAGCCTGTTGTAAGCCTGTAACAAGGCTGAAGGCACGTTGCAAAAGACACGAAAATTAATTGGGTAAGCTTATCCCCGTTGCCTAGCATTTGCCGGATATTTTATTACCATACATTGATTAATGGCATTCTTCAGCTTGAAAATACCATTAGTTTATTTTACAAGAAGTATAGTTACCAAACCTTTTATGTATGTTTTTTCTGTCATTGATTTCAACTTATTCACTTAAATTAATCTACCCTACTTGAAACTAAAGGGTGCTGTGCCCAGTAAAATAGGCAATAAGCTATAGGAAAAATGTTCCAGTTTGTCTGTAATTCATTTCAACAATGAAATTTAGTTTTCTGTTGGTGTTTTATTTGGATGAATTTAATGATTTTGACATGTTTTGTAACTTTTAATATATCCCCCATTATCAAACAGTGGTAGTTTGCCGAACAATGGGACAACCTCCAAATGGAATCTAAGTCCATTGTCTCCAATGTTTAGTGTTACTTAGGGTCCCCCCACTGTCCAGGTCAGGGCACGGCGCCTTACGTGAGGTCTCGTCCTATCGTTGTACAGTCGCCCCTCAAACAGAAATGATGACTTCTAATGTGTTTTTGAGCAGGGATAATAGACATTGAAGTACAGGGAAGCATCCTAACCTGATAGGACTCTAGGCCCATATTTGGCCCTGGGAGGTTTCACCCTCTCCCCTGGATCCCCACCTAACTTGAATCAAAGCACTGTAAAGTATATAGCAGTGGTTCATACGAGGGCCCATCCTCCTTGCGAAAGCATGAAATATATGCTTGCAATGTTTGCCAAAGTTTTGTTAGAAATTGACAAATGTAGGGGAAGAGATTAGTTTACAAAGCATTTGTCAATTTCTTGGCCAAAAAAAAGGAAAAAACCCAAAACTTTCAGAAACCTTGTTTCAATGCAGTTTTCAATTATCAGCAGTGAGCAAAATTTCTTTGGAACTGTTAGACTATAATGCTATCTAAAAAACCTTATGATGTAGTCTAAAATAGTAGAGGGTTTCTCCAGCTGTGTTATAGTATCTAAACATAAATTTTAACCTACTAGATTTTCATTAGCATCTAAACAATAGGTCAATTTTAATTGCAAAACAGTGAAGTTATGTTCCTGGCAGAAAACAGACCTAAATCATAAAAGTATCAAAGGTTAAACCACCTCAATACACCCTGTACAATTCAGATCCTCCACATTCAAGAATTCTGAAATTCTATGAGAACACCACAGAGGAGACTAAACTGAAGGGGTTGGTAAAATAATTGGGTGTTAAAACATGTCAGTGGTTAATGGTATTGTTGATATTGCCAAAGGGATTGACAGAGGGCAGCACTTAATTGAACTAGGCAAAGATGTGGAAAGTTCTGCATAGGCTAATAATTGTCACCATAGGCTAAGATAGGTAAACAGACATATGGTGCAATTGCACCTCAGTTGTTCTACAGTTGTCAGATAACCAATAGGAAGAAAGATTTTGCAATTACTGAGATAGTGACAAAAACCAGTGCAGTGTGGATTGTAAAATAACTTTAAGTGTTCCTGATAAGCTACTTTTTTAATGTGATTTAGGGAATTTAACACTTTTTTGTTGATAATTGCACAAAACATTTCAACACCCCTGGATCTAACAATAATGGGTACCCAAGAAAACTGGAACAGCCTTAAAAATAAATCAAAGTGATCATGATGTAGGTTTATTTTCAGTTTTACAAGTTATTGAGTAAAACTTCATTATTTTATTATTAGTGAGTAACAAGTCCATCTGCTGCATCATCAGCATCTACTGCATGGCTCCCCCTAGCTCTCAGTGTTTGACAGAGCAATGACCTGTCCTTTGCTGCTTCTGCCCATTAGTGAACTCGAACCTCTTCCTTTGTAATGCCTAGTATACTTCAGACACATCATCATCATTCTCTACATTTTATCCCACTTTTATGTGGGGTCAATGTTTTTGACAGCTTTCCTCCACCTGGCTTGATCATTGTTTTTTCCTTGGCTCTCTTTTAGGAATATCGATCCACCTTTGCTTCAGTCTTCCTCTTGCTCTCCCACCCGGCGCTGTAGTCTTCTTTCCTGAACCTTCTTTGATAGTTCTACCACTGTTCTAGTGCCCCGTATTCTTTCTAAATCCTCTCCAGTTACGTCATTCCGCACATCCATCTGAGCATTTTCATCGCTACCACATCCAGTTTCTTCTCTTGTGCTCTCTCTATTGGCCATTTTTCGGCTCCGTATATCAATGCTGGTCTCACTGCTGACATACACTCTTCCTTTAACCTTTATATTGATTCTGATGTCACACACAACATGTGACCTTTCTCCAATTTTTCCACCCAGCTTGCACGTTGCTAGTTATTTCTGCTTTCAGATTTCTGTCATCAGCTACTGTTGAACCAAGGCACTTAAGTTTTTCTACTGTGTTCAACCTTTTCCTTTCCATACAAATCTTGGAGTATTGATCTTCATTGAGCCTTAGGTTTCAATCTTTGTTTTGCAGATCTTTAATCCTCTGCTTTCCAGTGTCTTACTCCACTGCTCTAGGTTTTGATTCCATACCCCACTGTTGTTACTACATACCATAATGTCATCAGCAAACAGAATACAAGGGGGATGCAATCTTGAGAAAGAGAATATTTTCAACCTACTTTCATGGAAGTAATTTATTCATGTAACCCATGTTATCCCAGTAGTTTTTATTCTCCAAATTTTATTTTGCTTTCTTCGTTTTCCACAATAAAGATAAGTGACAAGAAACTAGTGCTGTATAGTGGTGATTGTGAAGATTATTCATAGACTCAGGGGGTCAAGATTAATGGAGAATATGCATCTTAAGGTGATGAAGAATGCTCAAGTGATGAAGCTTAGCCAGAGGACAGAGGGTTGGTGAAGATGATGCAATAACATTGTGTTCTCTTCATTCCCATTTTCTTTTCTAAGAAATTCATTTTGATTTTAATAAAGAGGAGAATGTTTTACAAGAAAGTGATTTGAGTGCATTGAGAATATGGTAATCATCGTTGTTGAATAGACAGACTAATGGAGAGCTGACTCAAGAAAGTGGCATGCAGCAGCTATGAATGGAATGATTTAATTTATGGAGTGCAATTAATAAAGAAACCAGAATAAATGTATTGGCAAAAAAATCAGTGCTTGAGTCTGTAGGAGAATTAGCCTCTGCTGCTTAATCCATAGAGTAGAAATTTTTTCCTCGTAAATTCGGAATGGCGTGCCACTCAATTTTTCCCCTTACTTCGTTACCTCAGTAATATCCTATAATGAATGTTGAAGCAATACTATAACAATATTGTAACGTGAATAAAAAATTAAATGAATTGGTCATAATTTTCAAAGATTTTTCCTATAATTCAGTAACTTCTTGATACAGGATTGTTGATGTCTTATTAAGCTTCATAACTTTCAAAGTATTGATTTTTTCAACATTTGTACGTACTACATATTGTCCTCAGTAAAATTTAAAAACTGCATTTGTAGTGCACATATTTTCCAATATATGTGAATTGTGAGATTAAAAACGATACAAAACTGTAATAGGCATGACAGTGGGTTGAAACAAGAACAGAAACAAGATATATTGCATATGTAGTATAGAATTTGTGAAAAACAACAGAGTGGTAATTTAAGGGTAAAAGCTTTGCAAAGAGCCTTCACACATTTAAAAGTGAGTACAGTACAGTATTTAACAAATTGAATCATACTTTCAAAGGTGAAAATGGCCTGGTCGCCGTCATTTGAATATTTGCCCTACAGCATGTAATTTGGGCGTGGTGAACAGTTATACCTTAATTGACCTCTTGAGTTACCCCTCTAGATTGTGTGAGGATTGGAGGGAAGCAAAGTTAGAGAAGATTGAGAGCTAAGTGGGCAGAGACCAGTCGGAATATGTGACAAGGGAATGGCAGACAGCAGCTGGTATTTGGTTGTCTTACCCTTAGTTATGAAGAGTTCTTTCCTGGCAGTTACAGTAAAATGTAAATTGGTTGTACTGTACTCTGTTACTAACTGCATAACATTGATATTTATACTTTTTAATGAGGAATTCTATAGTTAAGTACAGCATTCATTGTCAGGTTAATGGACATCCATTGATGTGTAGCTTTGCTGCTGAAAAAAATCCTAATCATTGGCCAACAGTATGCTGCACAAGTTTCAGAATATCACCCTTGTGTCGTTTTGCTTTTTAAAATTCGTTGCTATCATAATTCAGAATGAGTAGATATAAATCAAACCCAAAGGTTGATTTGCACCATGCTTTCTGATAGGTCCCATTTCCAGATTTTGATCCATCACATAATCTGATCCATTGTTGCCAAGTCATTAGATCCACAGTTTGTAAAATTTTCATGAAAATTGATAAGAATTTTTGTAGAAAATTGGCAACAAATAAACAGAACCAAAAATATCAGCGCCTTTGTTGAAGTATTGAAAACAGTAGGTGAGAGTAGGAAGCCATGGCTTACATCTTGTACCTTATTTTTTTTACGTTCTATCCCTTCTTGTCATTTCCATTTCTTTTTTTGGTTATAAACTGCTGTGAAGAGGATGGTCAGGAGTCTCTTCTCATTATTCTCTTGAATATCTCTGGATTGGTCATTTTGTTGTAGGAATACCAGGTTTGCTCTGATTTGGGACCAAGCTTAAAAAAAAAAAAAAAAAAAGTTGGTCTGGTCACAGTTCTTTGTACTTGTCTATGTACAAGGTCTCTTTCAAGACAGTTGTAATTTTGTTGGCTTTTGCCCATGAATTCCATGGAGGATTATGACCTCATGCATGGTATTGATCATTATGCTGATCATTGCTAGTTCTCGTCCCCTGCGATACCTAATGTAACATGGAAGGAATAGGTATGATGCCTTCAGATTCTTGGAATTATTTTGGGTACTGTCTTTGGTTTATATTATGATGGTTGATGTGAGACAAATTATATGAGAAATTTATTTTGTCTAATATGCTCATTTTCACACAGCCCATTTACACTGCTGTTCTTAGATTTATGTATGGTATTTACTTATTTTTTTGTTGACTGTGTCCCAAGCAGTTTCCTTGATACTATATGATTAAGTTTCCTAATGTTTGTGGTTGTGTGTTAACATTTAGTTTGTACAAATTACCTTTTTTAATTCTGAGTTAAAAGGCTTAATTAGTTTGGGTACCCCTTTGTTCTCAAGCTAACGAGTTAAGGTGTTTGTTATTTCTTTGGTATACAGTATGTTTTGATAAGAGTAGACAAGTTAATCAGGTATTGTAGTTAAAATAAGTTGAATAGTGAGAATACTTGGCTATATGCTATTAGTACAGTATGAACTAGTTTAGCTAGGTATTTTTTATTTATTATAATGTTTTTGTGATAATAGAATTGTATAAGGACAGTAAGACTTCCTCTATTTACACATGAACACAGGTGTGGTTAGGTTCAGGAAGTGTTGTGAGATTGGTGTTCTGCTGCTATAATGAAGTCCCAGGTGTTTTGTGTCGGACATGATTGCTGTTCTAAGTGGAAGGGGTTATGCCTGTAGTGCATTCTCTATGGGCTCTTGGGAAGGGTCAGTTTTACTAGATGATTGAATAAAAAAAAAAATGTGCATTCTCTGAACTCTTGGGGAGGGTCAGTTTTATTGGATGTTTGTTTAAATAAAAAAAATACTGCAGTGAATTCTCTTTGGGCCTATAGGGACGGTCAGTTTTATTGGATATTTCAATTTTCTTAATTGGGAGATTATCTTTGGTGCAGCATCAAGGTAAAGAAGCTGGACATATAGATGAAAAGAGCCATAACCCTCACAGTCTGGGCTAAATTTAGTGCATGTTAAGCACACCCCTATACCCGGGTAAATTTAAGGGTGGCCAGTATATAAAAAACATTAGTGGAAAGAGGAAGATATGCATATGCGCATGTATAAGAAAAAAATTCTAAAAAATTTTCTGTACCTTCCAAGGGAAGTTGAAAGTGAATATTTCCAACCTGTGCGGGACTTCTTTTGCAAAAGTCAGTTGTAAAAATATGCTAATTTTACCAAGGTGTAAGTTTTTTTTTCCAATATTTTTTAAAAAAATTTTTGTCAAATTATAATTACTGCTCACAGAATATATCATCATAACAGATAAGAACTAAAATCAGTAACAAAATCTGAGTATATTTATTGTAAAATATATGTGGCTCAACCTTGGATGGGAAGTTGGGACAACACTCTCCCTTACCATCTCATGCAAGACTAAATCTTTCCTAGCTCACTCAGACTCTCATACTGATCATTGATGTCTGAAGAGTTGCCAATAGCGATTTATAGCACATGGAACATGTTTTCTGCAGAATTCGTTCAAACTGTATGGCACGAAATCTTGAACATGTGTGTTTGCTTGTACTCCACCACAAAGCTACATGTATGTTACCCGTCCACAAGGATTTAAAAGAATGGACAGAGTAAATGGCAATTTAAATCATGTACTGCACCTACTACCTTTCTGCATTAAGGCTTTTTGAAAATTTAAATAGTTTTTATAATTTATGTACTGTACAGTTTTTAGATTTCTTGTCTAACCACAAGAATATATGTACACCATACATTTACCAGTAAGTTGTGTTTACTTTTGGAATGAACACTACATTAGAATATTAGTTACTCTCCATTATAACTACACATGAAAACAAAACTTGTCAGAAATGCCACAGTGCCCAAAAATGTGGGGTTAGGTTCCATGTGATCATAAGGTACCCACTTCATATGTGTACGTGAAAATGTTCTGGGCTGAAATGTGATTGAAAGCCTGATATTTTTAAATCAATAAAACTTGCTGTCAGTTAAGCAAAATTGAGAAATATTTGAAAAACTGTGAGAAGTACCTTACTCTTCATTGTGAAGGTTAGGCAAAGTCTATTATGTATTAATCCTTCCCCTTAAACAGTAGATTGCTTTGGCTGTTGTGCCAAAATTCTATCATGCCAGGTGACATTTGGAGGTAGAGAACTATCAAGAGTATTTGAGTGGCAGCCCAGGAGTAGTGAAGGAGAATTGTCTCTTCTGATTGTAAATGGACATGGAGTTGGAATGTAAAGGTGAGGAGGCAGTAGGTGAAAGATGAGTGCTAGGTGGAATGGTTTGGAAGAATAAAAAAAAAAAAGTAGTCTGCTCATCACACATCTTTATCTGTCAGTTCTGTAGGGTCTCAAGAATTGTCATTATTGTATTAAGATTAACAACCTGCCTATATATGGTATGCTTGAACTGTGCAAGGATGCCATTAAGATGCTCCTTGCAGTCTTTTATGTTCCTGGTCAGTTGCCATCAGCTTGTTTACAGATAGCTAATTGTAACAAAAGCAGCTGGCAGCATCTTCCTCAAACCCATCTTTACGCTTCAGTCTTACACTAACCTTAATGGTGCTTCTGATTGAAGGAAAGTTTGGAAAGAGTTGATGCACTCAGTCCATATTTCCCTTTGAATCCCATTGGTAAAATGCATGAAAGGCAATATTTTGTAAAATTTAGCACCTGACTTGAGATTAAACAAAACGTTGACGATGTACCGAGGGTCAGATATGTAATTGATAAGCCAAATGTCAGTTTTGAGTCTTAGTGGTATGGTATTCTGAATAGGAGGAGTAGTACTTTTATGAGTAGGATAAGTATATACCATAGTATATGTTAGGTGGCCATTTTTTCTAGCAACTTCAGTGATGGTACTTAGATAAATTTCATGTGATAATGTTGGTTATTAATTGATAAACAATCCTGTAAAAGACATGGTGATTACATGCCATCTTGTTTTACTGAATGGATCCAGTTGGTAATGAGCATGAAGGCTATATGAGAAGTTAATTTTTATCAAGAGTTTAGGATATATTTTGAAGCAAAGAATATAACTGTCTTGATAGTGCACAAGTTGACAGTAGAGCACTTAGCATGTATCTGCATGGATCATCTTATAAAGACACCCCGTGGGGTTATCCTATCATCATCTGTAACCATTGCTGATGAATGGGGTTGCAGTAGCATGCTCAGCATTGACGTCATTCAGACACATTCCTGGATGAGAGATGTATGTCAAACAAGTTCCTCACTGGAGTCTTATGTCCATGTACGGGTACAAAGTTCGTCTTTTTTGGCAACGTGAATTGATGGAGCACACCTACTTTACCTTATCAGTTTCTACTGCCAGATTGGTTTTAATACCAATAATGGTGTGCAAGAGCACTCGTCATTAGAGGACTGATCTCCTCCTCAGTATTCTAGAAGAACTTTTATGTTCTTGGAATTTTGAATGATGGTTTTTGGCTATGCTAAACCACTTTCACTTCCAATATCTATGAGATCTTACTGATAAGGACAGTGGAATTGATCAAGACACTGATCTCTTTCTTTTCTAGTTGCTTTCTTCCTTACCAAGATAGGTAAGAAGATAAGACCTATCAAATGTTGGACCTTTAGAATACACGTCTGAAATATTCTAGGAATGATATCAGGCGTGTGTTCATAGATACCGTAGTTTCTTGTCTGAACAGGTATATCAATCAACTAATGTGGAGACTAAGTTCTAAACCTTATTTTTCGTCAAGGAAGGGTGTCAGGAGCCCCTTTCCTTGGTCCTCGTGCTGTTATGTTACCTGTGAGGAGTGGGAAATGCAGCCAGTAATTGCTGCTTACAATCCTCAGTATGATAACGACACCATGATACGAGCATGGTCCCCAAAGGCCCTAATGTCCTTCCATGTCAGGTCTGTGACAATGGTAGTACTCAGACAGAAGTACTTTCGTTACGATAACCAACAAGGAATCAAAAGCGAGATGGATGAATTGTCAGCACTTCTGTGTTAACTCCCATAATCTAGTCTCTACCCAGAGCCAACGACTAGTTCGTTAGCTTCGAGCTGCCCAGTAAATGACGGCAAGGGATCCTTTCTCTAGCTAGGGAACCGGTCAAATGAGCATCCCGTGAAACTTTGTACTGGACATCAGTATGTTTTGGGTAGGATCTCTGGAAGGCAGGGTCATCCATATGTCTGTCACATTCAGAATGGACATGTAGTTCGAGTACTAGGATAGAAGGTATTTGTGAAATTCACATTCATATCCTCTTACCATGGAGTGTTGACCATAGGCAAAGGGATCATTTCTCTGCCTAGGGAAATGCCCTTACAAACGCACCCTGCAATTTTCTGGCGGTCATCAGTACATTTCAGGCAACACCTCTAGGGGCCACAGTCATCCATCGATCTATGGCATTCAGGAAGAACTCGTTGATCTGGTACTTGGATAGAATGTAATTGTGCAGTTCACATTCTTATCCTTTTACCTTGGTTATTGCCCATGGGTCCTTGGACTCCTTTTCCTTGGATCCTTGGTGGATGCTCAACAAGTCATGTAGTTTACCCAGCTCTTAACCTTTATCCTACCGACCATACTTATTTTTATTCAGATGCCACAATTTTCACTTATTATATTGCTATTGTTGTAACTAAGATACACAGAAAATTTCAAACCTCTATCACTATTTGTAATGGAATTACAGCATGTTCCATTTAAGGAACATTGGATGGTTAATGATAATCAAAAGACATTCCCTCATATTTTATTGAGATTAGAGCATACATCATTTGAGTTAGTTTGGGGTGTCTATGCAAAATATATATATATATATATATATATATATATATATATATATATATATATATATATATATATATATATATATATATATATATATTTCAAAGACGATAACTCTGAAAATTTTCATAAGAATGAATAGTTTGAAATCTGTCAATAGGCATAAAGATTGGGAAATTATCATAATTCCTAACATAAAGATTGTTGTTATAATACTTAGATGCTCTCCTCATTTTTGTATGTATATATATGTATATATATATATATATATATATATATATATATATATATATATATATACACATACAAAATGAGGAGAGCATCTAAATATTATAACAACAATCTTTATGTTAGAATTATAATAATTTCCCAATCTTTATGCCTATTGACAGATTTCAAACTATTCATTCTTATGAAAATTTTCAAAGCACGTCTTTCCTCTTTCAGCATGCAAGCGCACATTACACTTTTACACATATTTTTAGTATTTTTCTTACAAATTTTGCATCTTCCTTGGGATGTTGAAGTCAGGGTATGATTTACTCCATCACAGCGAACATCAACAGGAATTGCGTTAGCACCAGAGGGACACCTGCGTCGTGGTACTAGGCCTTCATAATTTAGTAGACAGAGTGTTACTTGCTTTCTGAATGCTATGTGAGTCAAGTTATCCTTTGTAATTTTGCAATGCACTCTCCAAGAAGCAATTATAGCAATATTTAGTGCATTCAAGAATAGGGGCCAATACCGTTTTTTCCCTCTAATCATTGGGCGATACGATGCAGAAAGTCGGTCCATAAGATCCACACCACCCATTCCTTTGTTGTATGAATGGATCAGATGCGGTTGTGAAACTTCTTTTGATCCACCTTTTACTCGCCTCTTCACGGTGTGGACAGGATTGTGAGTTTCCCAGTTGCTTGCAATGCCCACTTCAGCATTGTCATTCCATTTTGCAACATATACTTTGCCATCACAGCGATGATCGAATGAGCCCCTCTCCATCTTCTGTAAGGCTTTTGTGGTCACAAGAGCTTTTGCTGCTCCAGCACTGCGATTATCTCTTAGTGTTCCTGTAGCCTTGGCATCAGTTTCTGCCAACTGTACCAATAAATCATAACTGGTAAAAAAAGTTATCAAAGTATAGCTGGTGTTTCTCTACATTTGAGTGAGAGAAAATCACATCAACCATTTTAGTAATTACACTCATACCAAGTGGCTGAATCCTTTCCTCTTCCTTTCCTTGGTATAACTTCAGATGGTATGGAAAACCATCATTCCCACAGAGGCACCAGATCTTGTACCCAAACCGAATAGGTTTCCCTCTTATAAACATCTTGGTACTATGGCGACCATAATAAGGCACCATTGATTCATCCACACTAAGTAATTGGTGAAATACAGATGCTTCTTAGTGAAACATCCGTGTGTATTTGAAGACGTTGTTCCCCTTTGCAGCAGATGGCAGATTGCCGCCAATACAGTTCTATAAGCAAGGACCATAAAGCCAAGAAAATGCACTAAACATACCACTGATCAAGGATTCTGAAAACATGGAATGAAAGCCGTTCCTTTAGCAAAACTTCAAAAAGCCACAAAAACCAGTACTACGTCCGTCCAATGTTCCTCAAATGGAACATAATTTTTTTTCTTGTAATTTTATATATAGAATTAGGGAAAATGCTTTTTAGGAATATGGCATATTAAAAGAAATCATGTAAGCTAATAAATGATAATAGAAAATAATAATCATCATTCTCACATTTAGGAATGAAGTGCACATTTTCAGAACTGGAAAAAAACGCTATTTTTACATTTTTTAAAAAATTCATAAGAATTACATTTCAAAAAATAGGCTGATTATTTCTTTCCACAAGAGAGAATATATCTTGATGAACAAATAGGATATAACATGATCAGAAAATAAATTCATCTAGTTGTAATATGGAGTCCGGAATTTTATGTTCCATTTAAGGAACATTGGCATGAAAGAGGTTAAGGACAGGTTGCATCTCGCTGAAGGTGTACGGCTACAGGGAGAAGGTGTGGGCGGGGCTGGTTTCCTACCTTCCTCTTGTTTTCTGTCCTCTTCCAGTGAACAGAGGAGGAATGAACAAGCAGTCATGAGCTGGACTGGCGGGCATGCAGGTGATCTGCATGACTGAGTTTCCTGTCTATAATCCAGTTTTGTTTGGATTAATAGATGCATTTCCTATCATCACTCTAGCAAGTAGAGAGAAGGACTGACTATGGGCAAGCCAATTGGTTGTTTTTAGCTACATAGTCTTTGACGTTGTGGGCTTGCCCGTAACTTTCGAATCAAGGGTTTTCTTACTTTCCTTTTATTCGAAGTGTCCAGAAGTCTGGCAGTTGAACATCACACGTGTTCAGCAAACCAGAGGTATGGTATCCTTCCTTTTCTCTTTCATGACCAGGAAGAGAATACCAGTTGAATCGAACTACCAGTCAGTTCAGAGAATTACTTGGAATCCCCCCTCCAATAGTAAGTCTCCATATGTAAAAAGACTGGAGGGTTTGTTTTTGTGTAGGAACAAATGACAAATTTTTAATTGTATTTTTCCTAACATACAAACCTGAGGTCTTTACATAAAAGGCCCACCTTTTACCACCCCTCATTCTTTTACCTGGGCCAAAAGGCAAACTGAAGAGATTGAATGCATACTGGTTGGGTGGGCGGTACTCCTGCCCCTCCCTTAGGTAACTGTTACCATAACTGCCTTTCAGAAGTTTAGTGGCTGGACTTTCTAGCTTTGCTGAAAGTTATCCTTATGTAAAGATCGAGGGTTTGTTTGGTAGGAAAAATACAAATTAATTAAAAATTTGTAATTTTTTAAAACAATTTGGTGTCCACTGCGATGGTTAAGGAAGCGGACTACTCATTTAGGAAGCAAATCTGTTACAGGAAATGCCAGGAATTTGTGGGTACTAGTTCTTATAGTTTTAAACCCTCCTACCTCACTAGTAGTGCAGTGGTACTATGATTCCAGGTATTTATAGTATTAAATTTGGTTCCTCCTCTTATGCCCCCTGAGTGGATGTTTTACTGGTTGGAAGTTCTGGTCTCTAAAAAGATGGTTATTATTAGATAGCAATTTCTTACAAACTGCCTTGTTTATATTTGCTGTTATTGTTAGAGTACAATTTCCTGCAAACTGGCTTGTTTATATTTATTTATGTAATACCGTAAGGTGTTTAGTATGTATCATAAATGACAGTATGTATCATATATATAGTTGATCTTCTGTGGAACTAAGCCATGTTTTATGTAAATGAGATTCTTAAAATCTTCAATGGTTTTTTTCATTGTAAGCAAATTTAAAAGATTTATTGGTTTACTTTTCAGATAAAAAAGATTATTGGGTTCACCCCAGCTTTGCTTCAAGTGGTTATGATGGGGGACCTTGACATGCCAGTTCGTCAGGCTGGAGTTATCTACTTGAAGAATATGATAGCGCAGTACTGGAAAGATGCAGAATACGAGACTGGGGAACCCATCCCTTTTCACATTCATGAACAGGACCGTGCCATGATAAGGGAGGCCATTGTAGATGCTGTTGTCCATGCACCTGATCTTGTAAGGTAAGTTATGTAAAAATGCCCAAACTTATGAGTGTTTATTATGCTGTTTAAAGTCTTTCCTACTGATTGACAGATTATGTTCATATATTGCTCTGCTCTTGAGAGAGTATCCAGTGTCTGCATTGCATTCACGAATCCCTGAAAATATTGCATGTGATTTCAAATGCATATATACAGTTTGTAAATGCATATGCTGCATCAGGTAAGAAGGTTAGCAATTGCTGCACTGTAGTGTATTAATGGAAACCCTTGAGCACACAGGTACTTCTCATGACATTTAATGTTTTTATATTTAAAAGAGTAAGCAGTTTTTTGTAAGTATATCTTCTTTGGAAGTTTCCTTTATTGTTTGCTGTATCAGTTTTTTATTACTTGTCTTTGGAATTTAACTGTGAATTTGCTACAATTATTTTCAGAGTTCAGCTTGCTGTATGTACTTGCCAAATGGTGAAACACGATTTCCCCGGAAGATGGACAACAATTGTTGACAAAATCAGCATATACCTCCAAAATCCAGACACAAATTTATGGAATGGTAGTCTTCTATGTCTCTATCAACTTGTAAAGAATTTTGAGTGAGTACTTTCTCTGTATGCAAAGCTTCAAAGTAATGGGGTTCCCAGAATTTTGTCAGACGGGCTGTCTTAACAAGTAGAGTCATATGTGTAATTTTGAATTTTGTTTTTTCAGTGCTGAACATATTCACTTTAAACTTTGATTGTTAATGCTTTATTTCATTAAATAGTATTTGAAAATTTTTAAGTTTATATTTCTTGCTTATTGACAAAAATTTAAGATTTCATTTGTTCTCTTTCAGATATAAAAAGAAAGAAGATAGGGGCCCGTTACACGAAGCTATGAGAATGTTACTTCCAATGTGTTATGAAAGAGTTGTTCACCTAATGCCAGATCCATCAGAGCACTCAACGCTTTTACAAAAACTTATACTTAAAATATTTTATGCCCTGACTCAGGTGAGTACTGTAGTTGTATTTGTTTTTTATTGACCTCGTAACTCGTCTCCCCCTGCTCCCAACATTTCCATTTTCTTTTGGCGCCTCATTTTCTTTTACTTAGCTGACTCTTGTGGACTCTGCTGAGCCGCTTCAAACTGTCTCCCTTTCATCGAGTAGTGGATGAGATGCAGTACTCGGCTGCTGTTGCCTCCTGTTGCTTCCTGTCACCAGGTGTCACTTCTTGTCGCCAGTTGCCTCCTGTCACCCTCTGGCGGAAGAAGAGTTTGAATCTGAGGATCTTCTTCAGTTTGATTGGTGTTTGCTGGAGCGTTGTGCTTCACCGTGTCCTCATTCCTCGAGTATTTCGCCACCTTTTAAGTATTTGGAGAAGAGAACCCAAGCTTTTTCCTTCATTAGAGTGTCTTGTGACTTTTCTTGTACTCGGGCTCACAAAGCTCCCTTAGGTCTGCCGGGGCTTGTCTTCTGGCTTTTTATGAAGTTGCGAAGTCCACCTCCTGGGATACAGCCGCTTGACTGACCCTTAGTGGGCGGGAATCCTCATATGAGTATCTATAACAGGTTTTGAGTGATGGTCAGGATGACTCATGAGTATTAATATTACACGCCATTTGGTTTGGATGAGTTTAGCGTGAAAGATGTTCATAGCATTTCAGTGGTCCATAAATGGCTTATGGCAACTATAATAGCTAAGCACGGGAGAGACATTGATCAATATGCCTTGAGATTTCAGAGGGGAGTGTACTGCCTCTCTGCCTCTCTGCAGCTCCAGGACATCTTTTTATTTATTTGGTCATAAATATACCCAGGGATTGCCATTGGTTTTAGTTCTTATCTTTTATGATAGTCAGCTATAATTGTAATTTTGCTAAGAAATATTAGAAAAAACATGTATATCTCACAAAAAGTTACTGCATCTCCTCATCTCAGTAAATCTCATAAATATTTTACAACAAATACACCTAGTTTGTCACTGGTTTTAGTTCTTATCTATTTTGATATTGTGTAAGCTGTAATTATGATTTTACAAAATAAGATGAAATTATTAGAAAAAACATGCATAACTTGGTGAAATTAAGATAGTTTTACGTTGTCTTGTAAAAGAGGCCCGCAAAGGGTTGTAAATGGTCACTTTCAGCTTCATGTTGAAGGTAGGGAAAAATTTTTAGAATTTTTGTTCTTATACCATGTGCATTTGCATATCTTCCTCTTTCCATTGATGTGATTTTTCTTAAATTGGCCAACCTTAAAGTTTCCCCAGTCTGGGAGTATGCTTGATATATATTTAGCCTGTCCCTTAAGGGTTAATCGGCACTTAAACTCTTGGTAGAAGGTTCGGTATCTTTTCTCTTTCCTGTGAAGAGACGAACTCGAGGCTGACAAGTGCTTTGGGCATGCTGAATGGGGTCTCAGTTTAGATTGTTGAAGTTTTTATCTTTTATTGAACTATTGTTCAGTATATTGCCTCTTCTCTTGAGTCAGCTGAGAGAGGTTGAGGTGCCAGCTTAGTGCCATTTTGGTGCCAGCCTAGGGAGTTTGTGAAGCCAGCTTTAAGGGTTTTTGGCAACAGTGGGAGTTTAGCATGTAAGAGTGTTAGTTTTTAACTTGTTTCCGAGTTAGTGTAATGCTTATACTAACTCGGTTTGGAAGAAGTGAGAACACTTATGCTGCACAGGTTAAGGCAATGAGAGAGAATATATTGGTACAAGTCTTGTTTTATACCTTTCGGGGATAAGTTCAGCCCTCAGGTTCCGGTAGATGGCCAGCTGCAAGCCTCCTGGCATGCTTGGAGAGGCTTAGGAGCAGAACCTTAAATGGTGGAGGCAGTGAAGGAGAGTTATGATTCCTTTTTGGTTACCTTCCACTTGTTTAATCTCCTATTGCTGTTTCTTTGTCTTCTCCAGCAGAAGCCTCATTCTTTAGTAGGAGGTTGTAAAATAGAGAGAATGAAATGGACCATAAGCAACTGGAGATTGGCGGTCATTGATTGACACGTTGAGACTAAATAACTGTGCATGTCTGTCCCCCCAAGCTTTTTGGGTTTTCCAGCATGGTTTTAGTGATTTTCCAAAAGAATGATCAGATGTTTTGGTGGACGTGCACATGACATTTTTCTCATAGCAGTACATCCTGTCATGTAAGTTCCTTCAAGGTGTATTTACAGAGGAGGTATTGCTGTTCAAGGCACTCTTTTTGGGTTTGTGTACACTGCCTTTATAAGTATTCACAGGGAATTTGTTGCCCATAGAGAGATGATGTTGACTTTTAGGGGGCAAGAAATCTTTTCTACTGAATCACTGGTTCAAGTTGGTCAACTCTGTCTACAGTATTCCAAAGGCCAAGGACCTGTTGCTTCACCTGGCTCAGTCTCTGTGCATTATGATTGTCAGTTGACTTGGTATGGGGATGATACTTGAAATGTGCAGGCTTGTCTGTCAGAAGACAATCAGGCACTTGCTTCTTGAAGAATTTTAGCCGTGAAGGAAGCTTCCAAAGTTGTAAGAGCATTCTTTGTTAGGAAACATGGCCTCAATGGGATTTTATCAGAATGATCAGGCTCAATTACAGTGCAGTCTCAGCATAAGAGAGTATGACTTGCAGCTAATGTTCATTAAATTTGTAAGTAATCCAGGACTATCATTGTCGCCATGTCCTGTAGGAGGGACTCTGTAACCAAGAGGTGACCATTTTATTCTTAAACCTATCTCCAGTTTTTGCTTTTCCTGCTGTTGTGCAGCATGAAACAAAGAATGTTAACTAGTGTCGTTACACTTTCATGCTACATATGGTGGTCAATACCACACCTGGTAGAATTTACGGGATGCCAGGGCAGTGGAAAGACCATCGAGGATGCCTAGCAGGTTTATCCCTGGTCAGAAACAAAGTCACAGTGGAAAGTTCTCTTCTTTGAGTGAAATGAACAACATGGTTTGATAATTCACTCTGTGGGAGGATAGTGTTTTGATGAATGGGGATTAAGAAAGAACAAAACTACTTACAGAGTGACCATTACGTCCGCAAGTTCGACAGTTGCTGTGAGATTCGAGGAGCGCTCAGATGTAGACTTATTAGCATGCAGAAGAACAGGAACAACTACTCCTTTGAGGGCCCTCAGGCTTGAGCAGTGGATGTGTTTCCTTAAGTTTGGCCTGATTCAGACTCATAGGCCTTCCCCCCCCCCTCTGTCTACTCTAAGGAAGTATTGAGCAAATTTAAAAGTTCAAGAATTGCTTAGTGACTCCTTTAGAGTCTTAGCAGCCTCAGAGCAAATGATTTTCAAATTTTCTAGCTGTCTCGCTAGATGTCTCTCTTATTCTTCCGTTAATGAGAAATCTACTCAAACTACAGAATTCCATGCACTTCCGCTAACTTCTGCATCTTACACTTAACTGCTTGGAGATGCTTGACTGTCTCCCAATAAGGGGATTTTCAAAGGTATCATGGGATCTATCTTTAAGTGGAAAACAACTGTGGCCTTACGTCAGAAGCACCATTTTGTGTAATACTCGGTACCATTCTAGAGGAATTTTCTGCACCTGGAACCTTGCAGACATCAAAGTTTCACTGCTTTATCAGATATAGTCAGACTTTTTCGCTGTCTACTTTCTAGGTTATTGTTCCATGCTTTCCTCATTATTGCATCTTGTGCTGTTAGATCTGGCTGATGATCAGCACCTCAAGGTGTTGAGATTTGAGCCCCTTCATCTCAGTATCAGTCTGTCTGGAATTTAGACGCACAGCTAAATTTTATCTGCAGGTTCCTCTCAGTCTCTGGAATAAGTTCCAGTGAATTATTTACTATGAAACCTTTTATTTAGCACTTACGGCAGTTAAAAGAGTAAATTTATCACAAACATTCTCCTTAAAACTGTTGTAAAGGGAATCCTATTTTATCTTTTTGCCTTGTAGCTGAGAATGATGTTAAGGCTAAGTTTATCAGAGAACTGTCAAGAATTCCAATTTAATCTCTTTGGTGGGGAAGAAGAGGAAACACGTCTCTGTCCTGTTGGGGCAATTAAAACTTACTTAGATAGGTTAAGCCTGGAATAGGCTGTTATCCTTTTGTTTTGTGATTTTAGAAACCTAGAACATCATTGTCAAAGGTTAAGCGTGGAGGAAACAAAATTAACCTTTTGTGGTTTTAGAAAACCTAGATGTTTTTGTCAAAGGTTAAGCTTGGAAGAGGCAGAGTTAACCTTTTGTTTTGTGGTTTTAGAAAACCTAGCTTTCTGTGTCATTGCTTAATCCTGGAGGAGGCAAAATTAACTTTTTATTTTGTGGTTTTAGAAAGCCTAGAACGTCTTTGTCAAAGAGCATGATGTTCTCTCTGATGTATTTGATTAGGCTAGTGCATGAGAAGTAGCTCCATTCCTTTTACCTTTATCGAAGGTAAACATTCATAATGTGAGAGGGCGCAATTGCAACTTCGTTTAGTGTTACAATTTATCGCCTGAGGATGGGATTAATGCAGTGCAGTAGAAGTGCAGTTTAGTTTTGCCCGCTCACTCCTTGAGTATGCAGAACTGCGTTTGAAAAAAGTAAAGCCCTTAGTCCTCTACTAGTAGCGGATAGTCTCCTGAACCGAAGAAAGAGCAATCCTTTAGGCTTTTTGTTTTAAATCGTAGGTTTTAATATTTTGGCGAGTATGAAGGTACCTATTTTGTAGAGGAGCGTGAGCCCTTTGTTGGCCGACTCGGTAGAGCTTCAGACTGTCATTCGATGGGCCGGAGTTCAATTCCCGCGGCCGGCTGATGAAGAGTTAGAGGAATTTATTTCTGGTGATAGAAATTCATTTCTCGCTATAATGTGGTTCGGATTCCACAATAAGCTGTAGGTCCCGTTGCTAAGTAACCAAATGGTTCTTAGCCACGTAAAATAAGTCTAATCCTTCGGGCCAGCCCTAGGAGAGCTGTTAATCAGCTCAGTGGTCTGGTAAAACTAAGGTATACTTACTTTTTACTTGTAGAGGAGCGTACCTTTATATCATAAAAGCATTTTTGTTAGCGACTCATTTTATAGGGTTTTTGGACCCAGGCACAGGTCTCCTCACGCTGCTTCTGTTTAATTCTGGCTGAATTGATCGGTTTTCTCCACAAGGCTGCTCTTTACTGCACAGGTGTGAGAGCCTTGCTCCCTGAATGGAAACCAACTTCTGGTGGTAGTAAGTTCCAGAATGGATTCCAGATCAGGTAAGAATGTTTGGTTTCATGAAAGAAACCTTTAGTTCGATTGGCTGAGAGGATTTTTGTCCAGCTGCACTACCCATCATCCTCTTCTCAATGTGGGAATCATCTAACTTTAACAGTAGGTAAGATTCATCCCAAGTAATATAAGTTTTCATAATAAAATTTATTGTGTGGATACTTAACTAATGTTAAAGTAGACCCCACCAACATTCGATGTTTGTTTGAGTGCTAACTCGCCTATCGGCGCGGAGATTTAAGCTAACTTTGACAGTAGGTAAATATCCAAATAATAAATAATATTATGGAAATATATATTTTGTAATGTACAGTATTTGAAATATGTAGACTGGAAAATGTTGACTTTTGACTCTTGTACTATGCTAATTATTATACGCAATATAATGCGATTTTGTTATGAATGCATATTTTCTGCTAGTAACTGCCTTTTAGCAATATTATTAGGCAATTAAGAAATTACATGCTTGAAGTTGGGAATTTAATTGTTGTTTCCAGGCATGCTTAAAAAATTTAATATGTAAGTTAAAATTATAGCAGCTTTCTTTATCTATTTTCAAGCTTTCTTTATCTATTTTCAGTATCACTTGCCCTTGGAATTATTAACTCGAGATGTCTTCACAAGATGGATGGAAGTGGTACTTCAGATAGCAGACCGCCCAGTACCTGATCAGACATTGCAGGTAGATGAGGAAGAAAGACCGGATCTTCCATGGTGGAAGATAAAAAAATGGGCGCTCCATATTCTTGCTAGGTTATTTGAAAGGTGAGGCCTCTTATTGTTGTAACAAGCAGTAGGGCTCTCTTCTTATAGCTTAGTTTTAAGTTGCATTTATAGACACAGGATTCACCCCAAAGGAATTGTTTGAGGGGTGAAAATGAGATCAAGGTAAAGTTTAAGTTGAACAACTAAGTAGGAAGAAATGAAAGAGAAAGTCAGAAAGCAGTGCTGCTAGGGCCAAAGGGAGATGCTACAAACTGTAAGTGGTATCTTCCTTCCATGAGTAATGTTTACTGGTTACGCATTAGTGTTCATGACGACAGTTTTGATTGCAAAACTTGTCATTTGTAGTAGATGTAATGGATATTACAATAATAATGAAATGAAGTTTAATTATACCATATCAGAAATCTTTTATGATGTTTAGTTGATTGAGTAGTCTGGCTAGTTACTAAAGAAAGAACCAGATATATTTCTTTTTAAGAGTAGTTTTGCTGCTTTCTTTGCCTTATTTTATGGTTCTGTTTATAATTGTTATTTATAAAGTAATGTAATTTATTTCCTTACCAGATACGGTTGTCCAAGCACTGCACACAAAGAATATAAACAGTTTGCAGAGTGGTTCATCAAGACCTTCTCACAAGGAATACTTCAGGTCCTTCTCAAAATACTAGACAATTATCGCAACAAAATTTATATTTCACCTAGGGTCTTACAACAAACACTTAATTATCTAGAGCAAGGGTAAGTCCATGATTGGGTATGCAATAATGTTTTTGTTACATACTTGTATAATTTCATGGTTTCAGAGATTAACGAAAAGGAATTTTTTATCTCATTTTAAATCTTGCAAGTATAGTGTAATTCTTACACCTTGGTTTTTGTACTTAAAGGAAAAGTCATTAGCTCTGTTTTATTTGACACCTATTAATGTTTGTAAACAAAGTGTCTTGCATGGCTAACTTTTAAGTATAAAAATTTTGTCTTACAGGGTTGGCCAGTCAGTAGCATGGAAATTATTGAAGCCACATATGTTGTCGGTGATACAGGATGTGCTTTTCCCTCTGATGTGTTATTCAGATGCTGACCAAGAGCTTTGGAACTCTGATCCATATGAATATGTTAGAGTTAAATTTGGTAAGTTGATCTTATTCAGTGTTAGTCAAAGGTATAGATTTTGTTGAGATTAGATTACAGTGTGTGTAAATGTAAGATATTTTTTTAGTTTATTTCATAATTTTTCTTTTGAATGAACTTTTGTTTATGATACTGCATATTGGAAGAACTGTTTTATAGAAATGGAGTGAATTTGTCATAAAACCTGGCAGAATTAAAGGGAAATGGGCAGAAGTGAGTGTTTTTGTTTAGTGAATTGTATTTAACATGTTTGTCTGTTGCACTTTGTACAGCAAAGATATTAGAGCTCGCCAATTTATAAAGAGGTGTGGCTGCAGAATGCTGAGGATAATTATTAAATTTCTGTGGGTAAAATTGTTTTTAAGGGTTGGAAAGTTTGAAGGCAGTAAAAGGACAGCAATGTAGTAATATATGCTAAAGAATAGGAAAAAGTAACCAAAGAAACCTTTTATGATATTAGAACAGCTACTGTAATAATGTGTTCAGGGGAGGTCAGACTGCTTAAAAATTAAATAAAAAAAAAAAGTTACTATGAAGTGGCGGAAGTTGAAGATCTGTTCTATTTCTTGCCAGACTGTGGTTAAGTGGAGGTCAGTAATTGGAGCAAGGTATAGTGAAAAGCAAGTTATATACTACTTTGTTTAGATTTGGAAGAAAAGAAAAGGAAATGAAGAGGACTAGAGTAAAAGTCAGGTGTTCTTGAAAAGGCAAAAACCTCTACCCATCATCTGAACTGATGTCAGTAGGTCTGCAGTATAGATTGAACTTTCAAAACTTTAACATTTTTTGGATAAAACATGAAGGGAAGAGTGAGAAAGTAAAGTGGTAAATACAAACACGTGGAAGAGGGAAAAAATGCCTGGGTTGGAGTGGAGTCAGAACAGTGGAAGAACAACCTGGACTAGCTTTGAAATTTGAGAATGAGAAATTTCAAGTCTAACCATAGAACAAGATGGTCTGGTGTAAAAATTATAAGTGGAGTGATGGGAAAATTGTCAAATTACTTGTATATCTTGATCAAT
Organism: Macrobrachium rosenbergii; assembly: GCF_040412425.1. Classification (NCBI taxonomy): domain Eukaryota; kingdom Metazoa; phylum Arthropoda; class Malacostraca; order Decapoda; family Palaemonidae; genus Macrobrachium; species Macrobrachium rosenbergii. The sequence continues at coordinate 24,943,759 of NC_089765.1, read as the reverse complement.
TAGGAAGTAATTTCATATGGGGTAATTTATAATCCAACCAAATATGATGATTTCTTATTATCTACTGTTTGGGAAGGACAGTGTGACTAGATTTAGAAGTAGTTGTTTATGAGAAATTAATATTTTGTAGTTTTTTCTGGCCTGCCCTATAAGAGCTAAATTGGCCCAGTAGAATTAAGGAGTGATTGTGAACAAGATAGAGGAAAAAATCAGAGCTTGCTATGTTTTAAGATTCGGTCAGCCTACCTTTTTAAATTACCAACAACTTAGAATAAATTTTATTGCAGCAACAATGTAAGGTATTGAAGAATCCCTTTAAGTTGTAGGAAGATAGGGTTAGTATGGTGGTTAAAAGAACTATGCCTGCTAGAAAAGGAAGATATAAAAATTAAGTGTATGTATCCTCTCTCTATATGAAGAAATGAAACAATTGAAGATGGAATAACTTGATTTATTTTCTTTTGTTGAGCCATGGATGTGTAAGTATACAAAAAATCTGTTGTAGTGATAATAGGTGAAATTGTTTTTCTCAGTGTTTGTTAAAAGATTATAAGATTATGGCCTTTCCTCAGATATCTACGAGGACTTAGTTTCTCCAGTGACAGCTGCACAGACGCTTTTGCTTTCTACAGTAAGAAAGAGGAAAGAAATGTTAGAGAAAACCATGATTTTCTTGATGCAGGTCTTGACCTCACCAAATGTAGATCCAAGGCATAAGGATGGTGTCATGCATATGGTGAGTAATTTCTTTATTGTAATTCTCAATCCAATTTAAAAATGCATGTGCCAGAATGCTATAGTATAATGGTAATAGTGACCATGTTGCTACTACTTACAGTAGTAGCCATGTTGCATTTCTCATTACAAAGATATTGGAGTATGCATTGATTTTGCCACAGTTAGATCCTCCATTATCCCTGTGGTCTTATCTGGAAGCAGTGCAATTATGTCATTTTATTTTTATGAACATTTCATGGGTTTTATACCCTTACAAAGGCAGCATTTGCTCTGGCTTGTTTGAGATATCGATAATGTGTCTCTCAAGTGGCATAACCCAAGGGGTTATCCTTTTTGTCACCTTATGCTCATGGTGTCAAGGATCAGTAAGGACCATGTAATTGCCCAAAACCGCATTGTTTATCTGGTATCATTGGAAGGTAGTGCCATCAGGGCACCATGTGGTGTACTATAGGCATTACTAAAGGGTGTTTGCAGCATCCCTTAAGCACCTAGCTACACCCACTTTTTAGCTTTTTACTTTACCTCCATTCCCTATTCCCTGTTCTTACTTCAGTCTTGCTGTCTAACCAGTCTCTCACTTCTAGGTGCAAATGTCTGATTTTTTCCCAGTTCCATCATTTAGGTCTCTCTGCTTCATTGTCTGGATCTCTTTGTCTTGCTGTCTAACCACTGATTAACATAGCTCTAATTGATTAACATTGCTAGAGCCCATCACAGAAGTTTGCATAATGTCTATTGTATTGTGCATGAAGAATTTTTTCATGTTGTGTCATATAAATGACAGTATTAGTTTTAATTAGCTTTGAATTACCAGTAACAGAGAGTAAAGAGAACCTGAGGGTTGTTTCCACCCTTTCTATTTGGTGGATCACCTCCCCCCATTGTGTGGGCTTGGATAATACCTGTTGCAGTCATTAAAATCAGTGATGTTAGATATGGTGTCCAAATGTTATACCAGGTGTCAGGTAGAATTGTACCCGATTAGGGTGGTTGAAATGGTCAGAGGCATTGCATCTTGGTTTATGTAGTGAATATCCAAGAACTAGTCCTAACATTAGCTGAAAGATGAATACAGTCTGATATTGATGGTTTAGATCCTGTCAAAGGTAGGCATTTCTATAGGTTAGAGTCCATAAGGTTAAGTGATGATGTACAAGTAATCTCGGGTTGGTTGTGGGATGTAGAGTAGGTTGAGATAGAGAGCATCTGACAGTAGTCCCAAGATTTTAATTGCATAGCAAGCTTTCCTGGTTTTAATAGGTTTATTGACGGATGTGAAACCAGTCTATCTTTGATTTTATAGATGTATGAAATTGTATGTTTTTGCCTTTGTTTAATATTATTGTATTCGTTGCCTTTAGCCTAGCACAGTATTAGCATGCTCTAGTTGATCTATTTAGTCATATAGACAGAGGAGGAGACCAGTTTTATTCTGGTCAGAAGTTGAATTGTAAATTCAAATATATACAAGATATAAATATTCTTATGCCATACCACAAAACATTAGGTGGTGTTACAGTTACAGTACGTGAAATAGGTGCTAACATGTGGCCTAACCTAGTTATGAAATAAGAATGAGGCCATATCCATAATTCACAAATGTGAATTGTAAGAGGTTGGAGTGTACAATGATTTTGCAAGAAGTATAGGGTTGATGAAGAAGCTGTATCTTAATTTATATAAAGTGTACACATTACAGTGTAGTGTAATTGAGAGGATAGTTGTACAGTGATAAGAGAAGGCATTTCATTTACTATTTTTAAATGATGATTAATGCTTGATATTTATTTTCCAGATTGGCACAATGGGTGGCGTACTACTTAAAAAGAAGATATACAAAGATCAAATGGAAAATATGATAGCACAATATGTCTTCCTGAAGTTCCAGAGCCCATATGGCTTCATGAGAGCAAGGGTGGGTAATTACAAATGTTAGTATTGTATGAATTAAATTGATATGGAGTGATTTATGTTTTTTGTAAATTAATGATTCAGGGGATGACTGCTGCTAATTCTTGGGTCCTATAATTATTTTTTCAGGCTTGTTGGATACTACAAAACTTTGATGAAATCAAATTCAAGTCTGACCAGAACATACTCGCAGCTATGAACTGTATTCAGAATGCCCTATTGAACGACAACGATCTCCCTGTTAAAGTAGAGGCAGCTATGGCCTTATCTGCATTCCTTGCCTCACAGAATAAGGCAGAGAAGATTGTAGAACCTAATGTAAGTGCTCGAGCATTATTTAAGCTTTCTTGTAAAAAAATTATGTTAAAGTGGTATTATAGTAATAATAAAAGCTAACTGCTACATTATTATATAGAATAAAAATTAATATTTGTATAATAGAAGATGCAAGGATGAAAAAGAGCAAAGTAAAAATAAAAGAAATTTTGCTATTACTGTAGAAATTCTTGTGGTGCAATAACTGCCTTGGCAATAAATAGATTCTCAGTTTAGAGAGCTTTGGTTAGATTTTGTGCTTTTAAGCAAGTGATCCTGATGAGTTAACTGCTTAGTAAGAAAATTTTGTGAGTATGTGGATGTAATGAAGTGACATTATGTAATGTAATAGTTGTTTCCATATATAATTTCAGATACAACCAATTGTTCAAGAGTTACTTAAAGTAATTAAGGAAACTGAGAATGATGATCTTACAAATGTGATGTGTAAGATCGTGACAACATATACAGAACAACTGATTCCTATTGCAGTGGAGATGTGCACCCAGCTAGCTGCTACATTCCAACAGGTTAGTTGGGTTATTTTTCGAAATGGAGATAAGTTTCCGTTTACAAGTTCAGTATTTGTAGACATGAGAATTTTCATTCACCTTTCTCATTTTGAGATAAGGAAGTTGCATCTGATATTTGTTTGTGTGTTGGAAAGCAGGTTGTATTAGTCAATAAGTGGTGGTATTTTAAGGACATTTTTTTTTAGAAAACCCTGGGATTTCTTACTCAAATAGTGAAAAATTCTGTTACTAAGTTTTCATTGCCCATGTTTCTTTTCAGGTTGTAGACTCAGAAGATGGTGCAGAAGAGAAAGCCATCACAGCAATGGGGCTGTTGAGTACGATAGAAACATTAATCAATTGTATGGAGGAGAACCCAGAGATTATGGTTCAAATCGAGCCCATCACTCTACAAGTTGTTGGACTTATTCTAGGCAAAAATGTTATGGGTATGGTTTTCTCTTTTTATAGTGGGACACCAAAAATAGGTACCATTCTTTTAAGAGGAATAAAATCAGATTTCAGATGGGAATAACAAAAATAGTTATGTGGAATACATTGTTAGGTTATGATATCAACTGATAGCTCATGAAGTTTGTAAATACTGTTGGCTGAGGAAAGATGTGAAGTAATAAGAGGAATGTTAGACTATATTATTAGATAAGGCCAGCCTAATTGAAATGTTAGGCTATAGATTATTGTACACTATTATTTTAGAAAATATAGTTGTGTATTTTTTTTATTTTCCAATGACTTTCAAAACAGTTACAGCTGAAACAAACAAGATGTTCACAGTAAAACTGTAGTGAGGATAAAAATCTTGGTAATCATTTACACGGTAATCTTCATGTGTCATATTGTTAAGCTACTCAAGAAAAATAGTAATTCATGAGTGCCAGTCATTTTTAGGTTGTATTTACTTTACAAACAGTAGTTTACTTTTTTGTTACTGAAGTCAACAGAATTACCATGACATGTATTTGGAAATATAACCTACCTTTATTTTGCTCACAGAATTCTATGAAGAAGCTCTTGCTTTGATATACAGTTTAACCAGCACAAGAATATCACCAGACTTATGGAAGTGCTTTGAAATGATGTATCAGGTTTGTGAAGTAATTCAAGTTTTTCAGTTCCAAAAGCTTTAATCTAATATATACCATTGTTTCATATGTGGAGTATGTTCATGGAAATATAATGTTACCATTAGGCAAAGCGATGTATGGCTTGATACAAAATAATGTATCTTTGATTTGATTTTCATGAAAAAATGTTTTTCCAGATGTTTAAAAATGATGGCTTTGACTACTTCACTGAGATGATGCCTGCTCTTCACAACTACATAACTGTTGACACTGAAGCATTCTTAAGTAATGAAGCACATGTCCTAGCAGTGTGTGAAATGTGCAAAACTATTTTAACTCAGGTAAGGCACAGAGGTCCATGCAGCAGATACATTTTTAAACCTTTTATGTATTGGAATAGACTATAATTTTTGGTATAGAGACCTACCAGGGAAGTTGTAAAGTTTATTTCAAAATGAAATTCCATAGTCTTCAAATTAATTCATTGCCTATTGTAAAGTCCCTAAAGCATTTTACCAAATTAACTTGCAGGACTCAGGCGAGGATGACGAGTGTCATGCTGCTAAGTTATTAGAAGTTGTAGTTCTTCAGTGTGAGGGGAGAATAAATATGTGTCTTGGTTCCATCATACAGTTAGTTGTCGAAAGGTTATTGCGCGAGGTTAAAACTACGGAGTTGCGAACTATGTTATTGCAGGTGAGTGATGTGTGAATTTTTGAAAGGTTCTTAAGCCTTAAATTTGTTCAGCCAACCCCACTGCTTACATAGCCCACATTAAGTTTGGTCTTTGAATATCTCCAGGCAAAGCAGACATTTGCTATGCAAGTGCTACCTGGAGTCTGGTATTTACTGTGGCAGAATTTAAAAAAACACAAAAAACAGTACACAAACACTCACCCTGATCCTCGGTTGCTGGAAGATGGAGTAAGGCGTCCACGGTCGCCAACACAGCACCCAAAACCACACAAACAAAACAAGGAAACAAAAAAAGAAGATAGAACTATATACACAACAAGAACAGTACACTAACAAGAAAAACCAACAACTCTCAAAAGCACACAAAAACTGTCCAAGACCAAACGACTGACTAGCACTAGCTCTGACTCAAGACTCACTCCAAAACCGAAAAATCCTTCACATATTCCACAGACAGACAGCGCCATAAACAAACTAACGACCTCATCCCTCTTCCAACAAGCGAAGCACTCACCAACGACCATTACTCTCTCTCTCTCTCTCTCTCTCTCTCTCTCTCTCTCTCTCTCTCTCTCTCTCTCTCTCTCTCTCTCTCTCTCTCTCTCGACTCATTCTCTCTCTCTCTCTCTCTCTCTCTCTCTCTCTCTCTCTCTCTCTCTCTCTCTCTCTCTCTCTCTCTCTCTCTCTCTCTCTCTCTCTCTCTCGAAACATTGGGAAATGCTAAATACAAACAAATTTATTCATCCCTCTATAATTCTCCCCCTTTTAGCATTTCCCAACCAACACCTTTCACACTGCATTCAAATCGCCTTACGTAACACCCATGGATGCTCACTAGCAGGTCCTTTAGAACGCGCGTTCATGGGCACGCAATCATTCTCTCAGACTTGCTCTCTCTTCCAGCAACATTCAGATTTACATTTTCTCCTCCATTCTCTCTCAGATTCACGCTATCTTCTTCACTATTACCACTCTCAATTTCATCCACAATCTCATCTATACCCTCTAACTCGTTCCCAAATACCTCCCCCAATTCTTCAACTAACCCATCCCATTCGCTCATTGACCTTTCCAATTCTTGCAACGATTCATTCATGCTTTCAATCACTCGTCTATCACTGCTACTCTTACACTTTCGCTCACCTCCAACCGTTCACTTACCCCTACACGTTCAGTCAACTCAGTTATATCAAACCCGCATATGCTATACGTTCTATTCATACCATCCCATTCATCCGTATTACACGCTTTATCACTCATTTTCACTTTGGCACTCACACCCCTATCACACAACTTACGACCATTCAGTTTACTTACGTTCTTCCCTTTCTTACGTTTCCTACCATACTCTATCAAAACAAATTGCTGATCCTCATCATGCAACAACCCCTCACGTACATGCATCACACGCACCGCTTGCATCCTGGAGGATCCACCCATTTGAACCCCCTTCACACTCAGTTTCCCGAATTCGCTGTCACAGTCACCCTCTTTCGTCTATATACACTTGATACATGCCCTTCCATTCCACATTCGACACACTTCGCTCTCGGTTCTGAACACATTCTCGCATAATGCCCATTCTTACCACAGTTGCCACATATTACATTCACTCGGGTACCCCTACAACCATTAGCAATATGACCCACCTGTCCGCACCTGTAGCATTTAACCCCCCTATCTTTCGTACACTCCCTTACCAAATGTCCCGATTGCCCACACCCGAAACACGCTCCTAAAGCCCACCTACACTCATTCTTTGTATGTCCTTCCTTTCCACATCTAAAACACTTCGCTCGACTTCCACTCATCGACCTTCCCCTTTGTACACTACTATCCCTAACCCATCCAACTCGTTGTTCCCTTACAAACCCACCATTCATCCTCACTGGCACCTCCACATTACTTGCTCTTACACTCCTATCTATTACACTATCGGCCATTCTCATTGGGCCCCTCAACACTGCATCCCTAAAGCTTCCAAACTCTGGTACTCTCTCATCTACCCCAGCCCTTACACTTACACTTCTGCTCTCTTTTATAACCCTGTCAAGCTCATAATCTTCTACAATTTCCAAAATTTCTCCCCAAGTCAACCTTTCATTCGTCCATCTTTTCTTCTCCCTCCGCTTCAAGTTCACAAATTCTCTAACTCCATCTGGCACTGTCCCTAACAACTTCCGTACTAACTCCTTACATTCATCTATCCCATCATCCCCAAACTTCTTCCTTGCCAACGTCTCCAGCCTACAAGCATACAGTGACAAGGTTTCCCCAGCTTTCATTCTTGCCTCATCAAATTCATTCTTCCTCGTATACTTAACACTTGCTTTCATACGCCTTGCTTGCTCAACTAGTCTAGCTTTCACCATGTCATACTCAACATCCCCCACACTCATAATAACCCTATACATATCAAGCAAAAACCCAGTCAAATATTCTCCTAATTCTCGTGCCCACACTCTCTTACTTTCCCCATACTTATCCTGACAAAACCTTTCATACTCCCTAAAGAAATCATGCACATCCCTACTTCCATACTCATTATACCTTTCACACCGGGTACCTCCCTCACATACATAGCCTTTCTCACTTCTTTCTCACTTTCACTCTCACTTTCGCTACTTTCACTCTGTCCTTTCATACCCTCTTCCAATACAAAGAGTCCACTTCCGCACTTACATTCATCTTACTCATTACACTCTTCTTCCCCTCTTTTTATCCACTTTTATCCACTCACCTCCATCCACCTCACTATCACTACTGCCTTCACCCTCTCCCTTCTTTCCTGCCTTTCCCACTTCCTTACCCTTCTTACCAGTTTCCTTTCCCTTTCCCTTCTTCCCTTTTTCTTCCCCTGACTTATCCTTACCTTCCCTCTGTTCCTTCCCTTGCTTTTCATTCCCTTTTCCTTACCCTGCCTTTCATTCTCTCGTTTCTTACTTCCTATTTCCACATCACTTTCATCACTCACGCTTCCATTCACTTCTTCCTCCTTTTCTTTCTCTCTTGCCCTTCACACGTTCCAGAGGACCTGCCTCCAACAGCCCCCTTCTCCAAAACCACCCTTGAACATACCTTTCATCATTTCTTCCACACTTTTCATCATTCCCTCCAACTTTTTATCCATCCTCTCTTCCATTCTCTCTTCTGACTCTTTCATCTCCCCTTTCATTTCTTCTTTTGCACTCCTTAGCATTCCCCCCATCTCCTCCAACTGACTCCTCAACTCCTCATTCTCACCCCTCAGCCTCTCATTCTCACCCCTCAGCCTCTCATTCTCCTCTCTTGCCAGCCGCAACTCCTCTCTCAACCTCACCAGTTCCTCTTCCATTCCCTCCAGTCACACTACTAGCCACTAATCTCAATTGCAGCTGCCCCACCAGCTGCCCCCACGTTGGGCGCCAAATATTATGTGGCGGAATTTAAAAAACACAAAAACAGTACACAACACTCACCCTGATCCTCGGTTGCTGGAAGATGGAGTAAGCGCCCACGGTCGCCAACACAGCACCCAAAACCACACAAACAAAACAAGGAAACAAAAAAAGAAGATAGAACTATATACACAACAAGAACAGTACACTAACAAGAAAACCAACAACTCTCAAAAAGCACACAAAAACTGTCCAAGACCAAACGACTGACTAGCACTAGCTCTGACTCAAGACTCACTCCAAAACCGAAAAATCCTTCACATATTCCACAGACAGACAGCGCCGTAAACAAACTAACGACCTCATCCCTCTTCCAACAAGCGAAGCACTCACCAGCGACCATTACACACACACACACACACACACACACACACACACACACACACACACACACACACACACACACACACACACACTCTCTCTCTCTCTCTCTCTCTCTCTCTCTCTCTCTCTCTCTCTCTCTCTCTCTCTCTCTCTCTCTCTCTCTCAAAACATTGGGAAATGCTAAATACAAACAAATTTATTCATCCCTCTATATTACCACCCTGTAGGTAGGCAGTGCTATCTGTGCATCTCACACAGTGCACAGTAGTCTTTACAAATGTTTATTTGCAGTGTTCCTTTAGGCCCTAGCCGCATACTTTTCAGCTTTCTATTTACCATCCATTAATGCTTTCTTGTTTCTTGCTGTCGAACCCTCTTTCAAACCCTCTTTGCACTGTTGTAAGTACTGAATGGTTGAAAATGCCACAGTGCATGGCTTTATAGACTAAATTTCATGATTCATTCATTCCATCATAATTTTATATTGTCTCTTTATCTTTGGTCATAATTTTTTTTTCAATCCTTCATTCTTTTACCTAAAGTTTTGGGTATGTTCTGTATTTAGAGATCCTGCTAGTGTCCTGTGTCCACTGCTTGTTGTGCTGGTCTTATTTGGTTTTTAGTTCTTAATATCTTGGCTTGTAACCAAGTTTTAATAGTACCTACATTATATAAGTTTCCTCTGCTTATGATACCATTTAATGCTTTTGTATACTAATGGTGTTTTTGCATTGTTTTAATGTGTTATACTGTAATGTGATTTGTGTTAGTGTGATGCACCTGAACCAGTTAGCTTACATGCACAAGTCTTCCAGATGATTTGTGTTGAGCTTTTATGCCAGGCCTCAGTAACTGGCACTAAATGTTGATAATTCTGACCTCACCTACAAGATGCTCTTTGACCGGTAACCGAGCAGTGGCAGTGACTTGGAGAGAACGATTTAGAAGTTGCATAAAGCCAGCAGTGCAGATCCTTACCTATATGCCTCACCTGTAACTGAATTGTCAGCTTGTACAAAAGGAGTGGGTTCACACATGCTGTTACTTGATCAGTCAACTGTTGCTGATGTTTTTTGTTGACTGTCTAGCCACTCACCCACCCATTCTTTTACTGCCATGCCTCCTTACTCATATGCTGTTTCCTGTACATAAGTATTCCTGTGTCCATTGTCACTTCAGATATTTAAGGGCTGTTCCTGTGTCCATTGCCTCTTCAGATGTTTAAGAGCTGTTCCTCATGAAAATTTTGCTAGCCTAACCTATCCTTAAATTATTCAATTATGTGATCTACTTACCTGTTCACGTTGTTCTTTTTTCTCTATGCAACCCAGCTTACGACAACAACAACCACAAACAGACTTACAACCCAACCATTATCGACCTAACCTTCAGAGAGCTCTCTCTACCTTTCCACCATGCTTTCAACACTCCCGCCCGTGTTTTTGTACATTTTTCTCCCTGCCATTTTCGTCCTGTGATGTCACTTCCTATGACGTCACAGCAATAACATACTCTTTAAACATAAGGAATGCTTTGCTATAAAATTAAACATGTGCTTTCTTTTTATACATTCTGTAATGCCCATACACTTCATCACCGCAGAAAATAAAATAATGACTAACTTATAAATAAAACTAACATATAGTCACCTCTGTCCATTGCTGCTTTAGATGTTTAAGAGCTAAATCAGTTAGCTCATGGACATGAACTACTTAAGACAGGCAGATGTTGCCTGTATTTCCAAAGTCTGCTCATGTATGGTGATTCGATATAGATGAATATTTAACCATAAATGCATAAGCACCATAGCAGCCAAAATTAAGTATATCTTAGTTTAATCAGACCACTGAGCTGGTTAACAGCTCTCAGCATCAGCTTTTGGATACTTGTTACCAGCTTGCAGACTGTGACAATCACCTGATGGTCGAACCCAGAACAGAATTTACATTTAGGGTTGGGCTATTAAGGGTGATGAGGCTTAATGAAACAGTTTTTTTAAACACAAAATAAATTTTTTTCATTTAAACCCACCATTCATATACTGAGTTTCCTTATGTAGGCCCCTCAGTCTTATGCTTCTTGTCAAGATTTATTTATAGCCTATATACTGTACTGTATACTTACGTACATAAAAATGCCAGTGATAACTGGAGGTTCCAGTTTGCACTTGCATAGTAATTGATACTCATGTTATTTTGACAAAATTTTAGTATTGCAATACACTCCCTGAACACCTGAATTCGCCCGTAATACCACTAGCCCAAACAATCTCAATTACCCATCCACTATTGGGAATTTTAACAGCCAGTGTTGCCAATGCTGTAGGTAAAATCTTGTCACTTGAGCTCCCATAACAAATGGTTGGCAACGCTGATACAGGTGTGCGCCGACACTCCCACTTTTGTCAATTCTTTTTGTTCGCACTGCTGCAAGGTTGTTTCCTTCTGCAGTGCGAAGTTTTAATCCTATTGCCCGACTTCTCTTTGTAATTTGGACCTCTGGTGAAGACCTGGATTGTATTTACCGGTTTCGTCTCCTGGTTTTTCTGGATATCTTCGATGTGGAACGTCTTTTAGAATTGGACTCGCTGGTTCCCGGTCTTGATTGGTCATCATGGACTCTTTCACCTTCTACTACAGTGCCTTTATCTTCGACGTCAATCTCGACTGCCCGTACGACTGTGGATGGTGGAGCTCATCGCTTCTTCTTCCTGCCAGAGACGGATGAGTACCTTGAGACACGATAGACATTCTGTTAGGTATGTAGGAACGTTAGGTGTGATGTCCAGACTTATTGCGATGAATGTTCCGATTGGAAGGCACAAGAGATGGAGGATTACATTTGTCATTGCAAGTCTTTGGCTAGTAAGGGCGGCAGACGTTGGTCAGATTCTCGTTGCTTCTAGTGTCTCAGGCTTCTGCTACAGATAAGTTGATGGATTTAGTGAGTTCAGAGGTAGTCAAACAGATAGAGGATAGGATTGCAAGTAGTAGGGACAATTTAATAGCTAGTCTTCTTAAACATTTCTCAGATAGGGATAGTAGTAGTGTTAGGATGTCTAATCCTTTTTCCTTTTCAGCTCCCCTGCCTGTTCCATAACCAGCCCTAACTGGTGCTGAGGGTAATGGCCGAACCGCAAGCCTCCGAGTGGGTAGGGTCTGCCGGCCCCCTCGGCATGGAGCAGGCAGTGAAGGATTCCCAAGCCCCTTGTAGTATTAATAAATTTAATATTGATAATGTTAGTCAGAATCAAGATCTAGGTGTGATAAAGGAGGATAGGTTTGGGTTAGGTAGTGAGGAGAAGGTATTAAGGGTGCAGAGTCGTTCTCCTGGACGGGTTCTGGTTTCTGGTTCAAGTGGTTCTTGTGCTTTGGCAAGAGTTTCGCCTTCATCAATTCTTTTCGGTCTGGGTTAGTCTCAAGTCAAAGTCAGTGTTTCAGTTACGGTGGTGCAGAATCCTTCTGCTTTTGCTCCTAACTCACTTCCGACTGTTTCTGAATCTCTTACTGTAGTTTCCCCCTTCCCTGTGTTTTCTATTCCTCCATCTAGTAAGGCCGATTCTGGTGTGTCCTTTCAGCTTCTAAAAGTAGTTTGCGGGACCTGCAATTGGATGTGGCGGAATATAAGGCGGGTTTGCTGGGTCTTTCATTGGGTAAAGACGTATGAGAGGTTATTTTTCGAATGGTTTCTCTAACATTAGAGAGTATGTGACACAGTAATGTCCAGAATTCATGTCGGATATGCTTCAGGATCATTGAGGAGGCCCAGATTCGGTGTACCTTCTGTCCTTTTCATTCTAAGTTTTCTTAGTTGTTTTCAGTCCTATTGCGCAACAGAGTAGTGGCTATGTTTAGCAACAACGTAATTGCTGTGTCGTATCTGAAGAACTGGAGGAGGGGAGGGGACAGGCTCAAGAGAACCCGATACTATAGCACAGAGAGTCCTGAGAGGGTGTGAAGAACGAAAAGTGTCTCTTCTTCACCAATTTATATCGGAGAGTCTCAACATACTGGCCGATTCACTAAGTCGCCCCCGTCAGGCTCTGGAAGTAATATGTCAGATTCTCCGGAAGTGGCCAGCAACTGTGGACTTATTCGCGACGTGATTAAACCATCGTCTTCCGGTTTATTTCTCACCAATGGTGGTCCCCATGTCAATGGGCACCGATGTGATGTTACAAATTGGAATCACATGCAGGTATATGCCTTTCCTCCATCCGGTCTCATTCATCAGGTAATAAGGAAATTGTGGGAGAGTGTCAAGACGTCTGTGACTCTGATAGCTCCCTCCCTGCTTGCCATAACACACTTGGTTTCCGGAACTCCTAGAGCTCCCCGCGGAAGTTCCGATATCCCTACCCATGCGAAACTTCTCAGACGACCGCATTCTCACCATTATTATCCAAACCCTCACGTGCTGTACCTAGTTGTAGGGCGACTGTAGAGAGAGCTGCTAGGCAGTCCGGACTCCCTAAAGCTGTGTCTAGATAGTTTTCTTTTAGCTTGAGAAAGTCAACCTATAAGCCTTACATGGTTCAGCTGGACAGGGTATAGAAGTTAGTGTCGTAAGGAAGGTCATTTCATCTCTAGACCTTCCATAGCCAAAATAGCCGATTTTCTTTTATTCCTTCGGAAAGTCGAGGGTCTTTCATATTTGACTATTGCTGACTACCGCTCAACGATTAGCAGTACAATTAGTTTCCACCTTCCTGAAATCTCTAGGAGTAAGATAATCGATGATCTGTTATGTTCTTTTAAGATTGAATGGCCTGTCTTGCCGACTCAGGCCCCTCCGTGGGACTTGTTGGAAGTACTTCAATATTTTTCCTGCGTTCTGCTGCCTTTGAACCCATTGGAGCTATAACGTTAAGACACTAAGAAGTTGCTTTTTCTTATGGCTTTAGCTTCAGCTAAAGAGTTGGACGAGCGTCAGGCAGTTTCTAGGTTGGGTTCCTATTCGAGAAATAATACTTGTTTGTCTGTCTTCAGGAATTTGTGGTGAAGACAGTCGGAGGTTAAAACTCTGCCTCTTCACTTAAAGTTCCTTATCTGCAAGTGTTCGTCACCAGCGATCCAGCGGAGATATCTTTATGTCCGATGCAAGCTTTAAATTCTGTTTATCAAAGGTTGGGAAACTTTGTCCACTTCCGCATACACTTCTTGTCTCTCCGTGGAATCCTTCCCGCCGCTGTCAAAGAAAATGATTAGTTACTTTCGGAGGGAGGTGATTTCTCAGGCTTCTCAGGGTTTTTCTTTGTCATCTTCAGCTCTGTGTTTCCCCACCGCACAGTATTTGGAGTATGTCTACTTCATCTTGCTTTCTAAGGAATTATTCAGTGCCGTCTATACTGGAGGCAGCTACTTGGAAGTCCGTGTCAGTGTTTACTTTCTTAAGAGCCGTTCGATTCGCCTCATAGCGTGTAGCAGCGAAGTCTACTATCTAGGGTGGTTTCATTTAGCTGAGGTGGTATTCGCTTAGTGCGGAGGTTCGGAGGGTTATTCTCTTAGTCCTTGTGTAGCGGCAAAGTCTATTATCTAGGGTGCGTTCATTTAGCTGAGGTGGTATTCGCTTAGTGCGGAGGTTCGGAGGGTTATTCTCTTAGTCCACGTGTAGCGGCGAAGTCCACTATCTAGGGTGCTTTCATTTAGCTTTGTGGTATTCACTTAGTGAGGAGATTCTGAGGTTAACCAGATGGATAGAGGAATTCCTTTCAACCTTTAGAATTCTTAGGCAACAGTGATAGTATAATCACATGAACTTAGGTTTAGTACGTTTTAAGTATCTTAGTCTATGATAGTTTCCCTATGTGAGTCCGAGGGGGTGCTCTAGTAGGCTAGGCTATTGCGTCGGCGCTGAGATACTTCTTCACTCGTTGATCGTCGGGCCTTATCCGGAGGATCAGCGGCCCGGCACACTGCTTCATTTCCCTCCATACATGAGAGGCTATGAATAGCCACATGGGAGGTTCACCGTACTCCTCCGTACATGAGAGGTTCTGAAGAACCACATGGGAGGTCGACGGACCGAGACAGTACGGATCTGATGGGTGATCAAAGTACTCTCCAACATGTCTTGTCACCAAAAGCATCAATTGATAAGGTGAATGTATAACTAAATAGATATCCTATGCAGAGCAGATCGGTAAGCTGCCATCTCTGCGGTTGTATAAAGGGGGTGGGCCCTAAACTTAGATGGTTCTCCCGGAGGGCCAGCGGCTCTGCACTCTGCCTCATTCTCCTCCATACATGAGAGGTTCTGAAGAGCCACATGGGAGGTCGACAGACCAAGAGTGCTAACCTGGCTGTCGATCAAAGTACTCTCCAAGATGTCTCTTCACTGGAAGCACTGATTGATATGGTGAGTGTATGACTAAATGGATATTTTATGCAGAGTAGATTGGTGAGCTACCATCTCTGCAGTGGTCAAAAGGCATGCAATAGAATTAATCCCTCCTCCTCTAAATGTTGCTAATCGGGTGAATTCAGGTGTTCAGGGAGTGTATTGCAATATGAAGTTTTCATAATAAAACTAATATTATAATACTTACCTGAACACCTGAATGATTCCCACTCTCCTTTCCCCACATCAGTTTTGACCTTGAATAAAGCACTTGTTGAAAGTGGGAGCGTCGACACACACCTGTGTCAGTGTTGCTAACTGTTTGTTATTGTAGCTCAAGTGACTGAGATTTTACCTGCAGCGTTGGTAACTCTGGATGTCAAAATTCCCAATAGTGGATTGGTAATTGAGAGTTGTTTGGGCTAGTGGGATTAAGGGCGAATTCAGGTGTCCAGGTAAGTATTACAATATTAGTTTTATTATGAACACTTCATGTGTGAAACATTCATTGGCAACAAATCTTGTCTGTGTGAGTGACAGGTTTGTATGAAATTAATTTTATATTGATGATAGTGTGTGTTTTTGGTAGTGGTGGAGTGCAGAATGGAAATTAAGAAATACTAGTTGAATGTTGACTGGGAAGTAATAAAACTAAATGGTTTGATTAGTGAACTGTGGCATTGGGATATACTACAGGTGGTAGTCGACTTACGACGGCATTAGGTTCTGACAGAGCGGTCGGAAGTCGATCTCGTCGTAAGTCGACCAACCACATATGTACATGTATTCTGTACCTACCGTATATTATCCATCATATATTATATCCTAAGTATGACTAGCCTACATATACATTTTATATTATCCCAAATATGTGCATGTATAGTACCTATTATTACGTTTAGCATATGAAATCTTATCATGCTTGAACTCCTTGATTAATACTTACTTTTATTACTGTATTTTACATTTTTATTGTAGGCATTCAAACCATCTGTCTGGTCTGTTTACATTTTCTTATCCGCCATTTGCATTGCCAATCGGCTACACGATGACGATTATTTACTTTTTATTTATTTATAGGTTTGAATTAAATACATACCGTATGTGACGGCGTATAAGATGCACTTTTTTAACAAAAAATGGCCTAAAAATCCCCCTGCGCCCTATGTACATAATGTA
Source organism: Macrobrachium rosenbergii (assembly GCF_040412425.1). NCBI lineage: Eukaryota > Metazoa > Arthropoda > Malacostraca > Decapoda > Palaemonidae > Macrobrachium > Macrobrachium rosenbergii. The sequence continues at coordinate 24,927,220 of NC_089765.1, read as the reverse complement.
GGCTCAGATTTTAAGAATTTTGGCCGAAATTATACATGAAACGTCACGTAGATGTTGTAGTCTAGCGTAACATTCGGTGTTATTCTAATAACCTATTAAAAAACAAAGTTTATTATAATTATTTATCATTATCACACTTACCATCACCGAAATTACTACTGCTAGTATTATAATCAATATCTACGTTGTTATTATCGATATTTTCATTAAAATGTTAATATTATCGTCGTCTACAGCAGATGGCCGCATTCCACATTTACAGACTTATAAACAGTACTTGTGCTGCCACCTATTGGTGATTATCTCGAGAGCTTTACGGATAACAAGGCTTCGTTCAGTTGGTAGTTGGCAATTCCTGCTAACATTCTCTTTACGCATAACAACATGGCTTCGATCAATTGGTGGTTGACAATTCCTGCTACCATTCTCTTTAGGCATAATAACAAGGCTTCGTTGAGTTGATATCAGAACTCGTGCTAGCATTCTCTTTTAAGAATAATAACATGGCTTTGTTCAGTTGCTCACGAGACTCGAGCCGTTACATAGGAAACATTTTCATTTATTGATTTTACCCTTGATTGCATACTTTTATAATATATAATGGATATATATAACATATATTACCGTAGGTAACATCTTTATTAATGTTTTTGTTGATTCTGCTGGTAAGAAACAATGTTTACAAATGAATGTGTTGCAATCTATTGGTAAACCTATGAGGTAGCTTTCAGCAGCAGACGAAACATTCGATCGTAGTAAATGGCTGATTGTATAATACATATTTTGGTAAATATAAATATGGTAAATAATTTCTTTATTAATGTTTTTGTTGATTCTGTTGGTAAGAAACAATATGCATATGATAACCTAATACTACAGTTTTTACTTACCAAAATCATATGAGCATAGGCTAGGAAACCTTATTTTTTTTCCCTCAATGTCCTGCTGAAACTGGGGTGCGTCCTATGCAGACATGCGTGTTATAAGCTATCAAATACGGTAATTTGTTATTACATTTGACTTATTTGCAAAAAATAGAAATACAAACTACATTACAAAAATATGAATCTTTTACCATTTTCGAACGACACAAACACACAACGCTGCCGAAAGCTGAGCATCTCTCGGATATGAGCGCGCTGCCGGTAGCGGGAAAAAGTATCGTGACGCCGCGCCGACGTATTTTTTAGCAAAATAAAAAAATTAAATATTATATATTATTATATTGTCGTAGCTGTCGTAAAGTCGGTCAGTCGTAAGTCGCATAGGTCGTAAGTCGATGACTACCTGTACAGGTTTTGATTTTCATTCTATAGGTGGTCTTTAGTTTCGTTATTAGGATTCTGGAGTGGTTTCCATGTTCACCGTCAGCTCTGTTATTTTGAATATTATAAAACTTTAGCTCAGTGTTCTGGGTAAACTATTTATTAATGAGTAATGTGGCATAGTTTTAATTGTGCTTGTTTTATGGCAAGAAGTTGCCTGCAAAGATAAGTTTGTAAAATAAACTGGTAAATGAGAATAACTATATGATAAATATTTTGTTTAAAAACTATCTTACTAGGGATTGTTGGGAAATTGGGTTGAATGCATAGTGGCACTTGTAAATCACTTCATTAATCTAAATCATAACTGCTTAATTCTATGAGGAAGGGCCAGTTTTCCCTTACTAAATTAGGGGGAAAAGAAATACAGGTGGTTAGTCTATTATTACTGGGTAGTATTATTGGTAGTGAAATGGAGCAAAGAATTCTAGATGTTTTGAAACTTAGGGTTTTCATGTGGCTGCTTTATCATCAATATATATTTATTTTACAGGTGGTCATAGCTACATTGTATACTGCACCCGATGCATTACTTCAAGTGCTTGAGTCAACCACGTTACCAAATACAACTACTACACTTACTTCTCATTTCATCAAACAGTGGATACACGATTCAGACTGCTTTCTGGGGTAAGTGTTAAAAGTTACTGTCCAAACCAGCCAGAGTTATATCAGTTGTCCAGCAAGGAAATGTTCTTGACCCTGTTCTCTATATTGTAATGATTAGTAATACTGATCACAGCCTGTAGAGCTCATTTATTGCTTAATTTGCTTATGAATCCTGTCTTGGCCTTATCAAACTCATGAAAACTCTGAGCAGTTTCAAAATGAACTAGGTAGTATATTGTGTAGTCTGCCCTCTGGTAAAGATGACACTGACCTTTGTTGTGAAGCTAGATCGGTCAGTCAGTCAGGAAAATATAGTCACACTGGGAATGAATGAGGCTTTTTCCTTAAAATTTAAACAGAATGACTCTTTAATAAATAATAAACCTTTCTTTTCAGTCTGCATGATCGCAAGATTTGTGTATTAGGGATGTGCACACTTTTGCAACTTGGGCCAGAACGTCTTGGAGTTTTAGAAGAATGCCATAAAGAAATTTTACCTGCTATGATTTTACTCTTCCAAGGATTGAAAAGAGCATATGCTGGTAAGCTGCATTTTGTTGATCTCGACTTACACATTTGTATTCAACAAAAGCCTTAGAATTTAGGTTTTGTTATTGATATGCTAATCATGTTTTAGTGCTTGATAAATTGCATTATGAGTATAGGGCTCAGAATTAATACATTGGAACCTCGGCTCAACAGAAGTTGTGTGTTTGCCCTCTTGGTAAGTGCAGTAGTGAAATCCGTTAAGTAACAAAGTTTTATGTTTAGCCTACATGATAATCTTGGCGTTAACACACAGCTTATAAATAGAGTACAGCAATTCCTTTCAAGTAATTAATAGCCTATCATAACTGGTATCTTATAATTTTGTTTCATATATTATACTCATTCAGCTTGAGAGATATATAAACAAAGTATTGCTTCTAAAAGTATGTACAGTACAGTACTGTGCCAATTTCATTTGTTCTGCCCACTTAGGCTTCCAAAAATTTATTGCAGGTCTTGGTTAAAATAATAGTTGAGTATATATTTTGTGTATCACAAATCCATTTTGTCATTTCTTTCAATTCCAAATTATGTAAAAATTATTCAAACAATTTAAAAAATTTTCCTAGCTAAAGCTGCTGAAGAAGATGATGATGACGATGATGATGACGACGACGATGATGATCTTGAACACGGTACGAATACAGTATTGTTCCACAATTGTTAAGAGTATATTTTTGAACTTGAGCTGACGTGTTTACTTTGTTTGAAATATGCAACGTTATTTACTCTGGTGAACTAGTAATCTTAACATATGCATTGGAATTTCAGAAGTGTTAGAGAGTGATGAGGATGAAATTGATGATGCTGGGGACGAGTATTTAGAAAAGCTAGAAGAAAAGGTTAATAAAGCTGCAGGTGGGGGACCATTCCCAATGACAACAACGATTCAGGTAGCGTATAGTAATATTTGATTATTGAAAAAAAGATGGTTTCTTATTTGATGTGATATGAAAAAAGGAGTGGAAAACTGGTGTTTGTGGAACAGGTTGTGAAAAGGTAGATTAGTATGCAAAGGAAGATCAGCTCTGAGTTTTTGGGAATATTAAGTTTCTTATTTTTACCAGGATGATGATGATGATGATGACGACGATGCATTGGATGATGAGCTGGATGAAACTGCTCTAGAATCCTTTACGACACCCTTAGATAAAGAAGATTGTGAAGTAGATGAATATTGGATTTTCAAAGAAGTTATGCATAGTGAGTCATTATAGTTATTTTTGTGTGTCCATCTTGGCGTGCCCTCTTTGACTTGCTTAAAGTGCATTTGAATTTTCTGCATAATGTCTTGTGTTTGGTCCATCAGTGTCCCTTGGTTTTAGTTGGTTCTTGAGTGTATGTGGCTGGGGAGGTTGAGTGCTCTTATAAAATCTTCAACCCATGTTTTTACATGAATATGTAATTATCTTGACTGCTTATACATTCTTTTATGCCATACTTGATAATTTATCAAGTGTTCCTTAATATATGTAATTTTTTTCCATGGTGTTTATAATCAACATCATGAATATTTTATCAGTGTTTCCCTTTATGTTTCATTTCTACTGTTTTTTACTAACTGTCCTTCTACCCTTACCACATGTCTAGCCACCTCAGTCTTTGGGGAGGTCTGGGTCTTTTATTTTCATCCCAGCATTTTGTTACTACATCTGTCCACCAGTTTACTTTTTGTATATGATCTTCCCGCCATATTATGACCATAAAGATCACGTTTTCGAAGTCTCCGTCTTCCGCGACAGTGCTCATGTTTCCACTAAATAGATTAGTTTGTTTATACTGCATAGAGTAGTTTCAACTGATGTATATGTGTCCATGAATTGAGGCTTTAGCACTTTTGGTTAGAATACCATTTCATAAGCCAGTGGTAGTTCAGAATAATTATTATTGGTGGTTTGGGAGATAAATTTTTTAACCCTTTCACTTGACTCACAAACAGTTACGTCTGTGGGAAGTGGCAGTGACTCGAGCAGTAAGCGTATAAATGTTAATGCCTTTTTTGTTGAAAGACGTGTAACTGACAATTTTCAATTGAGATCACTCATTTTGTTTCATTATGCAGCTGAATAATTTTTCTTTGCAATGGCATTAAAAATTCCCCAGAATAACTTTTTATGTAGGTTGAATGAGTAGAAATTACAAGATACGAAAAAATTTTGCACTTTACCCCAAAAAAAGTGTTTGTGATAAAGTCTTCAATTTATATCCATAGCAAACCCAGGTAAATTACCTAGTTATTGCCAGTCACCCAGGCGATACACACCAAAAAGGTTTATACCTTTTTTTGTTCAAAGATGTATGGCTCCAATCATTTTCAAGGTAGGCTGCTAAATTTTTTTTTTTCATTATGCAGCTGAATGATTGCTCCGCAAGACAGGTTAAAAGCCCCCAAAATAACTATGTAGATGAAATGATGAGTAGAAATTACGAGGTGTGCGAACAATTTTCACCTTACCAAAAAGATATTTGAGAAAGTCGTTGTAAATCCATGAAAATTTTTCACTTTCCCCAAAAGATATTTGAGATAGTCATTGTAAATCCATAGTATAGCCAGATAAATTACCTAGTTATTGAAATGCAAAATGTTGTAATTATAGCAAGGAAAATATGAAAAAATGAAAGACAAACTAGTGTCGCATTTTTCGTAAGAGAAATGCCACACCCAAGCGATATGCGCCTAAAACTGTATACTTTTTTTTTTTTCTAAGATGCCTAGCTCTGACAATTTGTTTCAGTTTGCAGTTGAATGATTACTCTATACAAATGTAAAAAAGGCCCCCAAAATAACTTTCTGTAGGTGGAATAATGAGTAGAAATTACAAGATACAAGAAAACTACACTTTCCTCCAAAAAAAAATTAATGCCCCCAAAAAATTATTTGTGATAAATTACTGAGACAAATTATGTAGTTTGTGCAGTGCAAAGTGCAAAAGCTATAATTATTCCAAGGAAAATATGAAGAAATGAATGACAAAGTCTCTCTCTCTCTCTCTCTTCTCTCTCTCTCTCTCTCTCTCTCTCTCTCTCTCTCTCTCTCTCTCTCTCTCAGAAGAAAGAATAAAAGCCTAAACTATACGGAAACATGTTATTATGCATAAAAATTATTGTCTCTCTCTCTCTCTCTCTCTCTCTCTCTCTCTCTCTCTCTCTCTCAGAAAAAAAGAATAAAAGTCTAAAATGATACGGAAACATGTTATTATGCATAAAAAATTGTTCTCTCTCTCTCTCTCTCAGAAAAATGATAATTGTAATTTTTTAGAATAAAAATCCTAAACTATACAAAATATAAATGAACATGTTACATGTGTAAAAAAATATCAGGAACACTGACAATGATCCTCATCTTGTCTGCTGGGTTTTGCAGTCTTTGTGTGTGTATGTATGTGTGTAAGTCATGAGTATGCAGAGGACTTAAATTTGGAGACATATCAGACATCAGTAAGCAAAAGGGTTAATGAAGTATATGAGAGAAATTACATATGACCAAAGGGTTTTTGCTGGCTACTTTTAAACCAGATGGAATAGTTTTTGTATGGTGCATATAAACTGTTTAGCAGTTAATATTAACCCTTAAACGCCGACTGGACGTATCATACGTCGACTAAAATTGTCTGTTGGGTGCCGAGTGGACGTACCGTACGTCGACTACAAAAAATTTCAACCTTCAGTCAACTTTGACTCGACCAAAATGGTCGAAAAACGCAATTGTAAGCTAAAACTCTTACATTCTAGTAATATTCAATCATTTAACTTCATTTTGCAACAAATTGGAAGTCTCTAGCACAATATTTCGATTTATGGTGAATTTTTGAAAAAAACTTTTTCCTTACGCCCGCGCGGTAACTCTGCCGAAAGTTTCAGAAATTCTTTCATTTTGTCGTAAGTTTTGCATTGTTTTATATTAGCCGTTACATAAAGTTTTATATATGAAAATGTGCGCAATTTCATGTAAAATACAGCAACATACAACCCATGGTTGTAGCTTTTATCAGTTTGGAAATATTTTCATATAAACCACGATAACTGCCAAAATTTCAACCTTCGGTCAACTTTGACTCGACCGAAATGGTCAAAAAACGCAATTGTAAGCTAAAACTCTTACATTCTAGTAATATTCAATCAATTACCTTCATTTTGCAACAAACTGGAAGTCTCTAGCACAATATTTCGATTTATGGTGAATTTTTGAAAAAAACTTTCCTTACGTCCGCGCCAGAAATTCTTTCATCACTTTGTCGTAATGTTTGCACCGTTTTATATTAATCGTTACATAAAGTTTTATATATGGAAATGTGCGCAATTTCATGTAGAATACAACAGAAAATAACTCATGGTTGTAGCTTTTATCAGTTTTGAAATATTTTCATATAAATCACGATAACTGCCAAAATTTCAAGCTTTGGTCAACTTTAACTCGACCGAAATGGTTGAAAAACGCAGTTGTAAGCTAAAACTGTTACATTCTAGTAATATTCAATAATTTACCTTCATTTTGCAATAAATTGGAAGTCTCTAGCACAATATTTTGATTTATGGTGAATTTTTGAAAAAAACATTTTCCTTACGTTGGCGCGGTAACTCGGCCGAACATCTCGGAAATTCTTTCGTCGCATTGTTGTAATGTTTGCACCGTTTTATATTAGTAGTTACATAAAGTTTTATATATGAAAATGTGCGCAATTTCATGTACAATACAACAGAAAATAACTCTTTTACCAGTTTTGAAATATTTTTATATAAATCACGATAAATAGAAAAAATTCTACTTTCGGTCAACTTTAACTCGACTGAAATGGTCGAAAACTGCAATTGTAAGCTAAAAAACTTACAGTCTAGTAATATTCAATCAATTAGCTTCATTTTTCAACAAACGGGAAGTCTCTAGCACAATATTTCGATTTATGGTGAATTTTTGAAAAAAATTTTTTACGTCCGCGTTACTTAATTCATGCATAATTTTGTGATAATATTTTCTCTGTGTTGCTTTGATCGTTTTACAATTTGTTATATACCAAAATCATCGCAATTTAGTGTACAATACAAAAAAAAATAACCCGTTAGCTTTAACCGTTTTGCTCACAGCAGCGATTTGTATAAAATTATATATGAAAATTTTTTTTTGCGCTGTCATATATTTCAATATTTATATATGATAATGGTATTTTTTCATTTCTGATGGTTGCATACGAAACTTCAGGCAATGACAAAAAGGAGCCAAAAATGAACTCTTAATCTTAAAAACTAAGAGTGCTGTGATTTTTGAAAAAACTTTTTTCCACTTGGCGCTTAACTCCCTAACGCCGCATACTGAGAGACGATTTTGTAAATAGAGGCTCGGCGTTTATGGGTTAAATGGCTGTTAGGTATTTGCCGTATTTAACTGGGATTTTGGGCAGTTCACTTTCATCTGGTCATATTGAAGGATTGGTTTGGCACTGTTATGAAGTTTGGTTACGTTTTGCTGATGTGAGTAGGTGGGACATGTTACTTATTGAGGGAAAGAAAAGATGTTTGGTTTGTGTGTTAATTTGAAGATCGTGTTACACTATATAGCATGTTATTCTGTAAAACCAGCTTTCGTAGAGTTCATGGGATTGATATTAGAAAGGAATTATTGGAATTTTAAAGGTAAATATTCAGTATTATTGCTTCTCTTTAAACATAGAAAGTTGGGTAAGTATCATCAACAAAACATTGTCTATGCTGATATGTGCATCAGAAACCTCCTCTTTGCTCTTGTTGTTGTCTTTAACTTAAACTTGTTCTGCCAAAAAGACTTCCCATGTTGTTTAGGCCTGTGTACACTGTATGTTGCCTGTATATGCATCAGCAAAATGGGTAAGAGTTGTAGTATTTGATCACTTTAAGGACTGCTGATATATGACGAAACAGTACAGGATATTTACTAATGATGATAATGATTTTTCCCACAGACATAGAATCTAATGCTCATCCGTGGTACCAGGCTTTAACTGCACATTTAAATGAAGACCAGCGAAAAGCCATACAGGAGATTGCCACTTTGGCTGATCAGAGGCGTGCTGCAGCCCAGAGTAAAAAAATTCAGCAGAGTGGAGGTATGTTTTTGATGAATATTTATATTCTGAAGTGCAGTTTCCAGTCTGTTGTAATATGGACATTGTATATATTGGCATGGGTTTACCTTTCAAATAGAAAGTGCTGTATTATTGTTTTTATATAAGTAACCTACCAAATAATTACATAGCTATAGGTTTTCAAACCACAGCAGCCTAAAGATTCAAAATTCATGGTAGGATTCAGTTGTTTTGTGTAGGTGATGAGACCCCCATCCACTTTTGGGTACCGATAAGAACAACTTAGCAGAGAGGTTCAATTCATTTTCTGCTGGCTTCCGACTAACAGAGGTTTTCCGCAGTGTGCTTCATCATTTTTTCGGATATTGTCGTCGACTTTCGACGAAGTATTCAAATTTTGTTGTGGCTTTCAACCTTTGGTTATTTGGTTAGCTTTGGTTAATGATAGTTATAACCGTTCTTTGTATTGCGATGTCAGATTCTAGCTCATCTAGCATTCACTTCTGTATAGAAGGGTGTAAGACTAGGTTAGCTAAGTCTTTGTATGATTCTCACATGAAGTGTACTAAATGTAGGGGGCAAGAGTGCAGTAAAGATACCATGCATTGTCAGGATTGGGATGATAGGAAGTGGAAAATATTAAAGTCTCGTTTGGAAAAACTCAGAGATAGGAAGAGGAAGGTGGCCACTAGAGCCGAGAATAGAGCTAGCATAGAGTCCACTCCTTTACCTAGTCTTGTAGAAGATAGAGCTATTCCTTCTCCTCCAATTCCTACAATGTCTCCTATCATTAGCCTTCCTCTTTTACCACATACTCCTGATCCAGGCTCCTGTGCTTCTGATCTTAATGCTATTGCCAGCCTCGAATCAAGGTTCGATGATAAATTTTGATTTGTTAGGCAATACAGTGATGGAAATGGGGTCTTCCATTAGAGCTCTTATGGAGCAGATGTCGAAGAATGTGCAAAGTGGTAGTGCTGTGAAAAGTGAATGTTGTGCATGTTGAAGAGGTGGCCGCTCGTCCCACCAGTTCTAGATGAAGGTCCTTGTCCTGCTCCGCCACACTGGGTAGAAGACATACCACAGGTCCCAGGGAGGTTGGTTGGCTCTGTAGAGCCTGAGTGTTCCCAGGCTGTGTCAAAGCACCGTTGGAAAGGCATCTCAGTTCGTGAACATCAGCTTTCTTTGGAGTCAGAGCATTCCAGCCCTGGTGAGAAGTGCTTGCACCAGTACTCGGCCCTCATCGTGCCCGCTTAAGAGGCACACCGCTGATGCAGACTGCTCCCCTCCTCCAGTCAAGAGGTATAGGAAGGCCAGCCTTAACTTGCAGCTTATGGACCTGCCTGCCTCTTCTTTGGCTCTTCCTCCTCATTCTCCTAGGGACAACCCGGACTACTTTTCGCCTCTTGAACACCCTTATTTGTTGCCCAAAGCGCCCCTCATCTTCCTCAAAGATCCATTGCGCCTCTGAGCACCTGTCTACTCCCAAGCGTTCAGTGCCTGCCTCTTCGCACCAGGCTCCTGCTCCTGAGCATTCGGCGCCAACTTCCGAGCGCCTGGCGCCACCTCCTTCACATCCGCTCTCGTCAGCCCAGGAAGATCCTTCATTAGTTCCGGTCAAGCGGCAGTTAACAGAACTTGTAGGTTTTTTAAATAAAACCTCAGCGGTTCCCAAGGCTAAGGACACTTCTTTGTCTCTCATATTGTCAGAGGAGGAGGAGGAAGTTCAGGAATCCACACCTTCAGCAAACTCTGTGTTATTGAAGTTTTTCCTGGATAGTTTCCCAGACTTCATGCCTACTGCCCCAGCTAGGTAAAGCCACTTTCACTTTTCCTCCCAGTAGACTCATGAAGATGAGATATAGTTACTACACAACTGGAGGAGCACCCTCTTTGGGAGTCTCTGCCTCCTCCCAAGGAGACTTCTCTGGTTTAGTTGGATTCGTCTGTTCGAGCTGCATTTACTTCTGCTAAAGTGATGTTTTCCTCCTCTGAGATGGACCACCTCATCAAGAATGTTTTTAAGTTACTGAAGGTATTTAGCTTCCTCGATTGGTCTGTCAGGGCACTTGCAAGGAAGGTAGAAGATTGCTCAGATCTTGCAGAAGACTTTTCCTATGACTGGTTATGGGTACGGTCTTGTGCCGACAAGGCGGTGAAGGATGGATCATCAGAACTTGCCTCTCTTTTCTCAGTGGGAATCTTGAAAAAGAGAGTTTTGGGGTTCATTCACCTAAAAAGGGGTCACCTCGACCCAGAAGTCGTTCCTCCTTTTCTCGTCCCTAGACAATTCACATCTCCTCCCACAAACCACAGTGAGAGAGATCTTATCAGAATTGCAGAATAAGTCTACTAATGATCTACTTGCACAATCCGCCAAGCGTTCGAGAGAACCCTCTTCCTTCGTACCTAAGTCGCTCTCTCCGTTACAGCCTCAGCCCTTTCGCGGAGGAAAGCAAAAGCCCCAGCCAAGACCTCGCTCCAATTTATGACCCCCTTCGAGGTCCATCAAGAAGCCATCTTTCAGACCTACCTCTCAGAAAAAGTTCAGTCCTTTGCGGCCTGGTAAGAGCCAGACTTCTCTTTTGGAAGGGATGGGCACGCAAAGGAGCAGAACCATGGGTTGTACAACCCAAGGGACTAAAGGGGGCTCTTCCATCCCATTCAAGCGGACTTCTCCTTTAGCAACAACTCTGATTGCATTGATTGCGTACTCAGTGGGCTCCAAGAAGTTTTTAGCACTTTCTCGAGAGGTTGAATCCCTTCTTGTCAAGGGAGCTGTGGAAGAAGTCAAGAATTGCTTCTCAGAGGGGTTTTGACAACCGCTTTTTTGTGGTCCCCAAGGTATTGGGGGGCTCGTGACCTGTTTTGGATGTCAACACCCTAAATTTGTTCGTTCTAAAGACGAAGTTTCATATGGAGACAATCTATTCAGTCATGTCTTCTCTACAGCAGGGAAACTGGATGGTCACACTGGATATGCGGGGGACTTACTTCCATGTCCCCATACATCCAGACTCGAGGAAGTTCCTGCGCTTCATTTTTCAGGCGAGGGTTCTCCAGTTTTTGGCCTTGTGCTTCGGCCTGTCGACAGCACTGCAAGTGTTTACTCGGATTCTCGCACTTCTCGGGAATTGGCTCCATCTTCTAGGAATGAACATCAGTCTGTATTTATACGACTGGCTTCTCATGACTCATAGGAGGAGAAATGCGAGGACTTGAGGAAAACTCTTTGCCTGACACAGGAGTTAGGCATTCTAATGAAGGAGAAGAAATCCCTAATGACACCAACACAGGAGATTCCATATTTGGGGATGATCCTGAACTCTCAGACTTTTTTGGTTTTTCCGTCCACCAGACTGTCTGACAGTTCCTCTCCCTCCCATCCAGCTCAGCGATCCAGTGGATTAGTCTTTTGGGGACTCTGGCCTCAGTAGAACAGTTTGTTAAGCTTGTCAGGCTGCACATGGGGTCTCTACAGTTTTTCCTTAAAGCTAACTGGAACAGAAGGAACCAGCCGGACTACTTCGTTTTCCCCATCACATCAGAGATCAGAGTGGGTCTTCGATGGTGATTATGCGAAGAAGTTTCTGGAACGTGGTAAAGAGAGCAGCGGAGTTCCCACATCATTGTCAAGGAGCTTGAAGGCTATTCACCTGGCCCTTCAGTCATTCTTGAGTCTAGTCTTCGGCAAGAAGGTAGTAGTACACGCAGACAATACCACTGCGCTAGCGTACATCCACAAGCAAGGAGTCATCCATTCCTTCTCTCGTTGGGAGACAGCGAGAGACCTTCTTTGGGCAGAAAAGAAACAGGTGATTTTGACCACTCGGGGAAATGAACATGATTGCAGACGAGTTGAGCCGTCTCAAGCAAGTCCCACTGACAGAATGGACATTAGACCCCCTAATTTGCAACGATCTGTGAAGGTTATGTGGCAGGCCGACTGTAGACCTATACGTGACTTCAAGGAACCACTGTCTTCCTCACTTCTGCTCCCCAGTCCCGGACCCTCTCGCATGGGCGATGGATGCCATGCTCGTTGGACTGGACAGGCCTGGACCTCTACCCCTTCCCTCCCTTTGGGATGATCAGGGAGGTAATAAACAAGTTTTCGTCGCATCAAAACATTTCCATGGCTCTAGTTGCTCCCATTTGGCCCAACAAGGAGTGGTTTCTAGATCTGATTTGACTGTGGGTGGATTTTCCAAGGCTCCTTCCACAAAAAGTCGCTGCTCAGACAACCCCACTTTCTCAGGTTCCAACAAGGGTCATCTGCTCTGGCCCTGACAGGCTTCAGGCTGCAGAGGCAATTGCGAGATGCAGGTCATTGTTCTCTAGCGAGCTCTATCAGTCCAAGTGGACAGTATTCAGACAATGGTGCAACTGCCATAACACCTCTTCTGAAACGACCATAAGTCAGATTGCTGACTTCTTGTTATTCTCGAGGTCTGTCAGAAGTTATCAACCTCTACTATCTGGTATAGGTTGATGCTCAGTTATGTTTTTAAACATAGAGATGGATCTGTCCTCCAACCAAGACCTCAGTGACCTCAGACCTTTTGAGACATCAAAGGAAAAGAGTTCTAGCTGCGTCTCTTGGAATTTGGTTGTAGTATTGAAATGGCTCTCTGGTCCCTCTTTCGAGCCACTCCGTTCTGTCTCTCTCTGAAACCTTACCAAGAAGACACTTGTTGGTGACGTTGGCTACCGCCAGGCGTATTAGCGAGCTACAAGCAACAGACAAAAGAATGGGCTTTTTGCAAGGGGATGCAGTCTGCTTTTTCTCTCTTGGGTTCCTTGCCAAGAACGAAGATCCTTCCAGACCCTGGCCTCGTTCATTCACCATTAGGAACCTAATGGATATTATTGGACCAGAGGAAGAATAGAGGCTCCTTTGCCGTGAGAGGACTCTCAGATACTACCTGCATAGAACGGAGAAGATCAGAGGTCCTTCTAACAGCCTCTGGTATTCTGTAAGAAACCTGTCTAGTCCTCCTTTGAAGAATGCCATCTTTTTTCTGAGAGATTTGATATCTGAAGCACTCATGTTCAAGAAGATGCCTTACCTTCAGTGAAGGTTAAGGCTCATGAGAGTAGGGCAGTTGCCACATCTCTGGTGTTTAGGCGTAATATGTTGCTCTCCGTTATACTACAGTCGACTTTTTGGAGGTGCAAGTCTGTCTTTGCTTCACAGTATCTCAAGGATATTGAAACTGGTCTTGAAAATTGTAGCACATGAGGACCTTTATCTGTGGCTGGCATGCTGTTGGGAAAGGAAGCATAGAGGGCTTTCTATCCCTCTACTATCTCCTCACCTTGACATAAGATTTTGAGTTTAGGGGAAGCCCGGGGGTTCATTGCCCTTGGAGTACCCACCAGTATTTAGTGGTCTGGGTTGTGGTTTTTATTACAGTGTAGGTGACAACATTGTTTGAATTTATTCTGGTCTACAACCAGGCCAAGGGCACCTCTTTTTCAACATTGCTAGCCTATGGAGAACTCCTTTGCTACAAAGTTCTCACTAATGTAGGGGCAACCCATGGCTACACTACCATGCCCACTATAGCTTAAGATGAACTCTGACCAGAGGCAGTATCCACCTGCAGAGCTCTCTTAATAGGTAAGGAAACAACAAGCATTTGTTCAATGCTAGCAACTATTCTGTTTCAGATTCATTACTTTCCGTAATGTTTTGAAGTAGAATATGTCTGTGCATCCCACCTCCTTGCAATGTGGAATCAGCTATTAATTACTTGGTAAGTTACTTATGTAAAAATGAAATTATGATACAATAAAGTTTTATATATACTTACCAAGTAATTATGTGATCGGAGCCCTCCCTCCTCTCCTTGCATGGACATCAGGGCACAAACGAATTGAAGCTCTCTGCTAAGTTGTTCCTGTCGGTACCTGAAAGTGGGCGGGGTCTCGTCACCTACACAAAACAATTGAACGTTGCCGCGAATTTTGAATTTTTAGGCTGGCAAGGTTTGAAAAATTATAGCTATGTAATTACTAGGTAAGTATATATAAAACTTTATCATAAAAATGTAATTTTTAAGCATTTGGCTTTTTATGATATAAAACTACTGTATGATATTCAGAGCTTAAAGTCTGATCAGAGACATTGTTTATGAAACAATGGTGATTTGAACATGAATGCTAGTGTGTTTCATTGACATATTGTGTATTTCCAGATATCCTTTTTATATTGTGTACAGTAGATACCGAGTGATTTTGTCAAGGCAGATAACATAAGTTGTGCGTACAAATGGAGCAATTGTTATATTTGAATTGTGTGTGCTGTTACGTCCAAGTTTTAGTGTCAGTTTTCAGGGTTTTAGACTGACTCTCTCTCTCTCTCTCTCTCTCTCTCTCTCTCTCTCTCTCTCTCTCTCTCTCTCTCTCTCTCTCTCTCTCTCTCTCTCTGTGGCCCTAGCTGTATTGCTTTCCACTTCTTGTTGTTGCTTCTCTAATTTTCCAACTTTAATTTGCTCCAATTTTCTAATAATTAAAAAAATAAATTTATAGGGGACCAATGAGTAAGAAGTGACTCAGTTTGTCATTGATTGAAATTAATAATGATGATGCTAGTACTTTAGTGCTTATGTTTAATGTAAGCCTTCATTTTCCAGGATACAACTTCCAGCAAACTTCAGTACCTTCAAGTTTCAACTTCGGTGGATCTTTTGGCTCTTAATTACGCTACGTGAAGATTTAGTGTTGCACTTTTTGTTGTTCTCAGTGCCTTAAACATTTGTGGTAGGCATGTAATGGGGGTGTTTCAAATTTAGCATACACTGTATATATTTAAAATAGAAAATATCATTATTTGCATGTAATAGTTTTTTCAATTAATGAATTTTTAAAATATTAGGGCTTCACAAATACGTCTTATCCAATTTATTTTTACTGCCCACACCCCTTTCCTATGTAAGTTGTAATAGGTAAATGAAAGTTAGCAACTAATCATGTTCATTGGAAGCAATTATCATTATTTTTTCAAGTACAGTAGTGGAAAATATTTCAATTTAAACATCCAATGTCTGTTGTTGCTCCTCTTCCACTTCGGCTGCCTATACTCTTCAGTTTTTTTCATTTTATGGCCACTGTGGCTATTTAGTCCACAATTACTGTCCCAACTGGAGCACAGGAGTGATCTATGTACAAAAGAACAGCCCAGCCTCTGTGTTAATGTTAATGTTAGCCATCTGAGACTATGGCCAGAATGCCTGGAAGACAGCAGCAGCCGTGGCTGTGTAGTGTGGAGGAGACCACTGTCAGAAATACAGTTAAATCTGTAGGTCGGTGTGCTCTGAGGTGCATTGGGCTGTTCTCCTCAATCCCTGGGGTAGATCCAGGAGAGACTTTATCATTTAGCTTTTGTCTTCATTTTTGTATTAACTCTCAGTGCTTGTTGTTCTGGCTTATGTCAGATTTATTTATTTTTTGACACTTGCTTCTTAGTAGTCCCTCAATCATGGTTTCCCCCCCTCCCCAGAAGATCTTTTAAGACTAGTCTCTTGTTGAACTGTAGATGTCTTCCTCTGTACAGGCCAAATGTAGTGAGCTTATTCAAGGAACATAAGATATGTATTTGTCGTCAGGTAGCTAGTGGTGTGGAGGATTGACAAATAGAATTTCAGGTCAAAATATGAAAAGGTTAAAAAGTTGACTCTGGGTCTGCCCCTTCCCTTATTTCAATCAAAATTTGTTGAATTTGGCTTTTATTTATTTTTTTTTGAGAGCAACATGTGAGCATTTAGCTTTTGACTCCTAAGGATATAATGATAATGGTAATTTATTTCATGCAATATAGGCCCATTTTAAGTAACTCAAGAGTCTTGTATTTTTTTTTTTTTTTTGTTGTTGTATATGCCAGACGTTCATCCTGTGAATATTGCTTAAGTATTGAAGATTGAAGTGAATTTGAACTTTTAAGTAATAAAGGGAATTTTGAAAGTGGAAAGAATGCTTTGGATATTGTAAATAACTGTATGTGGCACTCAGGTGATTTTGTCTTAAAGTAGTTCTGTACCAGCAGCTTTTGGAAAAACTTCACGTACATCATTTGGGTTCTACATAATTTTTCATTTATGCATTTTTTTTTAATACTTTGAGGAAGTCTAAGTATGCTTTTGTAGCTCTTGACCTCAAAATCCATTAGAGAGTCTAGTAGATTTGAAAAGTTAGTATTTGATGTTCAAGATTTTTTTTTACATTGTAAAGTTTGCCATACGACAACTCTATTCATCTTCATGGTTTTGAGGCTCAGGAATATTTTTCCTAGCAGCTATTCTTTAATTTTTTTTATATTTCATAAGGTTCATTAATGTCTCAGAATTAGGAGCTACACAACCAGTGATTCTAGTCCCAATGTAAAACAAGTTACTGTTGAGCTTCTTGACTGATCTTTTTTTTTTTTTTTTTTTTGTATATTGATTTTTTATTTATTTTAAGTAGTTGAATTGTTTTGGAAGGGAAGATAATGTTGTTAAAATTCTCTCATGTAGTTTGTTGTTAGCGTCAGGATTTCCCTTTCACAATGAGCACGGGTGATTATTGTTATGTGTCTTTTATCATGATTATTTTTCCAGGAAGCTTAGCATAACCTATGTGTTTTTTTTTTTTTTTTTTTTTTTAACTTTTAGCAAAGAAGACTCATAAAAGGCACCCTCTGATCCTGCTTAGGTGGTGCTGACTTATGATATTTTTCAGAGGCCATCTGTGATAATTTTCTTTTTTTTTTTTTTTTTGACACTACAAAAGAAAAAAATTATTTTCTTGAAAGATGTTCTACTGTGTGGGGACACCTAAAGGTATAGGTTATTTTGAGAGTAGTGTTCTGTTGTTGACACTACTCTGTACATTGTCATAGTGTCCAATACTGTAGATATTTGCTCAAAAAAGCAAAAAAATATATATATAGCATTATTATTATTAGTGTTGCCTTTCATGGGCAATGTAAACTGTGGAGTGCACACTTTCCCTGCAATGAAAGTGTCACAGTGGCCTTGGCCTGCAATAGCGTTGCTATGGGCCTGTCTGTAAATACAAAGGTTATTGTAAGTAGGAGAGATTTATATTTTTGTATAGCAATATTTGCCACCCCAGCGGAGACAACTAGCGTTGCTAGTCACCGTAACTTGACCTCCATTAGCTGTTGCTATGGGTCCAGTGCTATCCCTGCCTCGTTTGGTTGGTCTCTGGAGCTCAGTACCTTTCTAACTTTTGGGTTGATTCTTGAACCTTTGATATAATGAAGATTTGGCCTTATCCATTAAATATTTTTGTGATAATTATAGGTAGATTTTTATTCAATGTGTTGATAGTTATTAATAGTACTTCATCTGTATATTTGTCATCCATTTGTCATCTCCAGTTTATAATACATCATGTCTTTTTGAGAGTAGGGCCGAGAGATTCTGTTATTTACTTTATAGTGGTTTATTTGTAAAAATGAAATTATTCTAACTTTATAAATGCTTGTCATCAATAATAATCACCTATATATTTAGACTTGTGTTCAAGGTGTTTTAAGTTTTCAGATGTTTGTAAATCTTTTACTGTATTAAGAAGGCACATTTTCAAGTTGTTCCTGATAGTTGATGTTTAGTACTGAATGCCGAGGCATGACTAGCCATTATGGTGGGGGTGTGGCTACCCTCACTTGCGCGATATTACTAGCTGTGCTAAGAGTCGCACTATTTATTTTTTTGTTGTTAGTCATTTTTTATGCTTATGCCGCCTCAGTTCAGTCTGAGAAAAGTTCGATTCACTTGAACATTCTTTTACTCATAATCTTGTTATCATAATTTCATGTCCTCATCTTGAGAGATGTCTTGAATATCATATTTCATTTTATATAGGATTCTTCTCAGTCCATTGTGGCAGTTTAAGAATCTTGTCATGTTGCTTTAATAAAATGAAATAATTAAAATTGTAGGCTGTTATTAACCCAAAAGTCATTATCCTAATGCATCGAATGATGTGGTTGTTATTCATTTCACATTGACAGTTACCAATAAAGCCTACCTGCTGTTATAAAACTGTTATGGGGTAAAAAAAAATGGTTCCCGGATTTGATTTGCGCAACTGGCTACAGTCGCAGTTATGTGGTGACTTTCAGAGTAGTGTTCCATTGGGCACTGATCAAGAACTATTGTTAGTCTGCCAGTGACATGGTTTTGACCTTGAAAATAAGCCTGTAGTAAGCAAAATTGCAATTCTGTAAACAAAATGACCCCCTTAGATATGGAAAGAAATAGTTGCTACCCTGAGCAGGTACTGTGTATGTGTGAGAGTGTGTAGGAGGAATGGTAATGATTGAGTGACTCTTTGGTCCCATTCCTTAGGTTTGTTGCTAAATACTATTAATGCAGAGGAGTCCTGTACGTAGAGAGAGGTAACTAAATGAAACAGTCGTATGGTGCGGGTTATTGAAAACCAGATATACTGACCTAAACTATTTGATATTTTATGAGAATGAAAAATGTCATTGGTGCTGTTACAAAAACTCTAGCCCAGAAATAGTAAAAGGGAAGTTCCACAGTGGTTAGAGTTAGTCTGCCACATATTGTCCGAAAAGATGACCCTATATTCTCTAGAAGTCTTTCACTCTCCACGCCCTGTTTATGCAGAAGTAACGAGGTATTTATGTTTGTGTCGGACATTATTGATCACTGTTCTCTGTATGAACCTGTCCTGTTTTGTAAGAAATTAGTTTGACCTCAGGTCACCTGTAAATCTTTGTACCAGCGGTCTCTGCGAATTACGCAGACGTTCACATCCTGCTTTATAAGAAGCTCGCTTTCATCAGTAAACCAGCAGTACTTTTCTTCCTGCTCATTATTTCACATGTCTCTCACAGTGGTGACCCCTGGAGTGGTCCCCGGAAGCCATTAACGGACCCAAATGGTGACCAAGTCTTGGCCCAAGGAACCTAATCCACGCCCCTAACAGACTAACTATGGCACTCTAACAAAGCGTTCGGGGGTTAACTGACCTTCTTCAGCAGGGCACCAGTGTCATTAGCGGACCCACATGGCACGCTCCCCCAGTTAAGTATACCTTAGTTTAATCAGACCACTGAGCTGATTAACAGCTCTCCTAGGGCTGGCCCGAAGGATTAGACTTATTTTACGTGGCTAAAAGAACCAATTGGTTACCTAGCAACGGGAGCCACAGCTTACTGTGGAATCCGAACCACATTATATTGAGAAATGAATTTGTCACCAGAAATAAATTCCTCTAATTCTTCATTGGCCAGCCGAAGAATTGAACGCGGGCCCAGCACAGTGCTAGAACGATATCGACCCGTCCAATGAGGAACTACACTCCCCCAGTGTGTATTGGCGCGAGTGTTCCCACATACTCCAAGTGAGAGCTTGAAATGAGCATGGAACCAGACATTCCCAACCACGTACAAATTACCGCGAACCTCTTGGAGGCAGACACCTCCCTCTAACAACCCCCTCCCCCCCGCACCTGCACACCAGTACTGCCATCCCACGCGATGAGGCCCCTGACGGACCAACCAAAGACGACCCTTAACATAAGGTTGCTGCCATTCACCAGGGAGAATGCAGCGTCTTGGTTCTACAGGGTCGAGGGCAATTCAGAATAGCAGGCCTGGCTGAGGAGGTGTTGAAGGCGGACATCGCCATTAACGCCCTTCCCTGAGGAGATATATAAGAAGATTGCCCCTTGGTTGATGACGACGTCGGTCCCTGCCACCTTCCAAGAACTGAAATCCACTCTCATCGAGACCTGCTCCCTGCCGGTCTCCAAGAGAGCTGCCCGCGCCCTTGACCTTGCCCTCAACCCCCAGCAGGAGGGAAACCTCTTAGAAATGTGGCACGCCCTCCAGGACCTCCTCCTCCTCCCTGAGACTGACAGCAGCAGCAGGCGCAAGGAAATCAGTCTGTCGAGGGAGATCTTCCTGCGGCAGCTACTGCCGGAGGTCCGTGGGCAGATCACGGACGCGTACACCCTGCCAGTCAAGGACCTAATCAGGTTGGCGCAGCAGCTGACGGACTCCACAAAGGTGGCCAAGTGGCGACCACGCCCACACACTCCGCCAACTGCCTCCTGCCGGAGGACCCCACCACAGAGCCCGTCAACTCCATTGAGTAGAAAAGGCCGTCCCACCAGCAGAAGAGGGAGGGGCCGGGGCTATGCTACTTCCATGGAGGTTTGGGAGAGCTGCCCGGAGGTGTGAAGCCCCCTGCCCTTTCTTCCCTTCAAAAAATGGAGGAGGTGGTGGCCAACCCCACAGGCCGCCGTGGCAGCAGCAACAAAAACACCTAGGGGCCCCGTACCATTAGGGTTCTACGTCCGCGACGCGATCTCCGGCAGGATGATGTTGGTCGACACCGAAGCCATGCGTTCAGTGTTTCCGCCTTCAGGAGAGGAGCGCAGACGCCCGCCGGACCCGACTACCTGCTGATGGCCGCAAACGGATCCCCCATCCACTCCTACAGCACCAAGCTCCTGTCAATCTCCATCCTTGGCCAGAGGTACAGCTGGGAGTTCATCATCGTGGACATCAGGACTCCACTCCTGGGTGCGGATTTCCTCACACACTTCAGTCTAGCAGTCGACATCGGCCGCAAATGCCTGCTGGACTCCCAGTCCTGCCAGTCCCTGCCCTTGTCGCCAGGCCCTGGGGAGCCCACCATCTGTTCCATGGCGCCCCACCTGTATGGTTCCCTCCTGAGGGAGTTCCCAGAGGTCTTCAAACCAGAGCTCTGCCTGATGCCCAGGACTCCTGCCAAACACGGGATATACCACTATATCAAGACGAAGGGCCCACCGATGCACGTGAAGTCCGACGGCTTCCCCACAGCGCCTTCAGGAGGCCAAAAAAGCCTTTGCAGAGATGGAAAGGACGGGCATGTGCGAAAAGGCTCCCAGCCCATGGGCCTCCCCTCTTCACATGGTGCAGAAAGCGGACGGCACCTGGAGACCCTGCGGCGACTACAGGCGGCTCAACCTGGCAACAGAATCGGACCACTACCCCCTGCCGAAGATGCAGGACCTGACAGCCTCGTTCCACAGGGCCAGGATATTCTCCAAAATGGACCTACTAAAATCTTATTTTCAGGTCCCAGTAGCGCCGAACGACATCCCCAAAACCGCCATCGTCACGCCCTCTGGGTCCTACGTCTTCGCCTTCTCCACCTTCAGCCTGAGGAACGTGGGTGCGACCTTCCAGAGATTGATGGACAGCATCCTGGGGGACCTGGACTTCTGCGTCTGCTACATCGACGATATCCTAATCTTTTCCAGATCCCAGGAGGAACACCTGTGACACATCCGGAAGGTCCTGCAGCGCTTGTAGGAAAGTGGCCTCGTCGTCAGGTTTGACAAATGCACCTTAGGTGTCGAGAAGGTGGAGTTCCTGGGCCACGCGATATCCCCGGAAGGCGTCCGCCCAATGTTGCTGAAGGTCGAAGCCGTCGAGAAGTTCCCCACCCCTACCTCCATCAGGGCCGTACAAGAATTCCTCAGGATGGTCAACTACTACAGAAGATTCATCCCAGGGATTGCTCACACCTGACGGAGGTCCTGAAGGGACGTCCAAAGACTTTAGTGTGGGGCCCCAACCAGCAGAAGGCTTTTCTCCTGACGAAGGCTGCCCTCGCCAAAGCAACATCTTTGGCCCACCAGGACCCCAGCTCTCCCCTCCAGCTGACGACGGACGCCAGCAATGTCGCCTGCGGAGCAGTCCTGGAACAGGTCATCAGAGGGACCCCACAGCCCATCGCCTTCTTCAGTAGGAGACTAAACCCCACCGAGTCCTGCTACAGCACCTTCAACCGAGAACTCTTCGCAGCATACCAGGCGGTACAGCACTTTAAGTTCCTCCTGGAGGGGACGCCCTTCACAATTTGGACCGACCACCAGCCGCTGGTCCACGCCTTCACGAAGCTGGGCGACACATGGTCCTCTAGGTAGCAGCGGCACCTTGCAGCCATCACGGAGTTTACCTGCACCATCAAATACCTCCCTGTCAGGAAGAACCCGGTAGCTGATGCCCTCTTGCGGATCAAGATCGACTCAGTACAGCTTGGGATCGACTACGAGGACCTCGCCCGCAAACAAGCCGCTGACCCTGAGACCCCAGCCTACTGTACAGCCGTCACGTTGCTGAAGTGGAAGGACATGCCCCTCGGCTCAGGAGGATCAACAT
Source organism: Macrobrachium rosenbergii (assembly GCF_040412425.1). NCBI lineage: Eukaryota > Metazoa > Arthropoda > Malacostraca > Decapoda > Palaemonidae > Macrobrachium > Macrobrachium rosenbergii. The sequence goes on along the minus strand of NC_089765.1, from coordinate 24,904,484 downwards.
TACTGAGCGATGTCAGTACCGGACGCCCTTGCCCCCTGGTGCCCGCCTCCAGACGTCAGCTGGTCTTCAACATCCTCCACGTCCTATCCCACCCCTCTGGAAGGACAACAGCCAGACTGCTGACGGAGAAGTTCGTCTGGCATGGCATACGGAAAGCTGCGACAGCCTGGGGAAGACAGTGTATGCAGTGTCAGACAAGCAAAGTGGGACAGCACACCGAATCGGGAGTGGGTGAATTCCCCCAGCCAAAGAGACGTTTCGGGCACATCCACGTCGACATAGTAGGTCCTCTTCCCCCCTCAGGAGGAGCCATGTACCTTCTGAAAGTCGCCGACCGCTCCACCAGGTGGCCCGAAGCTACGCCCATGGAAGAAGCCACCTCCAGTGCATGTGCAGAAGCCCTCCTCTTCAGCTGGATCAGCTGGTTCAGTGTCCCAGACGACATAACGACAGACAGGGGACCCGCTTTCCTGTATGAGCCGTGGACTGCCCTGGAACGTCTAATGGGGACCACTCACCACGGCACCACCGCCTACAACCCCGCAGCCAACGGAATGGTGGAAAGGTTCCACAGGTCTCTGGAAGTGTCCCTCATGGCTTATTGCTCCTAAGAAAACTGGAAGTACCAGCTGCCCTGGGTCCTCCTCAGGTTGAGGACCGCCCCCAGAGCCAACGGCGACCCCTCCTTGGCGGAAAAAGTCTACAGCGAGACTCTGGTAGTCCCAGGGGAACTCGTTGCCAAGGACAGGCTCTGTGACAGGGTTGGAAAGTTCGCCCCCAGCCAAAAGACGTTCAATGACAGGACGTCCCCCTTCATGTCCCCGGGCTGTCCTCCGTCACCCACATCTTCGTCAGGACAACGCCGTATGCCCACCCTTGACTAGACCCTACAGAGGACCTTTCCTTGTCCTGGAAAGGAAAAAGAAGGCATTCCGAATATCCATCCATGGGTGGGAAGACTGGGTGTCAATAGATCGTCTCAAACCCGCATTCCTGGAGGGGGGCAACGGAGGCGGACCCCAAGACCTACGGGATGCGGCAGCCCCTCAAACAACCCCGGTCGCAGGAAGGAGGCGAGGGCGTTCCCAAAAAACCCAGAAACTGGATAGAAAGGCACCCCAACGAACCGCTGCAGAGGACACTGGGGAAGGCGACCACCCTCTCCAGTTGACATCGAGAAAGTGAGGCCCTGTTCGTCACCCCAGCAGATACCTGGTTTAATCAGACGTTCCCTCCGTCTTTGTTGGGGGGAGTATTGTAAAGTTCCTGCTCAACGCGTTCTCTGTAGAGAACATCCCGTTTTCTGCGGTGCCTTTTCATCGACCTAAGGTCGATCGAAATATATACTTATCATCATTATTGTAAACTGTATATATGTTTCTTTCTAAACAACCATGTTTCATGTACAAGTAACGAGTTATTTATGGTTATGCGTCAGATATTGTTGATCACTATGTTCTCTGTATGAACCTGCCCTGTTTTTGAAAGAAATTAGTTTGACCTCAGGTCACCTGTAAATCTTTGTACTGTCAATTTCCATTTCAGCGCTGAATGACCTCGAGTCCCAGCACCTGGCCCACTGACAAAAATTCTATATTCCATTCCATTCCATTCACTCTCCACGTTGGCCAAACATCAGAAATGTTATATATAACTGAAACCAGCACGCAGTCAATTATAAGCAATATTGAGAAGTGAAAAGAGAGCAAGTTTTATCGAAACTACAAATACTGAACATGAAAAAATGGAATTCAAATTATGTAAGAGGTATAATGTGACAGATCTGACGTCATTAATAATGAAGAGGGAGAAGAAATAAACATGAAATAAGTACGAGCAGTTTTAAGAGTCACGAATATACCGTGTAGCTAAGCGTCTCGGGCAAGTATAGCGAGAGAGCGAGGAGACCTAAGTCACTAACAAGGCCTAAGAGAAAGCCTAGTTAGTACTATGAAGATAAAACCAGTCAAGAGTTGGAATTTAAAACGAGAAAGAATACACACAAACCGAAACTGGTAGATCACATAACAAATTTATTATTAATTAGTAAACCTCATATGCAGTTCATTTTCCGAGCATGCTTCCACATCTGAAGAAAATTCATAAATGTTTCGCAATAAAATATGGATAAAAAAAATAAACACATCAGTGGACGTGCACATTACTAAGATTAGGTGAAAAAATGAGAAAAATGGAGTCGAAGGCGCCTAGCGTTTTAAAAGTAGCATGACAGCTTCTCACAAAGAGTTCTGAATACTTAACTGGGGAAAGAGAAGATACAGAAACATTCCCAGTCACCAGCTTTCTTCAAATCAAGGTATTTCTTGGCCGTCTGTTGCAGTTTGCTGTCAGAGGGTGCTTGAGGATATCAAGCAAATCTCTTACTCTGTACTGTGGCAAAATTGAAGAACGAATTTCACTAATGCCGCCAGTGCTTGGTGAAATTTGGAAGCAAACAATGGCCATAAATTTTAGCACAGGCTAGGCTTGTAACTTAGAATACGGTCTTTCCAGATCAAATCTACAGAACACTTATAGATGTCCTTTAGGCATAACGTTCTAGACGGTAAACCTAATTACGAAATGAATAGTGCTAAGTATATTACGTGGTAAAAAGCACAGTGACTATTCCTTGAAGAAAGAACCATACTTGTTTGTAAGAGAAACGATTCGGCAGCATGGGGGCACGGCAGCAATGATGCAGAAAAAAATGAGATCATGGGACAATGCCTTAACCCATTTACGACCCCGTCATACTCATGTCAAGTTACCACAATTGAAAACGCTCAAACGCGATTTCTTGCTCAATGAGTTGTTCAGCAGCTTTTACACTTACTACTAGCTTATGTGGTTTTGTATACGAGCACGGACATTAGCCTATATTTGTCACCATTTCGTTTATTTCTCTCCATTCTATCTCTCATTTACATCTCGATTTCACCTTGCAGCTTCACACATTTTTTTTCAAAACAAGTGCTATATATCTTTCTGTTAATCCCTATTGTTTTTCATATTTCTATAAATATGCTTATTTAGCCTACAGCTCTCAATTCTCTATTTCCCACATTTCGCTCTTTGCCACTCACTACTATAACTTTCTTGTAACATTCATTTTATGTTATTCTTCCTTCTTTCTCACGTATATCACTATAAAACTTTACGTTTTCTTCATAATTCATTTCTATTCCCTTTACTCCATATCACATCTAGAGTAACGGCCCCTTGGGTTAGTGCTTGCTACTTGTTTCACAAGCGTCAACATCCGCATGCCGTTGAGATACTACCTCAGAACTAACGGCTTTACACTTCCTTCATTTTGAAAACCTTAATTTCGTCGACTTATTCCTCGCACTCACGTATCTAATAACAATATAACAATAATAACGTTTCTTGCATAACTCATATTTTCTTCTACAACATCCCTGAATTTCGTACCAATTCACTCAACCTTCTCAATTTTCGTCAATAAATCCTATTCACTGCTTTAAGTACTCCCCGCTTTTATCAGAAAAATTTAACCCAAAACCCCACAAATGCACAGTATACATGGAAATCTATACACCAGCAATGCGGTCAGTGGCGTTCCTGAGGGGGGGGGCGCCTGTTTGAAATCGCCCCCCGGGCCCCAAAGTAAGGGGGTGGGACCCAAAATGCAAAATTTGATATAAAATTTCTGAAATTTGCATTTACAAGTGCCTTTAAAACGATCCTACAATTGCTCATATTCTAAAAAAATTTCCCAGGGGGCTTACCGTGCGCTCCCCCGAAACCCCCGCTGCTTTGGCTCGCTTCGCTCGCCTCCCACCCCATAAGAAGGGCCCCAAATAGGACAGTGCCCCCGGGCCCCAAAATGTCTAGGAACGGCCCTGAATGCGATGGTATTATTGCAGCTTATATAACGGTTACAATACCAGTAAGAAATCCCAGTCATCACAACTATTAGATATTATTTTTAATATGTTTAATGTAATCGGACGCCTCACAAAGCTGATTAATTCTTTGGATGTAGGCTACTACTTCACCAGAAATTTAGAAGTCGAAACGCTTCTGTAATTGAGAAAGTCGATTAACGGTCGTAACATAATTATGACCTTGAGAAGATTGAAGTAAGCCGAACAAAATAGTTGGACTGTTGGGTAACTTGGGTTATAACTTCAGTCTGACACGGACTGTTGTGGCGTGCGCCACCCCGCTTATCTCTCCGCCAAGGGTAATATATTTGAAGTGATAACGGTATTATAAACTAGAGCAAATGTTACCGATATTTTGCCGTTACGAAATATAGTCGTATTTTTTGGAAAGCGGCAAGGTGTGATGGTGATTAGTTTATGGACGAAGAGAGGCATTTTCGTTGTCTATTACACGATAAGAACGCATCTGAGACTCATGGTGAGACACCGTGGTTTGGCGTAACCGGTTGCAGCGGTAGTTGGCTCATGATGTTTCGCTTTGTACGGTCGTTAGGTATTTGAAAGTGGTATAGTCTTTTGGTATCATTCGTACCTATTCCTGCTTTAATTAAAAGAGAGCACTAATGTGGGAAATCGCGTGATGATTTTCCCACGTTAAACTCGCATGCTTGCTTAATCTTGTGCTTCCTTTCAGCTGGAAAGTGTGACGATTCTCATTGTGCTCTTCTAAATATCCACTTAATACCTTACTTTTAGCGCCATGCGTATTGCATTTCCTTACAACAGAACGCTTGGCGACTCGGCTTGTTGGCTAATAAACAATTGTCAAACATTCAGTCTTTAGGCAGAACTTTTGTCTTGAAGTATTGTGTTTACTTGCAAATGAAGCGTGACGATTTCTGTGTGTACTTTTACATATTTGGGAAGAATATGGTCCAAGTACCAAGCTTGTTCAGGCTTGGTTGCCGCAAACGACGCGTCCAACTTTACAGTAGAAACGAAACAACTGTCATTATTGGGTGAGCTGTCAACAAAGAAACGTGGAGAAGTTTATGTCTGGCTAGTGTATGCAAATGTGTATCCGTGTCGCGATTTTGTCAGAATTGCAGAATGTAAGGGAAGCAAAAGGTAAGGTCACCTGAAAAGCAGTCTTTGAGAAAAATGGAAGATAATTGATATGATGAGTTTACCAAAGGAGTAATTAACTTTATTTGGTAAGATGGTGGACAGAGGGGTACAGGTGATGGGTTATGCCTTCGAGTTTGAATGAATAAGGTCCGTTTCGTGCCAGTACAATAACTTAACATAAAAAGTGAAGTATCAGATTCAAATTCTTGTCAACAGCAGTAACTGGACAATAAACTATCAGTTAAAATTGAAGATACCCTATTTACAAGTACTTGCATTACATATTTTGGAAGGCATAACATTTCGTGAGATGGAAAACGTACACCATAGAGGATGAAAGGAAACTGCCGAATTTTGGTTGGAAATTCGTTTTATTGTCTGCCAAATTAACCTAAGCTTACCTTGCTAGGATTTTATCTCCTGTGCTTTAATGTGTGTGCCACAGAAGTGTTCTTTAATTCATGTTGTGGTCAATACTATTTGCTTTAGGTAAAACTTGTGGGAGAAATGAAGTAAAATAGCATACATACATACATATAATATATATATATATATATATATATATATATATATATATATATATATATATATATATATATATATATACATACATACATACATACATACATACATACATACATATATATATTCTTACGTGGGTCCTTCGGCTGATGGGTTTTTTATTTAATAACTGTAATTTATGTAGCCCTGCTCTACCTAAAACCCACATATTCCTGTCAGTTAAAGCTAAAAGTTACCCCAAAAGACAGACAATTACTTAATTAGATTAGGTCGCCAGTTGGAACTATGTTATTGAATTATTTTGATTATTTCTGGAACAAATGAATTAAATAATCTATTTATTACCCACCTAGTCCCAACAAAAGAGAGAATGCGCTGTTACCCTTAGGGCATTTACATGAGTCAATTAGTCAATTTTGGACACAGGAATATTTTCCTTACTTTCAGTCATAACGCAACGGACAATCATTCTAGTTATCTCTATCATAAGAAATTTGAGTATTGTAAAGGCTATTCCTCTTCCAAACAATGGTACGATCAGGTTCCAAGGCTGCTTGAATATTACCTATACTTGAATTCTCCCTAATTCCTACTTACTGCAAGGGGGAATATCTATTGCAGTCTCACTAGGCAATGATAATTATTCATATACTTGACTTCATACAGGAAATATGGTTACACCAGGATCTCTAGTCAGTGGCTGAGGAAGGGGGAAAATGTGAAATAGGAGTACAGTGGAAGAATATCAGCAGGTCAATGAAATCTTGTCAATTCCAGACTTAGCTTCACATAGGCTGCTTGCGCACTGCAACAGATGCCTGGGAGTTGGAACAACGCGATACATCTATTCACTTAGTAAAAAGAAAAATGGAAAAGGGACAAAGGATAGAATTATCAGAAGCATGAACACTCACGTGTGCCCTGGAAGATGGTTAGGTTCTCTCTGCGACCCTAGGTCGGAAGCAGGGATGCTGTGTTCTCGTGACCAACATTCCTTTCATAGCCTCCGGCAGTCTGAAAAAATGACAAAAACATCGCCGATGCATAGGACAGAGAAAAGGAATATTTAAGACCACCCTCACTAGAGGTGACCTGGTGAAAAACATCCCTGTGGGATAGGTCTTTAATACTGACTGATAAACTATTAGGAACGGTTAATTTTGAAAAAACAACTAGCTCCTTCCCACGTCTCGTCCTGCGTTTCTTAGAAAAATCCTCTTGTCTTTGTTAGGGTTATCTACCAAAATAATGCAGGGAGGTCGAACAGCAGAATATTTATAAGAATATATATATATTTGTTACGTTCTGAGTCCGGTTGGAAGAGTTAAATTGGATTTTGAATGTAATTCGCCTTAGAGGCCAACACCTAGAGCTCAGAAAGTAAGCAATAAATGCAATTACCAAGATGACTTGCCTTGATATTACATCTACTTAACAGAGAATGGGTAGGTCACCTTTCAAACCAGTCGGGTAACTTTAAATTTAATTTATTTACAAACGGAGCAATCACAAAATTAATATGAAACGGCTGACTGAACAGCAAACAAGGTACATGCAATGTGCAATAAAAATAAGACTATACATAACAAATAAATAAATCTGAGAAGGGCTACAGCCCTGAAGAGTTGGACATGCAAATGAAAACCACTGCTGCTGAGACTGGCTGATAAATAATAGTTGTTGGTGATTTAAGCACAATGTGAACACAGACGGGGACTGGTCACGTGCCCCTGGACCGCTGGTGGTCAGAAGAGTCTTGCATGTAGCAAGATGGTAGTTAAACGTCAAAGGCAATTTTAGTTCACAAGGGCAGGAGCAGACAACTCGAAGAGCCAGATAACAGGATTCTGGAAAAGAATTCCAGGTTAGCATTCAGATACATGGACTTTCTCTCACATGAAATTACTTATTCATGATGGAGGAAATTATCAGTTAGATTTAATTAGCACATGGTAACACTATGGTGGGAATGCTGTAATTATTATCACAGAACAAACTTAATTTAAGCATGGAACAAGTCATGAGGGCAAATGTGCGTACTGGGCTGTGGGAAACAAAGGGGCTTTGTTTTGGGAGAATGAAAAGTTGGAAATACTGAAAATGGAGAGAAATTCACAAGAAGGAAAAGAGCACTGGTGTTACTTCAAGACGTACCTTATTGCATCTGTGCATGGAGCTCACTTGCAAAAGATGAATTCCGGCCGCAGAAGTCCCAACACGTGGCCAGTGTAAGAGGGAGAACAGCACCAGCTTAGCGCTCTGGAGGTGTAGTGTGGAGTGATGGAGAGAGATCACGAGGCGCCCCATTCGATTCCTAGGGATGGGCACAGGACATAAGTAGATCTGGAAGAAGCAATAACAAACCAGTACAAAGGTCGAAGTGAAGTAGGTCTTATAGCTAAGACTAACTAAGGGTCAACCTAGCAGCCCAATTATTGTCCTGGCTGGTCTTTCTTCCCTAACAGCTTTCTGTTCCCCAAAATCATATGATTTTGAGATTAGGACGCCTATATTTATCCCCCCCTAGTGGCGTCTCCTCCAGCTGTCATGAAATTTGATTTACTAGCTCTAACATACTGAAGGGCGAATTTCTAAATACGTGATTATATATATATATATATATATATATATATATATATATATATATATATATATATTATATATTATATATATATGTATATAATGTATGTATATGTGTGTGTGTTTTCAAATTAAGGTGGTGTCCCTCAACCACATTCATACTTTAACATGTTAAATCATGGATAAAATCTGTGGAAAAACTTTACATTAGCTGCTTGCTACACTTGCACAAGAGGCACCATTGACCTCTTAGGATCTCCATCTTCCATATATTCTCGTGGTGCCTTGATATCAGAGGTCTTCCTTTCCAATATCAAATCTCAGCAAACTATCTGTTTCAACGGCCGTTCACATTACCTCTTTATCATTTTGTGAAGAGTCTTTTTTTTTATAGGTCCATGTACGCCACGTATAGCTGTTTTAATGTTTTTTTTTTTTTTTGTCTTATCATCCTTAGTCCAGCTGCTACACATTTTATATCAAACGAGAAATCACACTGACTTGCACATTTTGATGAATTAATTCAGGTATTATATTCCTCTGAATTTTCAGAGTACACATATTTTTCAGTCAATGACTTACGCTGCTTTACTGTTTACTGTAAAATGGGTATTATTATATAAATAAAATACATTGAGATTCAAGTATATTGTTTAACTAAAAATTGAGAAAACAGAACTTAAATAGACAAGGAAAACAAACCAACCCTTTGCATCAGTACCCAGCTCAGAATTTAATTAGTTCTTTTAAATCTAACCGTAACCTCTAAAGTAGTACCAATCTAAGGTGAGGGTTTAGGCGTGTCTAAAACCGAAAACACACGTTGCCATATCTTTAAGTTCTTTGTAGAGGTGGCCAAAGTCAAAGCTCTGTATTCCTTACTAATCCCCCAAGGGAAACATTACCCTAAGGTCAAAACCTATGTCCAGTACAGATTATCCTCCTTTCAGACTCGGGTGAGGGGGAATGCCCACTCCAATTGTCTTAGAAGGGTTCGCTGGTATAAGTTTATTTTTCCTTTATTCAGATAAATATTTATCATATGGTGTGTATTGGTATTAAAAATTCAGAGTTATGAAACAGTTCTTTTTATTCTTAACTTATTTATCAACAATCTACAAAAGAGACAAAACTAAAGGGAAATCACGGATATGGTAAATTTCATACATTAAACATTTCTTTATTTTCAGAAGCATTCAAGTAATAAATACAGTATATCTAATAAATAAGAATGATAATGATTCACTTTATTTCAGTTTGTGATCATATACATGTACAATGGTTTACAATGAGAACAATACAGAACAGCGTATAAAGACGAGAGATTTTAAGAGGACTCTCATCGGAAGACTCCTCATCTGAAGAGTCAAGACTTATAATAAATGAGTCAATATATTTGTCTATCAAAATATCTTTTGCTGCATCTTCCACTTGCAATTGCTCGGCGTGTCTTACGGCCTTCTCCCAATTTTCAGGTGTCACAGTATCCAGAGCTTCTTTAGTAAGTTCCGATAGATTTGTCATCTTAAAATTGTTTCGTTTCGCTATGAAACTTTTCACTTGGCCCCAAATTAGTTCTATCGGGTTGTATTGGCAATGGTAGGGAGGAAGCCGAATAATTTCATGCCCATTTTCTGCTGCAATTTTATCTACGACATACGTGGTTTTTATTTTAACAGAGTACTCCTTTACCATCTCTAAAAGTTGACTTTTCAACATTTCTCTGTTGGTTTCGCACCTTTAGAGATGAGCCACTCTGTAATGACTGCCTTTTTGCTTGACATCGTTGGTACTTTTCTACTTTCCTTGAATGATATGGAGCATTATCCATCACAATAACTGAAGCTGGAGGTATGTTCGGGAGCAACTGGCAACGAAACCATTCTTCAAATACTTCGTGGTTCATTTGACGGTGATAATCACCATCATTTTTTGCAGTGAATGTAAGCTCAGCGTTTGAATGAAACCACATGCAGAGCCTGCATGTAGAATTATAAGTCGGCCACCTTTTTCCTGACGGCACTTTAATTCCAGAAGCATTCTCTGATTTATTATCTTTCCAGCATTTCCCCACAGTATAATTCTGGTTAACCCAAGTCTCATCTAGATAAATTACATTTCTTCGGTTCTCTTTGACGTTTTGCATTTTTTCTAGGAATCTTGTTCGCAAGCACTGCACGTCATATCGTTCCATCAAAAATTTTCTACCATCGAGTTTTGCGTACTGGAAACCAATTTCTTTCACTATTTTTCTTAAAGATTCTCTACCACCTTTGAATCCTGTTCTTTCCCTCATTTCAGACAACACTTTGTTAATGGTTGAATTTCTTTCCTCTCGTAAAATTGGAGAATTATCCGACGAAGCAAACATTTGTCGAAGTCATCCAAACCAGTCACAGGTTTTGATCTTTTCCTCTTCTTTATCTCGTAAACTGGGTTACCAAATAATTCTTGCGACTCTCGTGCTTCTTTACATATTCGTTCAACAGTAGCTTTACTGACGTTTGTTGCCTCAGCTGTACGAAGAGTTGCATTCGCAACATTAGTAATGGGTCCTCTGTTTTGTTTCTCCATTGTGAAGTACCTTGACACATTATGAATAATTTTCCTTGCTTGTCCTTGAATGACTCCCAGTGAGAAACTCTGACCATCCATGACGACTGCAAAAGGCTGTATTGTCCTATAATGACAACTGTAGCTCATTATATACCCGTGCGCCTGGCCCGAGACACGAGGTCAGAGAAGTGCATACGAAAGCCACATTTCTTCACTTTATAAGGTTAATGTTAATGACTGGTTTAACACAATTGTCATCGGGCTCTGTGTACAAAAGTCACGATTCAATCATTCTTGGAGCAAATTTATTACTTTCAGTTACTAAACTACTCCCTTTACCTCATTAAAAATGTTAATAGATTGATGTTTGGCAATGCCAGATCGATGTTTGGCAATGCCAGATCAGTTTCAATCCTAACCACGGTATTTGATTTATTTTTTCATCTTATCCCCGAATATTTTTCTCCATATTCAGTTGACTGTTGTCTTGGAACAATATACACAAGAAAAAAAATAACGTCAAAGATGGAAAAAACATTTTCATACTAAAATTTCTCTATTTACAGAAAAGTTCAGTCAACAAACATCTTTTAACCATTTAATCACATACACACACACACACACACACACACACACACACACACACACGTGTTTGACCTTCAACTATGTTTGCATCCGCTAATTCTCACCTTCACCATAAAGGACCCAGCTTATAAGATTTGACCATTCTTAAGAGATTAACGAAGGGTTATTGTTTCTTAACTGACAGATACAGATGTCAATACTTGACCTGAGAATCGAGATTGTAGATGTGGCAACATGTATGCCACGTTTCGTAAATATGATATTGAAAAACTGTTTAAAATATTGATCAATAACAACTTCATACATAAAAATCATGTTTAGTAAATATTTCAGAGTAATTCCACTCAGTTTTGTTATATAACAACGACCTATATTCCATGAAATTTTTCTTAGAATGGAAGTTTGGCAACGCACGTAAATGTCTCTCGTCCCCACAAAACCCTCACCTTAGATTGGTACTACTTAAATTGAGAAAACAGAACTTAAATAGACAAGGAAAACAAACCAACCCTTTGCATCAGTACCCAGCTCAGAATTTAATTAGTTCTTTTAAATCTAACCGTAACCTCTAGTGATTTTGTGGACAGACCATGACTGGTGATCACATGACTAAAAAAAAAAAAAAATGCGAATCAGCATTAAACGCCACAGGCATGGGTAGGTATATATGTATATATCCATTTTCATCGTCTTTGTTATCTTATCTTGGTCCTGTCAAGTAGAAAGAGTTGGGGTGAGTCTTTGTGTATGATTTTTACTGCTACATAAAAGTGCCTTATCTTGAAGATTCTTTTGTTGTTAGTCTTGTCTGGCTTTGAGCCAGCACGGGCTCCCGGTCTGCTAGCTTTTTCTATTATTGGTATGTACTTCAGTGTGTATTATTATTATTGTCATTATGAATAAAATAAATTTCCAAGTGAGGGTATAAGTAATACTGGACTGTACTGAGATTAATGTACACGGATTCTGTAAAAATTACATACTTTGATATTTCTGGAAAATTTGTTATATGTGGGAGAAAATTAGGCAAACTCACTGCATAATGATTTACGGTCTACATTAGGTATACCCTTTTTATATCATTAGTCTATCGAAAACACTGCAGCTCTACATACATAACTGTTTGGAAGGTGGTATATGCTCTCCATTCATCTTCAGGCATTCCCAGCCATAATAATTCTACCCTAAACCTTGTAATCTAGACATTGTCTTTCAATGAACCTCGGTGATTTCTTCCTATGAGTGCCTCCTTTACTGGTCATGAAGATCAACTGAATGCTCAAAAAGACGGTATAGCTATAGGCTCACCTTCGTGGGTGCTCTTTGCTAGCTTTGATAATAGCATGATATAAGGGAAAGTTCTCTTCTTTTTTTTTCCCCACCGTCCGCATGCCTTGCTTATATGGAGAAGTCGATTAACAGGCTTGGTTTAAAGGGGAAAAGTGTACCTTATAACTGTGTGCCTCAGTTTTTAGGGCAATTTACTGTGTAAAGCAAAAGGGGAGGTTCACTGCTTAAAGTTAAATACAAAAATGAAAAAATAAAATGCTTATATCTGGACATATGAAACTAGTGAAAGAACCCAAGAAAGGTTTTACTTTGAAACCGATTGTTGTCACTAAAGAAAGTTGTTTCGTGCAGCCGTCGTTTTCATGTTAGTTTGTTCTACTAGTGGACAACCGTTTCATATCATGCGCAATTCATCCAGGTAGTCTTTTGTAACCGCATCAGCAGCTGTCCTTGTCCAAATGATTATTTTATTAATCCTTTGTTTTGAGCTGTTTGGCTTAGGACTTACAATTATGTGCTTAACTGATTTTTTTCGTTTTTATTTTATTCAGTTCTTGGCGAGTTTCATAAAAGAACGAGGGAAAGAGACTAAATTGAAAAGAAAGCAGACTATTCCAGCGAACAGAAAATTAACATGAATTCAACAACCAGCGCCTTGGAAGAAACGGTGGTGGAGTCACCGCACAGCCTTACGGTTCTCTGTGGCAGGGAATTTTGGGTAAGTCAGTAAGTTTCTTTAAAAGCTTTTTATAATGATTTAAGTTTTCGTTAATTACGTTATTTGAAGAGTATTCAGAGTGACTGATACTGTGGCCTACAGTGCGTCATATTCATACATGGTTGCTATAACGTTGTTATGCACGACTCTTCCTCCCTGCCATCGAAGTTTGCGCTTGAGTAAAAATGGTACTAATGACAATACGGATATTGCTTCGATATTTAATACAAATACTGTACATTTATGGCAAGTAGTTTACGGAGTTTTGGGCTCTATCATATCCCACAATATGAGTGAGAAGTAGTAAAGTTTGATGTTAGAATTATTAGTAAGAGTAGGAATGTTTTCGTGAAACGTCTCCCTGATATTGGTACAGAATTTTCTATGTTGCTACGTGAAGATACTATATATAAAAAGGGGAACCTGTAGAAAAGTGTAGCTTCAAAATATCGATCCTTTTCAAGGTCAGTCATTTCCTTTGTTCATTGAGGTAGAATGGTTCCTTTGAAAGGAATGACTAAAATTACCTGTTATTTAGGAAGGTAAGAAACACGAGGCGTTGGCGATTTTTTTTTTTTTTTTTTTTTTTTTTTTACTTTTGCCCATTAGACTGCATTCGTTAAAGTATTAAAACACTCATACGTGTCAACAGGTGCACTTCGTTTACTTGCAAATGGAGTCCAAATGTGTGAAATGGCAAACCAGGGATAAACCGGTCCGTTAGGCCTGTCCGATTTGCTATTCATAAAGTTTTTGGAATGAAAAATTCTTTCGTTGTCAGTTTATCACTGTTCAATTAAGGGAAGGAAAGCCTGTTAACACACTCGGCAACCGAACACGATTTCGATTCAGAGGTCGCTTTACCGGGAAACAAATAGAATGTTAACAATGACAGTTCTCAGTTCAGCAAGTACATCCTCTCAGCAAGGAAGGTTGGGAAGTGAGAATCAAGCCGCCTCCGTGAGAATACGCGTAACAATGATTACACGATTTATCATTGTAACATTGCCGTTACCGTCTCTGCTTCGTTTTTCTTTCCATCGTCCAAAAGTCGGGTTCAGTCACTTCTATCAGTCCCTCGGGATGAAGGCCTCGCTGTTTAAGCATTTTTATTTTCTTTTCCTCTTTTTCCCCACAGGGCCTTGGCTGGGTAAGGCAGCTACGTAACCCACCCTATTGGCATCTCCATTGGTATATCAGATCTAGCTATCACGCTTCTGAAGTTATATCCAAACCGCTCGGTTGTAGACGGACTACTCATTTCCTTAAAGCTTCATCTTTGCTCATGATAATTATTATGCCATTAAAATCATACCACCCATGTCCATCTTAATACTACTAATAGTATAGTTTGGCTTGTTCTCGGATTAGCTAACTATTACATGAGTGATCCTCATGAAGCTAAGACCTAGAGCGAGGGTTATGTATGGAATTTTACCTAGAGAAACCAGGCTCAGGAAGTTGAACACGATAATCATCATTAGTATAGCAACATACTGGTACCAGCTGAGGAAGGTTTTCTTATTTTTTCTCCCCTGCACGTTTTTCCTCGTGGAGAGTATGGCACCAGAAGGTACTCCCCTTTTGGTTTTTACTAGATTTTTTCGACGAAGTTGCTCGCTCCCCCTCCCCCTCACCTTGGTTGCAACCCAATATCGTTGACTTATTGTCAAGTGAAATTTTGCTGTTTAGATTTGCAGAGGCATAGTGTAACTTATGGAACGATCCTGAATCACTCTGCCTAATAAATAGGAATCTAATAACCCTTGCTGTTGAGGCAAGTAT
>NC_089765.1:24764409-24884409 GCF_040412425.1 Macrobrachium rosenbergii | reverse complement strand
GATCCCAGAAAAAAACAGAAAAATGGGCTGGATGGTCAGGCAATAAGTACAAAGTCAGTTACCTGGTGAGGTATATTTAAGACGTGTTTGACAGTTTATATTTTTGCGCAGTTCTTCACATTTCACCCACAAATTGATCATTAAGGGTGCATGTTGAAGGTTTTGTACACAATACAGTGTATTGGTGCAGAAGTTCTGAAGCATATTACTGATGTGCAAAAGATGTCGTCAGAAAAGTCGATCGTGAAGGACGGCTCATGGTTAATGAATCATAGAGGAAATGGGACAATGCAAATACAATACAGCAGAAGTGAAAAGAATAATTCAGACCATTTTGTTGTATTCCAAAGCCAGCTACAGTGGCTTGGAAATATTCTGTTGAGTTATGCTCACTGACAAAGTAATGCCCATTCTAGCTCAGCTGTAATAGTGACAAGACAAAGAAGAGGGACGTAAAAAGATTGAGGGATTAATCCTGTAAGAAGTGGGTAGTAGACCAGCTTAAAAAGAATGCCAGCCATGCACATGATATCAAATAGTAGTCCAGCAATGTTTATCCCTTGTTAACATAGCTGGTTCTTGGTCTTCTCCAGAACCCCATGCCATCAAAGAGCGCTTCTTTCATCAGCAAAGTTACTTTTCATTGGGTAAACAATGTGATTTGGAAGGGCTGCAGATCCACATTGAGTTCAGATGACATCTGGGATCTGCCATCCATGCTGTCCTCAGTCCATCTTGATCAGAAATGGGATGAAGCATGGGAACGAGAGACCAAGAAGCAAAGGTATATAAGATTAAATTTTCTTGTTGCTTGATTTATATTCCCATTCACCCTGAATCTAATGAGGTAATATCAATTGGAAATCCTGAATTATATTTTGAATCTAACCATTTTATTTCACTAAAGAAGGAACACATCGTCAAAAGTGGACTCAGAAACTCGCGTCAAAGTGTCGGTCCTGCGCGTAATTCTGAGACGCTTCGGCCTACATTTGAGCCTTGTGGCTATCCTGTACTTGTTTTCGGAATCCCTCGTATTCGCTAGTCCAAGAATTCTCAGGTATTTTTGGTGTTTTTTTTTTTTATATAGTTTTTCTTGTTCTGGTACCTTTTATTCCTCAAGCAGAAAATATTTCAGTTCTTCAACTTCATAAAACTCATTTTGAACACGGCAAAATCTTGGTAAAAGTAGTATTACTAAGGTGATTTTCTTTCAGTTTTGTACTTTATTACGTTGTAGTCTTATATATTTATCTTGTGCATGAATAATATTAATAATGTAATCAAGATTCACCATTGATTAAGTCTTGCTTCTATAACTTTAAAATAAAGTATAGCAAAATCCTCTTTAGCTATTTCAAAATTTTTGGTTTTAAGTTTATAGTACTGGAAAATGAGTCCATAATAAGACAGTGTATTACAAACGTAATACTGAGCTTTCCTATGTTTCATGCAATAGAGTGTTCTCTTGGAATGAGGGAGGGATAAACCCTTTTGTCCACATACTCAAACCCAGAACGTTTTTCCACAATTCCTCAGCATCTCCAACGTGTCTATTCCAGGGTCTTGATTCAGTTTACCACGAGCTTAGACGAACCAGCGTGGCATGGATACTTCTACGCCCTTCTTCTTCTGTCAGTGATGCTTCTAAACACTCTGATCAAGAACATCTTTTTCTTTTTGACTCAGCTGATTTCCATCCAGATTCGGTCATCTATCATGACTGCCGTTTATCGAAAAGTAAGTGCAAGATTGTCACTTCACATTCAATACCTTTGGTAGCTTTACTTAATTTGTGTTCAGTAACTGGAAGTTTTCATAGCATTCTTAATAGCCAAAAGACAACTTAAGCAGCATTCTGTAAGACAGAAATATCTTGGTGAGCTTTTTTAATTTAACTGATATTTTAGTAACTGAAGTATTTCCTCTTAATGTCTGTTCTTTCTTTTGGCATAAGTCAGAAGACCACTTTTACAGTATTTGGAAAGCAGTATAGCTTCAGTCCATTTTAACCATGGATGTTTGTGCTGGGATTAGTCGTAATATAATCAAACACAAAATGTTAAAGAAATTCCAGTACGAAATGTTTCAAATGAAACCAGGCACAGAAACCCTCCATTATCACAGTACTATTTTTTGATTCATTGCTCTTAGGATTTGTTATCGTTTTGCCGTTTTTGAGTCTGTCTGGCCATTAACAGTCAAGAAAAACTTATGATTCTTTTCAAAAATCTTCAGTGAACTCCTATATGAAATAGGGATCAGATCATTAAAACTGAGGGATGATCTGTTTTTCTACTGTATAAATTTAACAAGACACAACTTTTCAACCTTGGGGAGGTGTGAGGTTTGACAAGAGCCCAGTAATAACACAAAAGCTTTTCAATTTATTATTGGCAGTGCTGCAGGAGATTCGAACTGAAAGTTAGAGGTTTGCTGTTTATCATTTGCATTGACTCGTATAAAGAATATCATTTACTTGCGTAGTAACTAAGTTTTTCTGCAAGCACTACTATGAAAATTGCAAAGAGATGTTCTTTCATAACCACTCCATTTCCGGTTTTCACTGGGGTCAGTCGCTTGAGTCAGACACACAGGGTTCATAGTTTTTTGTTAGAATCTTCTCGCCATTTTTAGAATTTATTATATCCATCAAGGAGGATGTGCTTTGTTTGTTAAGAGGATTACATAAAAAAATTATACCTGGATTTCTTACAAAAAAAATTGTCAAAGGATGACCTCTTGATAGTATAGAACTGACTACATTTTGTGGAGAAGAGACTTTTCAGAGATGAATTACTCAGCTTTGTTCCCAGACTTAAGTATCTTCAACCCTATGCACAGTTACCCTAGATTTTGATAACTCAGTGTAATTATTACTTTAGCCAAGAAAGTGAGACTGGAGATTGTGTCGCCTTGTAGCGTGTAAGATTGTGCTTACATCCCAACAACTAACCAGTTCTGGTAGCCAAGGATAAGTGCTCATAGGTATGTTATTTGATTTTTTTGTCTTGTCTTTTTTTCTGCAGGCTTTACTGTTATCAAACACTTCTCGAAGGGAATCGACGCTGGGGGAAATTGTTAACCTTATGGCTATAGATTCGCAGTGCTTGAGCGACGCAATACTGTACCTGAACTTATCAATTGCTGCACCTCTGATCATTGCCATTGCAATAGGTGAACTGTGGCAGATATTAGGTGAGTTGACTGAACTTAAACATGTATTGCTGGTTTTCTACTTGCATCGTTTGTTATGAGAAATTAGGTCTGGTTATTTAGTCCTGATTAGTGCAGATATGGTTCTTTATTTCCAGTTAGTATTTCTTAAGAACCCTAAAAGTCATCTAAATGAAACATTTGAACTTCAAGAACAAGAATCATATTTTGATTGATTAGAATCTTAAAAATTACTATTTATTTTGACTTGTAATCTTGCCTGAAAAATGTTTTCACATTTTTCATTTATTAATTATGAGTGATTGTTGACGATGAATGTGGAGGAAGCAAATGGAGATCTAAGTTTAATTGCATCGTGAGATCTGTGAATTTTGTCAAGCAAATAGGACGAGCCTTGATACACACTGCTGTTACGTAATTCTCTGAAATTCCTAATGTGATTGGATAAGAAAGCTATTTGCTTAGTTGAATGATTTGATTGTCACTAAAGGTATTGGCTTATGTGGGCGCTCAAAACCTTTGTTTTGTAGACCACAAGGTCCTTGTTTCAGGGGACACTAAATTGCCAAGTTTTTTTATTACCATTTAGAGTCTTTGTTTTTATGACTGCCAAGGACCATTGTCCTTCATTTTGGTGGCCACTAAGGCATTTCTCCTTGTTAAAATTTTTACCATTCTAAAGACTGATAAACTTCTTGGATTTTGAAACTCCTAATTATTTTTTTAAAACTAACTTTCAAATAGGAATCCTTATTTCTATAACAGTTTTCCAGTAGACACTTTATTAAAGACTTGCGGGGTTAGTAATAATTTTGAACAATTTTTTTGCCCCATTTTCCTGAACTGTCGATTTATCAGGTAGTGAATTTCAGTAAATTTTTTTTTATCACCAACACCAGCTTGGTATGATTCTCACCATATTTTGCATATCAAATTGATTCTGAGTGCTTTGGCATTAAGAATTTGAAGCCTGGCAACTTTTTAACATTAGCAGTCATTAGATGTAATATAATTTTTGCTATTTGCTTGATATGATATCTCCCTTTGGTAAGTACTTGATAAGGGTCTTAAAAATGACAGTTATGAAATAAAGCTCCAGAACTTTATCAACTTTCAAGTAAAACATTAACCATTAAGATATTACACAAGTAGATTTACTTTTCGTTCTTTCCCTATCCCTAAATGGTGCGGAAAGACAATGGAAAAATTTTGTTAAATTCTGTATAATGAATCATTGGTCAAGACGTATCCATAAGTCAATGTAAATGCAGGTTTTATTATGTTAATGTCTCTGCCAATAGGTCCCTCTGCCTTGGCAGGACTGACCGTCCTCATCCTTCTGATTCCTGCTAACAGCATCCTGGCCAATAAAATCAAGATCTTACAAGTTACTCAAATGGAACACAAAGACAGCAGAATCAAGCTGATTACAGAGATCATCAGTGGGATAAAAGTATGTTGTCAAGTTCTAAATTGAAATTATTGACAGCTTATATGTCGTTCTTTGCATATAAGAGCATAGATTACATTTTATTTTATTTTTTTTCAAGTTTAGGAAGTATTGACCAAGATTACTGTACAGAATTTTCTATGAAAACTATATTACAGTTCCATGGAATGACAGTAGAATAGAAATGGATGATGCAACATCTTTGATTGAGTCTTGGGTAAAATGTCAATTTGTAAGACTGCTCTATCGTTGCTTTTGATAAAAAGCATCTAAATATAACTATAGATTTAATGTGTCAAAGCAATTTGTACACCAGTTTCATTTTTTTAGACCAGAGTATTATCCTTCTGATTAAACCACTGGTTGCTTGTGCATTTATTGCTGAGCAAAGTTTTTTAGTTCTTTGTTTCTTGACAAACCCATCAATCATAATTAATTGTATTTGCAGTGTTGAAATCTCCCAGAAACTTCTCTTCTGATGTCTTGAAGACAGAAGAAGTAGAACAGCTAACAGCAACTGTTCAGGGGTAGCCTACACATCTTTGACCTGTGAAGGGGGATAACTGCCCTCTTTTGTCTTCCGTGTTTCTAAGTTGTGTGTATACAGGCAAGGGTTCCCTTCAGCTTTCTTTAGTAGTCTGAATAATCAAAATTGTTTGTACTGTATTCATTTTTATTAATCTTTTTAAGAATTTCCCATTATCATGTCTAATCAAACTTACTTTGTTTCATTATTCTTACTTTAGTGCACTATTCAGTAATATAGTTAATTTTGATATAGAATTTATGTAACAGTGCTTTCCATTTGTTAACTCCCAAATAATTGTACCCTGTTAATAATCTTCAGTATGGAAGTGGTCGGGTTGGTGAGGTAGTTTAACAGGAAGTGCAACTCCATAGTATTTTTAGACATCTAGAATGTTGACTTCCACGTCCAATAAATCTAACACCAAGGAGATACTTGTATTTAGTCTGAGAAGAGAGTACCTGTACCTTCAAAACAAAATGCCAGCGTATGCAGTCAACAGTACAGAGTAACTGTCACTCAGCTGCTTGAAATTTGCAACTTAGCACTTTGTGAAAGGGCCTTTTGTAGGACTATTCAGCCACCTAAGGGTGAGCCTCAGCTTAGCTCTCAGTCTTTTATAAGGACCCCCTATGAACTGGTTCAGAAGCCATGCCTTCATTTTCCCTGCAAGTCTGCCTTCCTGTCAGCTGTTTCATCTTTTGGGTGTTTGAGCAACTTACAGGCTTGTCAGGCGGTAACTTTCAACAGAGTTTTTTTTTCAGTTGGTCCATCATTTGTTTTTGACTTTATCACCACAACTCAGACAGCCATTTAATCAAGATTACACTAATACTCCATTTTCCAGCCTGGATCTAGCACCCACTTTGCCCAGTAAAGGCAGTCCATCACTATCTGAAGAGGATGAGTCTTTGAGGATGGATGACTCCAGACTCACCTGGCAGCAAACCAATAGGAGCTCAGCTTGTAGAATACAATCTTCTGTCTGAGACAAGTAGCTTTTCAGGCATGTGCACAGTTGTCTTCATACAAGGTTGGCCAGATTAGAATTCAGTATTCATGAGGTTGGTGCTCTCAACTTCCTTTGCTTCCCAAAGGATACTTCAGTTGAAGGCCATCATAAATGCAGATGTGTGGAGATGTCAGCCTACCTTTGCTAATTTCACGTGAAATTAAGGATAAGGTAGATCAGGCCTTACCTGTTGCTAAAAGACAGGTCATCTGTGGCTGTGTTCTCCATCTTATTTGAGTTGTTGATTGATTTCTGTACCTTGTTCAAGTATCACTAAGTACAGACTGGTACCTAACTCTTTGGGCTTTACTACCTTTAGTACCTCATGAGATTACCTTTGACACCTAGCTCCCTACCTGTTCTCTCAGAGTGCTCTGGTTGACGTCCTTCCTAAATAGTGATTCAGGCTAAATACAATTGATGCGTTTGTCACTAAACAGATGATTTTTGTATGACATAAAACAAATTTCTCTTGCAAACCCTTTAATTACAGGAAAGGGTTCACTTCCCAATGAGTTCTTTTTCACTGTCATAATCGTTTTACCCAAAGGACTGAGAAAGACAGTTACACTCTACTGGTTGGTCAGAGGTGTGTTGCATTGCCTTTTAACTATTCTGCTGCATCTGTGTGCAGGACAACAGAAGATATGGTGCTTGGGCATTCTACACTTTACATACAGTTTTGTATGAAAGAATTAGTTTTGTTATGGAAATCTCATTTTATTGTCAAACATCTTTCATCCCGTCATGTATAGCCTATTACTGACTCCATGAATTACTTTGGAACCATTTACTGTTTTTGTCAGTGGAAGTGTGGGAGTACAGAAACAGTAGATTTGCATGGTGCTGTATATACTGTACTAGGTCAGTCATCTTTTTTAAAATTAACTCTTTACTGTTCTCTCCTGCCTATCAGTAAAACAAACATCATTGTTTTAATATCAAATTTACCACAAATGTTTCGTAATACTGTACTGATACTGAAAGGGTCCTACTTTACAGGTACTGAAATTGTATTCCTGGGAGGTATCCTTTGCTGCACAGGTTGACTCCATTAGAAACAGTGAAATTAAGGTCATGAAAAAGATAGCCTTCATTCAAGCTCTGTTAAGCTTTGTTTTTAGCACCACACCATATTTTGTAAGTTTTCTTTTATGATTTTTTATGAAAATCAATCTAATCCGTATTACAATGTGTGCAACATGAGTCAGGTAATATAGCAATGTATTTGACCTACCTTTCCTGCAAATGTAAACAACCCAGTCAGTGTTTTGAACATTCTAGTTCACAAAATTTTATGTGAATTGTTAACTCTCATTCTTAACTTCTCAGAAGTTGAAATACATCCCTAGGAAATTACTCTGAACCATTTTGTCTTTGCCTTTCAGTGTGTACTGAGTATCTTTTTAATTCCTTAATAGATAAATTAAGATTTTGTCTCAAAATTTGTCACAATCATGTGGCAGACTGACTGAAGGTGTGATCACATGGGCATATTTTCTGGTAATTTTTCAGCATGCCATCAGAGTTTACACATACTTGCCAGTGTGCAAAGGAGTCATTAAAAAGTAAGCCAGTATAAGTTATTTATTTATACTTAATCTGCTGGATGATTGTGATTGTTAATGTGCAGGGGTGGAACTATGAATTTTATATACAGTTTAAAAGTCCTTTGGTTGAACTTTTGTAATAATTTTTTGTTACAGGTAACGCTGGTTTCTTTCACTACTTTTGTAATGGTGTCTGAGGAGAATACACTGGATGTTCAAAATACCTTTGTAGCAATTGCCCTTATTAACATTTTGAATGTCCCGTTAACAATACTGCCCAACACAGTCGCCCACTGCATACAGGTAAGTTGTAAAATCTACAGAACATTGTATTCACCATTAAGTGTATGCAAATTTGACTGACTTTGACTTTAAGATATCTCTGCAGTTGTTGGTTTGAATTAGATTTTATTTCATTCAATTCATTACGTTATTGTCTTTGATTTTCTTCACATGGAATAAGTTCACAGAGTTGAATTTGGGGGCATAACAAAATTAACATTGTAAAAATCACCTATTTCTTCCAATTACTACTACTATCCACAGCCTTGAATACATTCACTAGTCTTCAGAGCTGTAGATGTAATACCAGTCAAAATTCATGGTTTTCCATCGTGAATTTGTAATTTTTAGAAAGTCATTTTTTTCAGTATGAACCATCATTTATATCAGCCTCCATTCATGGTCCTAAAATATCCGGGACACTTCATTCCTAATTTAAAAGATTTATCTGCTGCTAGATATCTTTACTGCCAAACCCTTATGGATCCTGGGTTCCAGGCAGTTAAGAACCTCACTTCTTATGTATCTAGATTATAGCTTTGAACAGTAAGCTTGGTTGGGAGGCCAGACATTGATGCAAATGATGGCTTTGTGTTGATTTAAAAATTAACTTTGGTTCACAGCAAACCTGTAATTTACACTAGCTGCAATTTAGGCAGGCGGAATAAGTTGCTGAAGAAAACTCCTCAAATTAACTGATTGAAACCAAGTATGGGACTAGTCATCAAGAAACCTAGGGCTCTAAAGAGAACAGTTAGTCACCATGCAAGGTTGAAAGTGTGACTAAACAATAAAAACATTTAAGAGTAAATACGTGTATGTGGTATATGACCCACCTTACTAATAGTTATAGAAGAAAATAAGATGAGTTCTGGTGATGTATGGTTGCCCCTACTTCATAGAAGAATTTGGATATTTTATACTTTCAAGTGGCCGTGAAACATCAAGAATAGAAAAGGGGAGGCTCCAGTAAGGTGGACAAATATTAGATTGATACCGTCCAGTATGCCTCCAAGGTGACAAGTCTGAACTGAGTTCAGGCTGAAAGATCTTGGAGCCACAGGAAAAAGCCATCCAATCTTTATTACAAGAGCACTTGTTGTTGATGTGGCAATTCCTCATGGTCCAGATGGAGAATGGTGTTTTTTCATGAAGGTGGTGTCATGAAAAGGAAGATTTTCTAACTGGGAGAGAGCCCAGAGTTTTAGGGTTAAGGGAAGAGAGCCAGTTATGGCATATTGCATGGAAACCCTGCTCACTGTCAAACATTAGTTTTCCTACAGATCCTGAGATTGATGAATCTCATTCATTTGGTTCTTGCCGAATGGTACCAGAAAAATATAGTGGAGTCCTTATGTACAAAAGTGTAATCAAGGGAAGCCACTCACTTGATCCTGCACATATTTGCAAGACAGGACTGTAACCTGTTTCTGTCATTGAAAAAATGAACTTCATTAAAAAATGGCAGTATGTGAAAATGTATAAGTCCCATGACTGTAATCTCTTGGGTGAGTTGTCATTGATAGTTTCCAGTGGAATCTTACACTGCTGCCTGAGTGTGGTAGCAAATGGGTCCATGTTATGCTGACATGGGAAGATCTGTGGAAAATAAGACAACCTGCTTTTGTAAATGCTGCCCTTCCAATAGGAAGATCTTGTCACACTGATTTTGGGTCTTCTCTGAAAGAGGCTTTGTCCACAAATGTGGAACTTTTCATGATCCAGGTGACATCCTTGCACTAGGGTCAAGCCAATTAACCTTCAGCATTCCAGCATGTTACTGTGATAAGGACCACCAGCCAGTGGAGCTTGTCATCTCTCGTGAATCAAATGTCATGGCTGATTGCGTGCAGCCAATACCAGGTGTCTTATGCATATGGAACTTTATAAAAGACAAGTTTTAAGGTTTTAAGTGTATTTTCAACAAAATACCAAGATTTTCGTACAAGAAATAGTGTTATTTTATCCCCATAGAATAGAATGGTAGTAAATAAAAAATACCAAGGACCTTGGTTAAAATATGCCAGATAACATTTACATTGAAATCAACTATAGATTGTAATCAGTACTTTTCTGTTATGAAATGTTAGCCAGTATGATGGAGCAAAGCAGCCCCCCCCCAGAAAAAAAAATACACATTAGTCAGAAATAATGTCTACACTTGCAAGAGTTGGTGATTTCTTACAATTCACCATTTCACTGAACCCAAGAAAGTACAGACGATAAAATGCCAAGAATTTATTTTATGATTAAACAGAAAAAATGAGATAACACAATTAGATAAGACTAAGACTACTGAGAAGTGAGTTCCTGTGCACAGTGCAGCTACCCACAAGCAGATGCTCCTCTTTGAAATTGGGAATAAAGTGTCTAGGATTT
This sequence comes from Macrobrachium rosenbergii, assembly GCF_040412425.1. NCBI lineage: Eukaryota > Metazoa > Arthropoda > Malacostraca > Decapoda > Palaemonidae > Macrobrachium > Macrobrachium rosenbergii. The sequence goes on along the minus strand of NC_089765.1, from coordinate 24,874,033 downwards.
GTGAAGACTGTAGATGTGGGCTAATGTAAATGATGTTTTTTGTTTGTAAAATACAGTAATTTGATTTAAAGGGCCATTAAATTTATAGAATAGTGTTAAGACTCCAGGCAAACACATATACGGATAGACGTACATCATTGTGAGAAAATTAAAGAGGTGCCAATCTGGTTAAAATTCAGTCTTTTTCATAGTTTTACATGCATAAAGGTTCAAGCACTGTATACAGTTAATCAGGTCAGTTCATTGCCAGCTGAAAAAAATAATGTGCATTTTTGTGGTGTTTTGAAATGCCATGAATCTTTTATTACTGAATCGTTGTGTTTAAAGTACCCAAAATGTGATATTCCCTAATGTTCAGATTAGACCATCTTTTACAGGCAAATGTATCCATGAAGAGACTTGGGAAATACTTCAACTTAGCCAATATTGACATTGATGCCATAAAAGAAGATAAAGAAGAAGGTTTGTAAATATTCTGTTGTCATTCAGTGTCATTAACAGAGTGGTTGAAACAGTTTTTAAAGGGTCTCAACAACATCCTGACCAGTTTGGGGAAGTTAATTGTGGTCTCCAAACTAGAGAGTCATTTGGATCCATGAGGGATATGTCTGTCTTTGAGTAAAATATTTACTTAAAGCCAAAATGAAACAAGAAGAAATTACTTTTTAAAAAATTTATCAGTTTACGGTGACCTGGTCTGTGGGTCAGCACTCCTCAGTGAACATTACAAGAAGTGCCCCCTGCCAGGTATGCATGTTGGATTCTCAGTGCCTCTGGTGGGAGTAGATTAATTCACTGTATAAGGGTAATTACTTTCTGTACTGTATAAGAGCATAGAAATAATAAAATTTTAGATATTAGATAACAATCAAATAAACAATCTAACATTATTAGAATATATTTATGAATGGTTCAAGACTTCTTAAATTCAAATTTATAAGTTTCTTATGCACCTATGTTGGAAGTTTCTTTGCATCTAGTTGATAAACCATCACCAGAAGCATAAATTAGGAAAGTCAGTTGGAAATTATGGAAGAAAAAATGATTAATGAAGAAACTGTTTGGAAATCACCAATTCTGGGAGTAGAAACTAGAAGTCACGTAAGGCAAGATGGTCAAACGGGGAATTACTTTGCTACCACCAGACACCTGAGAGTATGGGTGCATACCAGGTGGAAGTACTGTATTCTCCTTGAATGCACCTGGGGAGTGCTGAAACACAAATTATGCTATTGTAACAACTATTTTATGGATATTACTGGAAACAAAAATGATGAAAAGACCTCATGTGTAATTTGAAAAGGGTTGGTATTCTGTATATGAAGATCATGAAAAAGTTCAGCAGGGTGGAAGAATGCAAGTACTGTATGCTTCTAGTTAGCTTGGATGTGGTCATGGTTGTGAAAATTGTAAAAAGAAAAGGATCCTTTATTGCATCAAAATAACTTTCTCTTTTCCTGTAGACTCTGCTGTCGCTGTTTATGGAGGTCATTTCAGCTGGGGTGACTTGAAAAATGAAGAACATTGGAAGCTGAAGGATATTGACATGACAGTTGCTGACAAAAGTTTAGTTGCAGTGGTTGGATCCGTTGGTGCTGGGAAGAGTTCTATTGTTTCAGCTCTGCTTGGAGAAATGCAGAAGGAAAACGGAAGAGTCATTGTAAATGTGAGTACAGTACTTAGTATACCACCAAATAATTAGTATTGTAATGTTTAGAATTATTGTTAGTTGGGGGGTGATGTTACTTATTATTATTGACATTAAATTATAAGTCCAAATGCAGAACTTGCCTAGTGAGTTTTACAACCTTAAATTTTTCATGCATTAGAAAAATATCCTTTTCTTCTTTAGGGCAAGATAGCGTATGTGTCCCAGCAAGCATGGCTACAGAATGCTAGTCTAAAGGAAAACATCTTATGGGGAGAAGATTTTGATGTCATTAAGTACCAGAGAGTTTTAGAAGCCTGTGCTCTTCAACCAGACCTAGATATGTTACCAGGTGGAGACGAGACAGAGGTTGGAGAAAAGGTAATAGCTGTGATCACTTCTGTTCCATTGTATGATTAAAAGTTAAACTGGTACATGTGAAAACTAGATTTGTTTCACAACAATATTCATATACATTAGATATATTTCAGTCTTCCCATATCCTAGATGCATGATGCTAAATTATGCATATGGCTAATTGCCCACCACCATACATGTGCCTCCATGCATCTGTGGTTTCAGGTACTTGGGTAGGTGAGAATCACATTTTGTTTTTATTTAGCTTGTGACACTGTGTCTGTAACCTTAGTCAGAGCATCTAGTTATTTTAGTATTTCATTATTTTAATATTCTTTTATTATGCAAATGTTTATTGATCTTAATTTTCATTTCACTCATGCTATGTTACCATCCAAGCATATGCAGTTGCATATGTATCTGGTTCCTCTTCTTTTATGCTTTCTGCAGCTGTGTGGTCTAAGCATTGACCTGTTATTTCAGTGGTTGATGGTTTGAATCCCCGAGGAAGGAGGTTATTGTTAGCATCTATTTTCAGATAAAACTGTCTGATTGTAATGTGTACTTCACCTCAGGTTCATTAGGGAGGAGAATTAAATGTGTCCACTCACTGCCAGTGGTTCCCTCTATGATACCTTGCATATACAGTGGCATATCTTGTTTCTTTCCTTTTATGTTCTCTACAGATGTATGGTCTAAGCATCGACCTGCTGCTAAAGTGGTTGATGGTTCAAATCCTTAAGGAAGGAAGTTATTGTTAGCATGTCCCATTTGTATACCAGGTGTCATTTATGAAGAAGTAAAATTGGGTGTCATCCACAAAGAGCCTGTACAGTACTTAAAAAGTTGGACTGGGCCTAACACACTTCCTTGGGGTACTTCTCTTTTCAGTGATTCATAGAATGAAGTAAGTTTCTAATCAAGTTTCTAATCTTACAGTGCTTTCTGTCTTGCTGGTAGTCTTCCAAATACTCAAAGGCATCATCAACATTTCCAGTGGTTTGTGAATAATTTGGTATAGGTAGTTCATGCACAATTGTATGAAAAGCTGCACTAAGATCAAGTAAGACCAGGATAACCACATTTACCTTCATCCATCATTTCCAATTGATCATTTACAACAGAGCATACAGCACCCTCTCTATATAATTGTTAATAAGTTGAATCTGCACTTTTTTTATTTTCACAGAACTCCCCATTTGCTCAATAATCACTGGGTCTTGGTCCTGGGCAGTTCTCCAAACCTCACCTGTTGGCTTGTAGATGTGGCTGTGACTGAATGAGTCTGATTCCTTGTGCTGCTTGTTCACAGTCTTTTAGTCTGCTAACTATAGATTGTACTGGACAAAAGGAATTAAATGAATATCAGGAGGGAATGAACACAAGATTGTCAGAACCCATAGTGGAAGCTGAATATAGAAAGATTCGTGGCTTTATATTTTTAGTCTTTCTCATTGTTTTAGATTCAAATCCTTCAAGACATGGTCAACCAGATGTTTTTTGCCAGTATGCAGTTGTGGGTGCTGCCATGTACCATGTCGTTTTTACTTATATGAGTACTTGCATTTGCAGTCCCTTAGTTTAATGTCTGTTGCAGGGTTTTGACCTTGATATTATGGCTCTCTGTTTTTTTCTAGAGCTGTGGGTTCATTGTTAATCCAAATCTTTAGCTTCAGTCAAGTATTCTAGGGGTTTTTCTTCAGCTTTATTTTTCCTGACCTAAACAACAATTTAGCCTAATGTAAATGAATGGTTTCTTGTGAAACAAGTAGTTTTTAACATATACCCTGTATTCGGTACAAACTCATCACTTTCAAATGACCTACCTTCCAATCTTGCTAATTGCTTCCAGTTAAAATGTAGATTATACAAAAGTATAGTTTTATATAAGTGACTTACCAAGTAATTACTGCACATAGCCTATAGTTTCCTTACACGGCAGCTTAAATGAAAAAATTCGTGGGTAATGCCGCAAAGTATAGTATAGTGCAGGTGACTGGTCCCGCCTACTAACGGGAATACCAGGAACTTCTAGCAGACAACACCATTCTGTTTCTGCCGGCACTCGAGTCAACACTGAGTGTCGATGTCAGCTTTGTTCTTAAATTTGCTGGTAGTAGACTGGATTTCAGTGATGTATTATCGATGATTTCGAGTAACTTTCAAGCCTACAGCTTTCAGGATCAGTATTTTATTGTTTGTTTTTAGGATCTGATTCAGATTTGTCATATTTCACTACAGTAGCGAATTTGCAGTCAAATTGGTTAACTAACTGCAGCGTAGTTTACCACACTACCACCTTTACTGCTTAATGTAATAAAATGTAAACATTGTCGTTCGTTGTCTATAAAGTAACCAATATTTATGGTAATGAAGAAATGCTTATCTGCAAGTCTCAATTAATGTTTGTTAGGACTGGAGACATGTCTGTATGATGATACTTTGTTTACTTCAACTAGGCCAACATTTTTGGTAGTGTATACATATCTGAAAGTCTCAAATAATGTTTAAACTATGTCGGTAAACCCTGCAAAAGTGTTTGTTAACTTTCCTATTCCAAGTATAGCGTATAAAAACTTAAATATTGCGTTAACTGTGATTACAAAATTCTACCTCATTTACTGATTAGCTTAATAATACGTAAATATTATGTTCTCATATTACTGTACAGGAACAATTTTACCTGTATTTTTTGGTATTGAAACGCTAATACGTCAACCATTTATTTAACAAGTCTCAAATAATGTTTGATATACAATAATACCCCTAACTTGTGCAATGCGAGTTGTAGCGTTTAAATTCACAGACACTGTCTCTCGAAGTGTAAATGCATAGTGTGAACTTTTCACTGGAACCTACTGAACCTATTAATTGTTCATACACAAGTTTTTAAAAGATGCGAACATTTTCCAACTCTATTTTTATATCAATACTGAGAAACATTTAAAAGTTGCAAAAAGTGTTTATGTTTAATTAGCATTTTTATGTAATTTATAAGTTTTCAAGCTTTTATGTGTAAATTAAATAACATTAAATAATAAAAGTAATAATTTCGTTCTCTCTCTCTCTTTTACTGAAATGAGAATTTTTATGGTTCATGTATATGAATATCTTTTATTTGTTTTGTATAAATAAATTTTTTACCTAATAATAAGTTCTAATTTTCAAATATTAATAAGATTAATAATAATAATTTTAAATAATAATATAACTGTAATTTCTAGTGATTCTCAGCCACTGAAAAGACTCATTTCAGCTGCTGTGTGTCCGAGCATTCAGTGGGATCCTATTCGGCCCAGTGTTTAGGCATCCAGTGTCCGTGTTTCCAACTGTGCTCGTGTCCACCTGTATCTGGCATCTTACTGGATGATTCACCTGCAGTTTGGTGCCAGCTGTCAGGCATCCGGTGCCACCTCTGTCAGCTGTCAACAGAAAGACCAGGCTATACAACCCGCTCACAAGTGTTTTGTCTCTCCTCAGTCTGTTTTCCACTTTTGCCTGATAGCTCAAGATGCACTGACACCGCTTCCTATTAGTGTCTCAGAGTCCTGTCTTTTGCGGTCAGGGACTGTTGTGTCAGAAGTTTTGAGCTTGTGGTAGGAAGCTCCCTTCTCTGGCATTTTCTTCATCCTCTTAGGAGTCTCTAGGAGTTGGAAGTTTGTTTTTCTTTGTTTAGGAGCAAGTCTAGTGCCTTTTGTCTTTCCTCCATCTGGTGCTTCGATGGAACTTGGACCAGCTTGTCAAAGATCACATCAAGATTTTGAAGTAAGGTCTTTCTTGTCTGACAACAGGAGCACTGGCTAGAAGATAGAGGACTCTCTAGCATTTTTCAAGAGGCATAGCCTCAGAGTGTCTCTTAGTTCTGTGTGGTTTGGACAAGGACAGTCTAGATAGCTTTTAGTGTTTAACAATCTCTTCTTTGGGTCTCTAGAAGAGAGAACTTTAGTACATAGTTGTACCCAGCCTACCTTACAGTCTCCATCACAGAGTCAGCTTTTGTGGTGTCAGTCTCAATCGTGGAACATTAGTGGATGAGTCTGCAGGGACTCTGTCTTCCACTGAGTCATTTTTTCAAGTTTGTCAGACTTCATTGTAGGGTTTTGCTTTTCTTCCTTCAGACCAGTGCTTCCTATTGGCGCCCATTTCCAAATGCCTGGAATCAACTTCCAAGCTCCAAGCACCATCTTCCTGGTGCTGATTCCCTTTCTCCCGACTTCTGTTCTAGAGTGCCCAGCACTATCTGGAGACTATTGTGTCGGTCTGTAGGATTTTGTCACACCTGGTTTTGGACAGGCCTCTGTTTTCCTGTGACCAGGCTTTTGTGTCTCTTACGGGTTTTTTCAAGCCTTTTAAACATACCAGATGTTAGTTCCACCACATACATTTTTGCATATGTATACAGTCTGCACGAGGTATCATCAAGTTCACACAAACCTTTTTCAAGTCCAGTAAGAAGTCATTTCTGCTCTGATGTTCTCGCATCTGCACGACTGTCAAGGATCAACAGGGTAGGCTACTAGTACACTCAGTTGTCCGGGAGCCTGCACAATGATTTGGAAGTTCGCTCTGTTGTTTGCAAGTCCACAGAATTGTCAGCGAGTCTGCATGGCCAGCAATTCCCTTTTTCTCTTCGATTAAGATAAGGTTCTAAACAGACTAATCAGGCAGCCTAGTAGTCTCTCTCTCTCTCTCTCTCTCTTTATGGCATTGTCTTCCATTTCTGGACCTTAACACAGTTTTTTCCTGTTTATGTCCATGTTTCCTTGGACGAGTGGTTTTTATCTCCCTTCGAAGAAAGATCGAAGGTTGAGATCTTACTGGGTCAGGGATTCACAGCTGGACTCCATCTTTTTCCTTAGTCCCCATCTTCAGTTGGACCTGCAGTAGTGGCTGTCTGAATTTAAGCTTTCGGAAGAAGTCCCTCATCATGAGCCTAGTCTTAAACTACTGCTCTCGCCCTTGTTCTAGTAGAAGGAACCTGCTCAGGGATGTGGGAAACTTATGCAATGTGTCCCTGGGGAACAGAGTCTTCACACATATGCTAGGGAACTGAAAGCCATTTGCTTAAGCTTCAGTTCTTCTTGTCTCTTGCTCACTCCTAGACTGTGGTTTTCCTTTAGACTAGACCATGATGCTTACATTTTTTCCTTGAGCACTCACCACCAAGTGACAAGAAGGTTTTACTGCAGACAATAAAGCAAGTTTTTTCTAACTCAACTGGAATTTCTGGTGGATGAGCTGAGCCATCAGAAACTCACTCTTACTCCCAGGTGGACCTTGAATCTCCTGATCTGTTGGATTTTGTGCTTTTATGGGGCAGGCCGACCTTGTCTGTCTGCCACCTTAAGGAAACCTTCTAGCATGGGCAAGCAGACACCATACTGCAAGATTGTTCCAACCTGGACCTCTGTGCTCTTCTTCCGTTCAACATGGTCAGTGAAGGGCTGAACTCTTTCAGGCTCGTCAGAACATTGCGACGTGCCTCGTAACCCCACTCTGAACCATAATTTAGGGTACTTGTATTGCTATGATTGATTGGTGGACTCTCCAAGAATCCTTCCACTATTCATTTCTTCTTGAATAACTTCTCTTCAAGAGACACCACCAGGGATGGTATGCTATTACGAAGACAGGCTTTGGGCTGCTGGGTTCTGGACAGGAAGGAGGGGTTTTTATCAGAGGTACTACTAGGGACATTTGAAAGATGCAGATGTCATCTTCTAGCTCAGTTTACCACCTAAGTGAATGATGTTCTGAACTGGGTGCCTCAGACTAAATTCCTCTTCTGAGACACTTATGACTCATGGCAGCATTGCCTTTTTCATTGGAGAGGATATAGAATCTCTCATGTTCCTCCTTTTTAGGAGTATCGAGCTACATCTGTCTCAGTAAAGCAGTTTGCTAGTTTACCCTGGAATTTATTAACCGAAAATGAGTATCATTCCATGATCTGGAACCACTCTCTCTCCCAAGAACTTAATGGAAGAGAAGACGGTCTTAACAGCTGGGGACAGTGCTCAGGACTCCAGGAACGCCCACCAGCCCGAGCCTTTCCCTCACTTGACTTCAGTTCGCCTGGCACCAGCTACAGCCTGATACCAGTGACAGACTGGCGCCAACACTACCGAGCTCTTTAGAAGTGCCCGCCAGCTCTCTGACCAAATAGTTATCTGTCGACCAGCTCAGCTGGTGCCACCTACAGACTGATGCCAGTTCAGTACACCTGGCGCCTGGCACCAGCTGCTGAGCGTCTGGCGCCAAATCTCCCCACACCCTTGGCTCAGTGGAGGAGTAGAAAGCTCTCTACTGTATTCGGTCAGAGTTTTCGGGTATTGCCTGAGCAGGCATTCTGACAAGGATGTTTTTTAGCCCTCGGTCTAAGAACACAATTTTCTTCATCATGCATGGACTTGATCTTTGAGACCATTCTTAGTTTCAGAAGAGCATTGTGCCTGCTTTTAGTGAAAGCTAAAGATGCCAGAACAACTCCTTCCTCTTTAGTCTTCGTGCATGTACGCACCTCAAGTCCATCCTACAATCAGCCTACTGGGAGTGTAATCGATTTTCGCTTCTCACTTTTTCAGAAAGTTTAAACAGTGTTAAAACTCTTTTTTGCAGTACCTTGTGTTTATTAGCAACTGGCTTGGCATTGTGGAAGGAAGCAGAGGATTTTCTCCTACTTTCTCTTCACCTTGTAGTAGGGTAACGAGTGTTTTGAGAACCGGGAGGTACAATGTACCTGGAGCACCCATCACTTTTAGTGGATGGGTCATGGTCTTTTTTCCAGTGCAGGTGACAGTGTTGTTTTTTTTTTGTGGTGCTGCACCCAAGGCAAGGGCACTTTTGAAGTTTTGCAGACACTTTCAAAGAGTTGCTAAACTTCGGTTGGCTCCTTTGGTGCAAAACTTCCGATTATGCTTTGCTAGCCATCAGAGAACTTCCCTCACTGCAGAGTTCCCACTAAAGTAGGGTGTGGCAGTATAGTCAAGGGTCACCACTAAAGTAGGGGTGACCCTTGGCTATACTGCCACGCCCACTTCAGGTTAAGATGAGCACCGACCAGAGGCAATTTTCTATTGCAGGTTCTCTTAACTAATAAGGAACTACAAGCATTGTATTCAATGCTAGAAATTTTTTTTGTTTCAAATTCATTATGTGACTTAATGTTTAGAGGTAGAATATGTCCATTTATCCCTCCTCCTTTCAATGTGGAGTCAGCTATGTAGTTACAGTACTTGGTAAGTCACTTATATAAAAATGACATTTTTATGATAAAATAAAGTTTTATATACTTACCAAGTAGTTACATGATTGGAGCCCTCCCTCCTCCCCTTCCGATGGACATATGGCATCAACGGAAAGAGGTTGTCTGCTAGTTGTTCCTGGTATTCCTGTTAGTGGGTGGGTCCAGTCACCTGCACTATACTTTGAGGCGTTACCCACAAACTTTTGAATTTAAGCTGCTGTGCAAGGAAATTATAGGCTGTGTAATTACTTGGTAAGTATATATAAAACTTTATTTTATCATAAAAATGTCATTTTCTTTGAGAGTCAATTTTTAGAGACCACATCAGGTAACTGTTTTAAATTAATTAATCTTCAGGGTTTCAAATCAGGGAGTGGTCTCACAAAGTTGGTCTCTTTGGACTCTTCTTTCATAATAGCACAAAATTTGATTCCTTTAGGGGCTCAATCTGAGTGGGGGACAAAAGCAACGGATTTCTCTTGCTCGAGCAGTTTACAGCAACCCTGATATATTAATTCTGGATGATCCTCTGAGTGCTGTTGATGCCCATGTTGGCCGCCATATTTTCGAGAAGCTGATTGGACCAGAAGGTCTCACAAAGGGCAAGGTAAGTAAATGCATTGATTTATAATTGACAACTTGTGTCAGTCTATATAAAATAGAAGTCTAATATTTTTTTCATGTTATACTGCCCCTGTATGGTGTGATGGTAGCAGAGTCCAGTCAGATATAATTTAGTTTTTAAGGGAGTGTCATCCAGAGAGGGAAGCATCTGAGAGGTTTCATATCCATAAATAGTCTTTTGGTAAATGTCAGTTCAGGTTGTTTAAGAATGCTGAAAATCTAAAGCTTTTCCTTTTTTTAAAACAGAGTTTGACCAAGTATGATGTAAGTAAAAGAGTTTGACCAAGTATGGATGCCTACAAAATTTGAATAAAGTTTGTGTTCCATATCTCCAGACTTTCTTTTACTGGAAGCACCTTCATCTGGTCCCTGTGATGGTTTTCTGTTCCATCCATTTAAGTTTGCTGAGTCAGGAATGTCATTTGTGATGTAATGAGTAACGGTCTTCGTTCATAAGTGATTTTTGATCTGGAAGGGTGACCCAAGACTTTTATAGGCCTTTACAGCCATCACTGTTTCTTAATGGGAGTTTCTGTAAGGCTGAACTTTCTCTTACGATGAAGTATTAACTTCCCCTGCAATCAAATTAACAGCCAGATTTATATACAGGGTATTTTAAAGTCCTATCATATCAAAGTCATATCTATGCATACTTACTGAATCAAATATGGACTTGACTGGCAACATTAGAGTTAACCTTTTTGGCTCAAAATCCTGCTTAAACTACTTGGTAATGCACCCATGTCCAGTATCCATAAATGATGAATAAACTCTTTAGGAAGGCACAATTATATCTTCCATCATCTCTTCCACAGACACGAATTCTTATAACACATGCTATATGGGTGCTGCCTCAGGTGGATGAAATCTTCGTGGTGGAAGATGGCAGGGTAGTTGAGAGAGGAACCTACAATAAACTTTTATCAGAGGGAGGAAAATTTGCTCAATTTCTTCTGCAACACATTACTTCAAGTGCAGAAGACGAGGAGGAGGGTAATGCTGTGTGAATAGCTATTACTAATGGGTTTCCTAATTAATGAGTTACTGTAGTTGTTACAATGTCAAAATTCTTCAGTCTTGTAGCTGTTGTAAAGAAGATAAATTTAATTTTCAGAAAAGTGCAGATGTAATGATATAGCTTTCATGTTAAAATTATTAGCATGACAAATGTCATTTATTTGATTTTAGTTCCATATTTTGTGGACTTCACAGCAAATACCAATACTTTTTTTATTAGCAAATAATTAGGGGAGTATCCACTGTTAGTTGGTTAGCTGTTCATTTTCAGAACTTGAGGAACTCTATAACCAGTTGGAGGATACGCCAGTTGGACAAGCTTTTCTGAGGCAGGTGTCTCTTTGTAGCTCTGGAAGTGATTTGAGAAGTGATTTGAGAAGGTATGCATAAGACACTATAAATTCTTTAAATAATTAAACATTTGTAAATAAGTAGGTAGATAAATAGATAAGTATGTTATAAATAAAAATCAGTGAATGAATAATCAAATAAATTTAGTACTTTTTTTTTTCTTGGCTCTTGGCATATTCATTTTTATTGGATACTTACTTGTATGTACATGTAATATTTATGTTTGTTATTATAAAGTACTTTACTGTAGCAAGTTCACCAGATCACGTTTCTAGAATCTCACAGGGCATGCCTGGAAGGGTAGGTTCATGAAAGAGGTGGAAAAATTTAAATTGAGCAGCTGAACTAGTAAAGCCTGAAAGGAAGTGATGAAAAGTAAAAGGCAGAGAGCAGTGCAACTGGGGGCCAAAGGGTTACATAAGGAAATATCAGTAATGTACTGCGTGCAGTGTGCCGTACAATAAAGCATCATCTCTATCTTGGGTCATATTTCAGGAGGCTTTGTGTCTTAAAGTTTTGCAAAATGGGAAAAATTTGTAAGAAGAATAATAAATAATAATAATAATAATAAGAATAATAATAATAATAATAGGTTCTGTTAATAAAAGAATGGCAAAAAACATTTGAGTTGAAATTTTCCATTCAGCACTTATTTTTAAATTCCGTTGCTAGATCTAAATGAAACAGTACAGCTCCACTAGATGGAGTCTTCAACGGAACCTTATCTATAGAGATTCCCAATGTCTAAAAGGTTGTGGATGTTCATAGTATGGATACTAGAAAAATCTGGGGAGGGAGTGAAAAACAGGGGTTTAGACGGGCCTCTCAGAAATAGATTTTTTATTCAGTCTATGTCACCCGTGAAATTTAAACATCATTCACATGCTATTAAAGACTTAAATAGAAACGTTGAAAACTAGGAGAATTCTAGGGTGTCCTCTAAGTTCATGTAATGAAAATAATAGAGTGGTTTAAGATCATGAGCTTAGAATAGCACCTGGAGAAAATACTTCCTGCTAATAGCAGACCCAATGACAGTGCCCCCTTTTTTAGGACTAAAATCGAGGTTGTCTAAAAGCCCTAAAAAATCCAAAATAGAGCACTCAATTGGTGAACGAAAAAGCTAAATATCTAGTGTTTTGTACAGAGTTTTGTATCGGCACCTCTCGTTGGGACTTTTGACATTGGGAATCTCGGGCATCACGACTCCATCTAGTGGAGCTCGCTCTGTTTAACTCCAGCAGCATTTGTCTTGTTGGAATTACCTAGAAATAAGTGCTGAATGGACTATTTCACCGGGTGACACGGGGATCAGAAATAATAATAATAATAATAATAATAAATAGGTTCTGTTGAGAAGAATGGCAACAACATTTGAGTTGATTTTATGTAATATTTTCAATTCTTCTTATTACAGTACAGTACTTGGTCCTAAAAGGTTGTGGATGTTCATATGGTGGAAATAGTTTTAGACTCTGTCAGTTTTTATTCATTTTGATTGGCTGATTTTCTGGTGGGAGGCTTACAGTAACTAAAATCTTGGTCATTCTCAACTGGTAGAATATCTTTGTAGAGTTTTCCTACGGGCATCAATGTTTCAGCTGTCTTGTTGGCTATCTTCTGGACGTGATCAGTTGGTTCTCAGTAGAATGGGTTCATCAGTTGGTATATAAAGGGTCCAAGGTCACTGGTGGGATAGGAGCAGCATTTTGATTGGCTGTTAGGGATTTGCAGTGAATCTCCCAGACATTGTTAGTTGTGTGCAGTCACTGGAGACAAGGAGGGTCACTCATGTCAAACAGAGGCTTTTGACTGGGCTGCTTACTCAGCTCAGGTGCCAGCAGGCAGCTTTTCACTTGCTACCTTTGGGAGGAGGAGTGTTACATGGGTGGTATTTAGGCAAGGTGTTTCCTCTCTGATGTGTAGAGCATCCAAGAGTTAAAGGCTATGATGATCTGTTGTACTGTCAATGATGGGAATTATATAACTTCTTTTTATTTTAATTATATGACCATTCTTGGCACTGAATATGTTTGGTGCCTTCTTGAATGTGGAAAATTTCATCATGGTCATACCAGTGTAACCACTGAAGCATTGTTGGTTCTCTTCAGAGGGTCCTTTGCTGAAGGGGCTGGATTGTTTTTCATAATCAGGTTGCTTGTTCTTTTGCTTTTGTAGTAAATTACTAGTTAGATCTTTTTCTCCCTATCCGCAGGGCAGAAGTTCCCTTCTATGATGTAGTGAAGGGCAAGCTCATCTTTATATTTTGCATGAAACACACCCTTATAATGTCTTTTAAGGTAAGGTTCATGCTGGTACCATTTATCTATGGTCTTACAGATAAATTTGGTGACATCATGTTTGGTATGCCCATTGCTAATTAAGACCTGGGCAACTTGCTCCGATTTGGTGTGTCTGTCTTTCCAAGAAGAGTGTGAGAGAGGTGTGAAATAATGAGCAGGAAGACAAGTACTGCTGGTTTGAAGCGAGCTGCTTATAAAGTGTGACCTGAGGTCAAACTAATTCTCTACAAAAACAAGACAGGTTCATACAGAAAACATAGTGACCAATAATGTATGGTGCATAACATAAATACTTCGTTACATGTACATAAAGCGTGATCATTTGGAAAGACAATAAAATATACAATTTACAATTATGGTGATAAACATGTGTTCTGGCCGACCCCAGGTCGATGTGAAGGCACTGCAGAAGATGGGATGTTCACTATAGAGAACTCGTTGAGTGGGGACTTTACAAGAGCAGTGAGAGAGAGCTCTTCTAACGAAGGTGCTGATGACAGTGTGTTTGTATCTCTTTGGACACTTGCTTCTCCCTGTTCAGGCATATGCCCAGGTTCATGGGTCTTGTATAAAATTATGTGATGAAGCACTCCTCCTGTTGCCCTGTGAGGATGTTGAGGAAGGAGAGGTAACGCTCATGCAATATCCAGCAAGTAAGTTGAAGTGACTGTGGTCATGGAATGCTTGCCACAGAACACCGTGCAAATTACATTTTCTTGTATTTTTGTGGTTCAGGTATTACTCATTTCCTCACTTAGTAATTTATTGCATTTACACTCTGAGGAGCAGAAAAAAATAATGAAAACAATAAAAAACATATAAAATGAAAACTTGCTCTGCTGTAACATATTGTTATTATTATTATTATTATTATTATTATTATTATTATTATTATTATTATTATTATTATTATTATTAATTTTTTTGGTCTATCACAGTCATCCTATTTGACTGGGTGTTTTTTATTTTTATAGTGTGGGGTTTCGGGTTGCATCCTGCATCCTTAGGAGTCCATCACTTTTCTCACTATGTGCACTGTTTATAGTAGCACAGTTTTCTGTATGAGTCCAGGAGCTACTTCGGCATCTAGTTTTTCCAGATACCTTTTCAGGGATCTTGGGTTCGTGCCTAGTGTTCCTATGATTATGGGTACAATTTCCACTGGATTATTCCATATCCTTCTTATTTTGATTTTCAGGACTTGATACTTATCAATTTTTTCTCTTTCTTTTTCATCTACTCTGGTGTCCCATGGTATTGCAACATCAGTGAGAGATACTTTCTTCTTGATTTTGTCAATCAATGTTACGTCTGGTCTATTGGCACGTATCACCCTATTTGTTCTGATACCATAGTCCCAGAGGATCTTTGCTTGATCGTTTTCTATCACTCCCTCAGGTTGGTGTTCGTACCACTTATTACTGCAAGCTAGCAGGTGTTTCTTGCACAGGCTCCAGTGGAGGGCTTTTACTACTAAATCATGCCTCTTTTTGTACTGGTTCTGTGCAAGCGCTGGACATTCACCAGCTATGTGGTTTATGGTCCCGTCTTCCATATTGCACTTCCTGCATATGGGTGAGATGTTATATCCATCTATTGTGTTTTGGATATATCTGGTTCGTAGGGCCTGGTCTCATGCCGCTGTTAGCATTCCTTTTGTTTCCTTCTTAAGTTCTCCCCTCTGTAGCCATTGCCATGTTTCATCGCTGGGCCAGTTCTTTTGTCTGTCTCATGTACTGCCCCTGCATTGGTTTGTTTGCCATTCCTCTGTTCTGTTTTCCATTCTGTGTCTGTATATTTCTGGGTCTTCGTCTACTTTTATTAGTCCTTCTTCCCATGCTCTCCTTAGCCACTCGTCTTCACTGGTTTTCAGATATTGCCCTAGTGGTCTGTTCTCGATGTTGACGCAGTCCTCTATGCTTAGTAGCCCTCTCCCCTATTCCTTTTGGGTTATGTATTTAGTGTTGGGTGTAGTGCTTTGTGTATTGTCATGTGTTTTCTAGTTTTCTGTTCTATGCTGCGGAGTTCAGCCTTCGTCCACTCCACTACTCCTGCGCTGTATCTGATTACTGGTACTGCCCATGTGTTTATGGCTTTCGTCATGTTGCCGGCGTTGAGTTTTGACTTGAGTATCTCCTTAAGTCTCTGCATATATTCTTTCCTGATCGTGCCCTTCATCTCTTGGTGTTTTATATCCTCTCCTTCTGTTATTCCTAGGTACTATATTTGTATCCTGTCTCATCTATGTGTTTGATGCTATTCACGTCTGGTAGCTGTATCCCTTCAATCCTTGTTACTTTGCCTTTTGTAAGTTTGCCAAGGTGTATTCTTTTATTCCAAACTCCATGCTGATGCACCCAGATACAGTCCTTACAGTCTGGATTGGGGTATCTATTTCCTTGATGCTCCTTACCATACAGCTTGATGTCATCCATGAACATCAGATGGTTAATTCTTCTTCTTCTTCTTAGTCGAACATGACCACTGAGTACATGACCACTAACAAATTCTGCACTGTCACAGGGCTTGCTTTTGACTGTAGGATGAAAACAGGAGCCAGATAATCTGCATGATAGGAAGTTAGTTTGGATTGAGAATCATTTTAATCTGTTATTGTCTTTCCAGGACAAACAGTACCAGGCGAAGTAGGACCATTAGCACAGAGAGTCAGTTCCAAGGTGAGTATGTCCATAGTGCTCGCAAAAGCTTTTCAACTATAGATGCAAAAAAGGAGGAGGGAACCAGTGAAGAAATGAAACATATTTTGGTAAAAGAAGAAAATATGGAAAAAGGAAAGGTAAGAATAACTGTATAGCAAAGCTTGGAATATTGTTTAGTAATATTTTTCATGATTTAAGAAAAATGCAGAAACATTTTACATAAAATGGAAGCTCTTACTGTCAATATTTCCTCACTTTGCTCCAATATCTTTTTGGTCGTCATTACTTAAGAACCATGATTCTGTCACTTGATGGTGTTACTAAACTTGTCTCATGTTTCCTAATGCACTATTTAATAATAACAGTATCTCACATTCCACAGAAGCACTTAGTTCCCCAGTGTGCTCTTGTAAGTTTGAAGACACTACAGCCTCTATGAATATTTGCAGTATAGTACTGTAATCAGTATGCAGTATTTTGAAAAGAATAAATGCAAAATACAAGAGGTAGTTATCAACAAATTAGTGTCCTAGAAAGCACAAGGGCTATGTAATGATAAAGCTCATAACAAAACACTGGGTAGAAGGAAAGGTGGCTTTGTTAATGAGGAGACAAAGAAGTGCTTTTATGATGATTATTTTTGCCTGAATCATAACATGAACTGTGACCTTTCCTAGTTTTGAGTTGTACTTATTGAGGAAGCCACATTCTTCTCCACATTGTAGTTCAGATATTTTGATAATTGCTTTGGTCATGATTGCAGACTAATTGAGGTTTAAAATTGCAGTGACAATAAAATGTCAATTGCAAATGAAAATTCCAAGATGAGTGTCTCAGAAATATCTTCTTTAATATCCTCTTTCACTGCATTGTTAAGAATGCAAAAGCTGTCAGTGGGTATATTAAAACTGAAATGTAACTTATTTTCATAATGGCCATAGTAAAGTAGCTATATTGAATTCATTATTTACTGTTTATTTGCATAAGGTGAGCTCTAAGTGATACATAGTAATTAGTGCAGAAATCTCAAGTATAGAATTCTCAGGTTCAAAAGCAAACAAGAATATAGTTTGAATTATACTTAATGTTTAAAAGAAAAAACCTAAAAGCTGCAAACCCCGTTTGCTTACTTGCAGGTGAAACTACAGGTGTACCATTTTTATGCCACATCCATGGGATATCTTCGAGTCCTGCTGCCAATCCTTTTCTTTGTTTTTGCACAGGTAAGATTTTCCTTTGTAGAAGCAGTTTACAGTGCATGAGACTGACTGACATTTCTCTTTATTGAACCTCTTAATTGGAGACATTACAGATGTCTAAATACCCATTATATGTGTGGTCTTTGTTTCATTTACAAAAGATTTTTATAAAATAGCTTATATCATAGGACCAATCAAAATGAGTTTTTTACAATGATGTAGAGTAGAGGACTGAAGCAAAGTAAAGTTTAAGATGTTGGGCAGCTAGGAATCAGAGGGAGTGGATGAAAAGTAAGTGGCAGATAACATTGCACCTGGGGGCCTAAAGGTTGCTGCAAAAGCTTTTAGAGTGCTGTGCAGGGAACACACTAGGCAGCTTCTGCCAATAGGCTCAGATACTGAGGTTGCTGGTCAACTCTTGGATGTTATCATTGCTTAAAACTTGCATTTGGCATACTAAAGCTAGGAATCCTCTTGATCAGGGAGGTAGAAAAAATTCCATAACTTTTGTTGCCATCACCCAATACTAGTCAGTAACTAAAATGGTGAATATGTTTACAATACAATTTTTTTGCTTTACGTGTAGGTAAGTGGCAGTGCAACTTACAAGGCTTTAATGGCATGTAATTTCCAAGACTGATTCAGGTAGCCCATAAATTGTAGTAGAGACGGCACTCTCTTGTCATGCTAAAGCATTAGCAACCCAGAAATACATGCAGGGTGTCAAACTGAAGAACGGAATGAAAAATTATGTTTGTAAAACATATGAAAGGTAACCTTAGTGCAAATATTAGTTAATTACTTACTGAAACGAGGAAAGGTCAAACAAGAGGATTTGGAAATGAATAATGAGTAAAATTATCTCAGATATTTTTCAGAGTATTTGTACACTGATGGAACAAATGGTCAGTGCTATATTTTTTTATGTCTTGGAAGGAAAAAACAGTTGTTAGAAGAACTCTAACTTTTGTAATGTAACATAATGATATTACTCCTTCTGTCATCCTTCGAATGCACATTTTGACTTAGCCTAAGATGAAAGGGTACATCGTGTGGAAAAAATTTAAGACCAGAGTGCGGGCATTTATAAGTGGTGGGATTGTAATGTAGCAAATTTCTTTTTCACAGGGCAGCAAAGCTGGTAGCAACATATGGTTGTCAGAATATTCAATGCCTGTAGGGATGACTGGCAATGTGACCGCTGAAGAATTTGCCAGATTTGAGTTTTTAACTGGTTATGGAGGCTTTGGACTTGGACAGTGTAAGTTTGAATTTTCCACAAAAATTTGTTAAGTAAATAACATCCCTGTAAAACCTACAAAAATTCACTCATCAATCCACATTGTGCATCAGTGGGAAAATGTTATTGAGCAATGGTTTAGGTTTGGTACTCCACTTATAATAATAAATAATAATAATAATAATAATAATAATAATAATAATAATAATAATAATAATAATAATAATAATATTGAAAATTATAGCTGTTTCCATGACCTTTAATATTTACAGTCTTCTCTATTCTTCTTATTTTCTTTTTTTCATCAGCATGTAGGTGGTATACCAGGTTTCCTCAGGACATACAAAGATTTCTGTTGTCTTAGGTTTATTTCCTCTAATGTGTCAACAGTGCACTGGCAGTCATCTACAAGAGTATAAATGCAAGTGAATTAAGATACGTGATGTACAGGTATTTATTGCAGGCAGGGTGTTTACAATAGGTGGGTTGGTCAGCAGGCAAGAATTTTGATTAGTCATAGGTTGGCGACGAAATATGTCCCTGAGGCGTTGAGATCTCCCAGGCCTAACCTGCTTGTACATCATGTATCTTAATTCACTTGCTTTTATACTCTCATAGATGACTGCCAGTGCACTGTCCACATTAGAGGAAATAAACCTAAGACAACAGAAATCTTTGTATGCCCTGATATACCAATGATAAAAAAGAAAATACTAAGAAGAATAGAGAAAAGACTAGTAGTAGTAGTAGTAGTAGTAGTAGTAGTAGTAGTAGTAGTAGTAGTAGTAGTAGTAGTAGTAGTAGTAGTAGTAGTAGTAAACTGTTATAGGAATGAATTTTCAAGTACAGAGTGATGTGTATCATTTATATTGAAAGTTAGAATTTGCTGCATGCAAAACGAACAACTGCAGGATAATTCTAATAGGTTGTACATCTTGTTTGCATAATTCAGTACAATATAAATATGAAAAGTCATTTCATCACATGCAGTCCATAAAAATGTAGTTAACCTAGTCTTGAATTAAATTCTATGTGAGAAATAACTTTCACTAATAAATGGCACTGCAGCCCCTTAAAAATAATTTCATTTTTTTAACCACAAACCCTTTACATAGCCCATAGTCTCAGTCTTCAGATGCCCCAGCCTTTTGTCTAACAGACAGAAGAAGAGGACAGTAGTACTGCCCAAGTCATTTGGATCCTCGGGTCCTTTGGAGATAAATACATCTCACTTTTTCTATGTCTGCAGTGCTCTTAACATCTGAGCACAATTCCCAAACTGTTTTGCTTTACTGAATGACTGCTTAAAGCTCTCTACTGTATCTTTATTTCATTATTTTTTTTCTTCTGCTTCTTATTTCATCTCTCACCACATTCTTACCTTTCATTGGTTATTTACTGGATTCTATGTTACAGGTGGCTCCCTTTTCACTTTCCATTATCTCTAGATTGCTAACTTTTGGTTCTCAAGTTTAGTTTGTATGTAATCACCTGTTGTGTTTTTGAAGAACAATATTTCTTTTGCAGTTCAAGCAATATTTCTAATTGATTTTTATTAGCTTTTGGTTGCTGTTAGGTAAAATATTTGAGTTTTTTCCCTGTTCTCAGCTAAATTTAGGATCTTTGCATATAATTGCAGTATTAAAGTTTTATTTGTACTGTATTAGGTATAAAGGGTAAGTTTTGCCTTCTCTTACCCTTTCATACTTATTAAATTTTTCATATTTCTATGGACTGGGTGGCAATTATAATTCTAATGATAGAGACCAGGATCCAGAGATTGTCATTCTTGATCCAAAGTTCCAGAGTAGATTGAACCCTTCAGCTACATAATAAGGCTTCTCTCCTCTCTGAGGAAACTCATCCTTCACAGTCATCTCAGAATGAGGTCTTCGCAGCATAATAAAATCGTGGTTGACAGGAACTTTGGCACCTTTTGGTTGGATATTTTTGGTCCCTCTCATCCCAGAGACATTGTTAATCATGAATGCTTCAAACTAAGGATGGGAGTACAACTACTAGAATACCAGGCAAAGGGAAATTTTTTTACAGGATGAGAGGCAGCACACCAGCTTTCTAGAATTAAAAGTGGTCTTCATGGATCCTGCAGGTCACAGTTGACATTCTGGGCCATTCGGCAGCTCAAACTTCTTGCTTTTTTAGCAATTCAGGCTGTATATGAGCAATAGATTGTGGTTAAAGAAACAAAATTTTCCTAAAAAATTTTGTTCAGTACAGACCCATTAGTCTTAATACGATTGCCCTCTTTCAATCTGGACTAGTCTTGCAGCTAACATTCCAAACTACTCAAAAAGTGAGGCAATTACTGTACCTGCTGGGACACTGAAAGACTGAATTAGGATATATATGTAAGATTGGTTTGTGTTGAACAATTAATTTGGTTTTGTGATAAATTTTATATTTTTCATTATTCTGAATATGCACACATCAAAGGCACTGTCACACAGACCATGAATTGGTTGAGTATGCCCTCACAGAATAGAATGCACCTAATGTGAGAAAAAATTATTCCAAAGATATATAATAAAATTACAATGAAAATAAAAAAGTAAGCAATGACAAAGCAACAAACATATGGTACACAAGTAAGTAGCAGTTAAGAAATGGTTCATAAAAAATACTTTAACCACAAAAAGCCCTCTTGCTATGAAATAGCATTGAAGTATCTTGTAAATTTAGCGCCATCAACAGCATCAGTTGACACAGCCAGAAAGACTGTTCCACACTTCAGTGAGGCAAGACTTTAAACTGTATTCTTTTATTGTTGTAGGTTTCTTTTTCTTCATGGGTGCACTCTCCACATGGACAGGCACACTGAAGGCTGCAGAAAATATTCACCATGGCCTTCTGCACAACATCCTTCATCTTCCTATGAGTTTCTTTGATACAAACCCCAGTGGTAGGGTCATGAATAGAATGAGCAAAGACATGGATGCTCTAGATTCTGTGCTACCTCTAGTAATTAATGCATTTTTTACCACTTTTGCTCAGGTTAGAAAACCAAGCATGTTTTTTCTAATCATGATTTAATGTGATATGGTTTGAATTTTTAATTTAGTGTTATACGATTAGATTCCTTTTAATTCTTTTTAATACAAACTTTACAATAATTTTTTAATGAACTATATTTGAAAATAGTTGTAAACTTCATAGGGATCTTTAAACTCTTGATTGAACTGGTGTTGTACTGTTGATTTCCTCACATTTCTTTTCTTTTTAGGTTTTAATGACAATGATCGTCATAATCAGTTCCACCCCAGTGGTAGCTGTTGTCATCGTTCCTGTGTTAGGGGTATACTATCTTGTCCAGAAAATTTACATAACTTCTGCCAGACAAATTAAGCGAATTGAATCTCTTGCCAAATCTCCCATCTTTTCATTCTTCAGTGAAAGTCTTCAAGGTAAGGTTAAGGGGAAAGGTGATATTCCAATATACTGTATTAACAAGCGATTTCATACATGACATAAAAGAGTTATTTTCTTCCAGGACTACAGTATATGTAATGTAATTAATTGATAAGCAAATATAAGCTATGAGACAAAAGAATAAACCTGTTGATGTTAATTCAATTTTCCATTTTATCAGTTTGTTAATAGATTTTTTTATGAGAATTGCGTATACAGTACTAATAGATATACAAACGTGAAGTCTTTTATGTACTATCTTCAGTGCAAGCTTATTCAGTCTGTGTAGCTTGGTAAAACAGCAATTAAAGTTGTGTATATGTGTGTGAGACAGGGGAGACTGCCTCATCACTTAGTTGTTGTTACTACAAGCCAAGCTGCAACCTTAGTTGGAAAAGCAGAAGTCTTCAAGCCAAGAGCCTGAATAGGAAAAGCAGCTGAAGGTACAGTAAAGAAAATTGGGAAATAATGAATAAACTTTGAAAGAGAAAAAAAATATGATAGCAATAAATGAGATAATGTAGTAAAATAATTAAATAAATTAACTAAGAAATGAGACTCGTATCAGCCTGCTGAAATAAAAAGCATTTGGGACAAGTTTGAACCTAATGAAGTTCCAGCAATTCATTTACAAGACTGGGAGGATCAATCTGCAATTAAGTAAAAACCAACAAAACTTGTAAAATCCTGTAAGGTACTAAACTGTACAGAAGTAAGGGCAAAACTATTAGAACTAACTTCATATGTAGTACTAAGTGTTGGATGATATATCTGAAATAACCATCTGGGCTTAAGTAGTTGTTGTGTTTCACCTTTCTCATTCTTATTTTTATAAATTTCTTCTATTATATCTGTTTCTCTTAATGGCATGCTTCCATGGTACTGTGTATTTTTGGGACTCTAGGAATTCTGAAGTGTCTACCTCAGTGTACACACTAGAAGAATATTTGTGACTTACCATTCCTTTGTCACTAACAGTATTATACCTTTCAAATGCCTTGTACTCTTGATTGGTTTTTTAGTGTTAAAAGGAGCAAAATAGGTAGGATTTTCTTTGACATGAGATATAGTCCTATCTCCATACTATAACTCGACTTCCCAATTATTTGGTCATTGATACTACACTATTTTTTTTTTAAGTATTTCTGTTCCCTGGTGATGGCTTCCACTTTGACATATTGTCTGGTTTCTGTCTGTCCTCAATTATTTTAACAATATCCAAACCATACCAACTTGGCTATTTGATCATACATATTAGGTGTTTTTCTCTGCAGGACACAGCAATCTTGAATTGCAGAAGAGTTGATTTGAAATGAGTTTATTTTTTACTTTGTCAATTTCATTGCTTATAGGTATTTTTTCTCAGAACTTTATAAGTACTTTTTAAGAGTGTAGCTTTGTGAATGTTTTTCCCTTCTTTTAAAAAGGATCTCTGTTCCAAACTAAATTATACTACAATTGGTTTTTCTTTAATTTTTTTTCCCAGCACTTACAGGGGAAATCATACTATACTTGGAAGAAAATATCACATCTTAAATAAAATTCCCCTGGTTGGTTTGTGTACCCACTGCATTTAATATTCCTTGGTAAAAAATCTAAAAAGTATTGCACTGCATAAATTTTGTTACCTATGCTCACAGTGTTAACATGCTGTTGTCAGGAGTGACAAAACTTTAAATTAAAATGTGTTACGGTACATTGAAAATACTCTACCAAGTCATTTCATTATTGCACAGTACAGTGTAATGAAATGTATCACTGTTTATGCACTTTGTACTGTTCAAAACAGGAAATGCTTGGTTTTTAGAAATTTCTTAACACAACTGAATGTCATGTTTCAGGTGTATCTACAATTCGAGCATTCAAGAAACAAGGAAGCTTTGTTAGTGTGTGTAGGGAGAGAGTTGATGTTGCTGCAAAGGCTTTTGTGACAAACGTTGCAACAAATAGGTAAAATATAAAGATGATAATGCTTTTAATAACCATCTAAAGAGCAAATGGGTCTTCCCCACAATGCTCCCCTGCTTTACTTCATTACTTTTCTTTCCATTTCTTAATTTTACTCCCGTGTCCCCTGTCATGCAGCCAGGCAACAGGATATATTCTGTTCCTTATAGTAATAGTGCATTTCTAGATTTCTTATAAATTAGGTTTTTTACCTTAGAGGTACAGTAGTTTCAATTAGAGAAAGGTCTCTTTTCTGATTTCTTAGGCTTGATGAGATGCAAGGACTCTGTAGGGGCTCTCCTATCTTACAGTAACAAGACAATATGGGCTGTGTACAACCAAAGTGTAGCTTCTTTGCAAAGGACAGGAACCCTGTCTCTGGCTAGTTTAGGTTTGATAATTTCCATATGCTACACTGACTCAAGACATCATATTTAATAACCACTTCTGTAGCTATCCTTTCTACTAAAGCTTCTGCTTTGTTCTGCCCTTTGCATAGAAATAGTTTTTCTGATACAGTAAGGGAAACTGCTGTCTCAGAAGCCATCTACAGTCACATGCGTATCTCCCGATATTTCAAGAGTTGACAGGGCTTTAGGAAATTGCTTCATATGCTATTATATTTGCTGTTTTAGATTACCACCCATTTAACAGAGTTGTGATGGGAATGTCACTGCACTTTTAATTTTCCTTCCTTTTTCTTATATTTACTTGGAGCTAACTTAAAAAATGGTAGATAATTTATCATTAACAATAAATTTGTATATGGAGTATCCCTTCATTCTTCTAGTAAGTTATTCTAGTTTAAAGTTGCTTTTGTTTCAAAACTAGGGTATGTCTTAAATGGGGAATTTTTGGCACCTTGTGTTAGTCGTTACTCTCCATCCTAAATTTTCTAAAATAATAAGTCGCATAGTAGGTAATATCAGACTAGGATTGGAGATTTCTAAGAGGCAGTTCCATGATTACTAACTCCTCTTTCTTTTTAACTGAGCTTGAGGCTGCCAAAAAATAGAATGAAATTAAGATATTCATTAGTTTTGGGAAATTCTAACACTTGAAGATTTTATTCATAATACAGTATCTCTTTCCTGGGAAATTCTAACACTTGAAGATTTTCTTCATAATACAGTATCTCTTTCCTGTATGTTATGTACTTACATGAGCATCATACTGTATTTCAAAAGCTGAGATATTTAAAATTTAGTTGAATGTTCTGTTTTTTTTTTCCAGATGGCTCTTAGTACGGCTAGAAACTTTGGGGAACCTCATCACCTTTGCAACTGCCATATTTGCAGTTGCTGGCAGGGGCTCTATTGAACCAGGGATTGTAGGACTGTCGATCACTTATGCACTTGAGGTGAATGCTTTGAAATTTTTCAAAATTTTTCTTGTAAATAGAATATTGCTGTATCTAGTGTCTTTTCTCGAAAGATATTGGTAGAGACATGATAGGAGGGACAAGAAAAGTCTCATGGGTCATGATGGAATTGAAATGTAAACAAGAAAAACTGACAATGGCTCCCTTTTTATAATACTCGCAGTCTCATGAAAAAAGCCAGAAAGCTATTTACTTGGCTAGCAAGCTTCTTTGTTTATAATACTCACACAGTCTCATAAAACAAGCCAAAAAGCTATTTACTTAACTAGCAAGCTTTTTTAAACTGGATTAGCCATATGTGAGAAAAACAAGGAAAAGAAAAGATAATAGTAATATTCAGTATAATTGGGAGTATGTACCAATATCAGTAACCTCAAGACAGAGAACTCAAACCCAAGACTATGGAATGCCATGATACATAGCTTATGGGCCATTGTTTGTATGGTTTTATAAGGCAACATATTGTAATATATATGTGATCTTTCCTAGCTACCAAAATGGCACCTGTGCAAACAATTGACATGAAGGAATATTGAGTGTCCTTAAATAATCCAGATCAAATGACAGAAGATCTAAATGAATGAATTTTAAATACTAGTTAAAATTATCAATGCAAACCTATCACAGGAACTGTAAATTTTACATGGAAACACTGCCAACATTTACAGTTGATCTATCAACTTTGTAGACCTATCTAACTACCCATTTTTTGTTACTTTTTAGCCACTCTAGCAGTCTAAAGAATTATCATTTAATTATTGTGTTTCAGGTAACTTTCATTATGAACTCAATGGTCAGAAATGCTAGCGAGGTAGAAGCCAACATTGTCTCTGCAGAGAGGATCCAGGAATACATTAAAGTATGATAACATTTATGGTGAACTAATAATCATAGGTAACATTTGTAATGAATATTTGGTAGTTATCAACTTGGATACAGTGTATATGCTCAGCCTCAAGATCTAACATAAGACATCTATGGTTTGTCATAAGAGTTTTAATGTTAAAAATTAGTCTTATTTTTCAACAGGAAGAACAAGAAGCTCCCTGGACTACAGACACTACAAAGAAAAGTCCTGCAAACTCATGGCCTGATAGGGGATGTATTAAATTCAATAAGTATCAGTCAAGGTACAGACCAGGTCTTGAATTGGTACTAAAAGGTATCACTTGTGAAGTGAAAGCCGGTGAGAAGGTAAGAGTGTTTTTAGGAGAACTTGTTTTGCTTTGGTATGTGACAGATAGAATTATAGAGGGAGATTTCATTAGTAAATGACAGGGCATAATTAATCACAAGAACTAGTGTAGGGGCTTTACAACTTTACAAGCCAGTGTATTGAAGGTAATTATATCTTTAAAAATAAAAATATGTAACTGGAAAGATTGGACATCATTATTTAAAGTTAAGACTTTTCTCATGAATCTGTCCCCATAGGGGATAGTGCCTTCAGTGCACCTCACTCGGTGCAATATAGGTATTGCAGGGCCTCTTCAGCTCTTAGCTGCAATCACTTTCATTCCTTTTATTGTACCTCATTTCATATATTTCTTCCATTTTACTTTCCACCCTCTCCTAACAAATGTTTCATAGTGCAACTGCAAGGTTTTCCTCCTGTCACACCTTCAAAATCTCCTTTACTCTCAATTTCCCTTTCATTGCTGAATGACCTCATAGATCACAACCCTTGGCCTTTGGCCTAAATTTCATATTCTAATTCCTCATTAATCTGTACATTATTTTTAAACAATGATCAAGTTCAGCCTTTCTGTCGTCATTTTTTAAAGGTAGGAATTGTAGGAAGAACTGGTGCAGGCAAATCTTCCCTAACACTTGGACTATTCAGAATTGTTGAGGCAGCAGGTGGTTCAATTGAAATTGACAAAGTGAACATTGCAGAGATTGGGCTTCATGAACTGAGAGGAAAGCTCACTATTATACCTCAGGTATGTGCATTTCCAAATATTTAACCCTAAAATAATTGGATTTTTTTCTCTTTACAAAATTGTCCCTCTTATTTTCCTTCCTTTTGGGGTAATATATGCAAAAACAACTAAAACTAAAATAATTTACTTAAGCATAAGTTTTGTGAAGTTTTATTAAAAGGTTAACACCTGTCGTTTGGGTTAAAAACAATATCCTTTACAAGGAATGTATTTTTTGAACAAAGGGACTTTTAATAAAATTATTTTGAAGGGCTTCTAATGCACTTTAGACACTGAAAATTAAAAATGTGTTGTGAGATGTTTATATTAATCTTAACTCTTGACTATAATGCATACAATTCTACTGTGAAAACAAAGGCAATATTAGGCAAAGGAAACTGGCTTTTTTCATTAGACAGTACTGCAACAAAACCTATGGATGAAGAAGATTTGGATCTGTTTGTATATATTGTGTAATGGAGATCTTTACATCTTAAATGTTCTGTTTGTTGCTTACAATGTTTAAATCCATCTCCTTTAATAACTTTAATAATTGGCAGATTTTGTGGAGTGATGAATCTCTTAGCAAATTACAAAAATATATCAGACCCATTCTTTGAATTGATCACATTTGCTTAACCTTTTGATATTTATTGAATAACCCATGTAACTCAAACCCTGTATGCAGTGTGTGCAGGTGAACACTAACAGTGAAACATGTGAAAAAACATGATCATTATGTGATGCCTAGTGGGAGCCCACAAGCAGTATCCATTAGTGCTCCAGAAAGAAGCATTCTGAAGACCACTATTTATTTGGCTGAAGGCAATGATTTGTAGTGATTATGAATCAACCAGAATGAGGTCAATATATAATATGAGTAGTGGGTTTAAAAAGGCACTTCATTTAACCTCATGGATGTCACTCACTGTCTTATGGATGCATTTTCGATAAGATCAGAGTTTGCAAGTAGATAAGTGTTTACTCGTTCCCATCCTTATCATCTAACTCCCTTCATAACCCAATACTTTAGCGCTTGGTAGCTAAGTCAGTCTGCAACCACCACATTGTTCATGATATTATGGAATTATCCTGTATCATCCCAGTGAATAATTTTCTGCTACCTGGGGTGAAAAAATTGAGCACAAGCCATAGGTGATATTACATGTTCTAAAATTAATCAACTTATTTTTGGTTTTAGAATCCCTTTAAAATGTAAAATAAGTAAAATAAGAAGTTTGTTTTTGTATGGACACAAAAAAATGAAAACTAATTTTGTTTTACAAGTCCAAAACTGATCTTTCTGGGAATGCCCTCCATCCAACCACACCAGTTTAAACCACTACATAGCTTCAACTTCCACCAAGCAGTGGAAAATCATTTGAGAAAAGGTTTAGCTGCTACTTTCAAGAATATTTACATCTTGTGGAAAGTCACTGCGCAATGAAAAATGAAGCAAAATAGGAGGTTTTTTACTTTTGAGACAAAAAAATATTGTAAATGTCATAAGTGTAAAGAGTTGTCATCTTCAATTTTTAAATTTTTTTCTTTAAGCTATGAAATGTACAGTACTGTAATGTGTAATAACAACTATGTTGCCAGATAAAACAGTAAGTCAGTATGTCATTATCCAAACTTTAACTCTATTTTTGAATTTTAGGATCCAGTTGTATTCGGTGGTACACTCAGGATGAATCTAGACCCATTCAGTGAACACAGCGATACAGACGTGTGGAAAGCGATACAAAATGCTCATCTAGAAGACTATGTGAAAGCGCAAGCAAGTGCCCTCTACACAACTATAGATGAAGGAGGTAGTAATCTTAGGTAAGACATTTATTTGAATGGGTAATGAGTCTTTTACTGTACTACTTTATAATAGAGTGAAAATGGCTGGATGCAATGCATTGGGAAGGTTCAGAAAATCAAGGTGAAAGGACACAGATAAGTACTGAGGCCAAATGTGAATTCAGGTAACAAATGTAGTTACAGTATTATATAATTAATGTATTCTTGTTAATTAGCTCAACTAGACCACCGAGTCATATTTCTACACTTTCATAATGGCTTGCTTTTTTTTTTTGTTTGAAATGCAAACTAAAAATTGAATTAAGGTAGAGCTGGAGAAGTTGGACAGCTAATTAGGAAAAAACCAGAGGGAATTGACAAAACATAAAAGGTAGAAAGCAATGCAGCTGGACCTAAGTACTGTTATAGAGAACCTCTGGTTCCATTTATTATGTACAATATGAGACACAATGTAAAAATCAGAAAGAAAAAGCCTAATGTAAAAAGTGAAAGGTGATTATGTAATCACAAAAATACTGTATGAATTACTTGAAAAATATATTAACTTATTGAATCCATATTACTATATTAGGGCTAAGCACTTAACTGTATATGGCATTTGTTCAAAACTAGATACTGTACGGATCACTTTAAAGTCAATTTGAAAATATTTTGACAATGAACAAGTAAAATATGACCCCCAGAACATTTTCTGCTTAACAAAACAAAAGATACAGATTCTACAGAAAGAAAAATAATGTTGCAAATATTTTAAGTGAATCTTCAAGATGCACCGGACACTGAAAATTTAAGTTGATCATAAAGCAAACCAACTTCTGACTAGTTGTTGATTACAGTAAATATGTTAGAACCCTAACCAGATACACAATAAATACAGTAGTCATGACTACCTCCAAATTTTGGATGAAAGTAGAGGCAGTGTAACTTGAAATTTCCTTGGTATTTTCCAGTGTTGGCCAGCGACAACTCGTATGTTTGGCGCGGGCTCTGCTAAGAAAATCAAGAATACTTGTATTAGATGAAGCGACAGCTGCCGTTGATTTGGACACTGATAATCTCATTCAGGAGACCATACGAAGAGAGTTTGCTGATTGCACAATCCTTACAATAGCTCACCGTCTCAATAACATCATGGACAGTGACAGGTAAGTGAAATTTTGTCTTTTTCAGTGCAAAAGATCCTGAAACCCATAACTAGCTGCTTTGTTATTTTCTAGACTTAAGGGAGAAAAATAGGAAATTAATTCAGAAATGGGAGAAATGTCCGAGGTCTTTTGGGGAGAAGCCAACTTACCCTGATAAGGAAATTTCGTTCAAACTAGTCCTTACTGCAAAAGGCTGTGAATTTCACTGTCATAAGTTTGTGTTCAAGGTCGAATGGAAATAACCTATTAAACCCTCCAGACTGTCCCCCATCATAATGATACTGGTATCAGTTTTATTAGATAAAATTGATTGAACAACTTAGAAATGTGAAATACTGGCACAATGAGAAAAATCTTTGGTAACAAAAGTGAATTAATAGGGTACCATTGAGCCTTTGTTGATGGAAATAACTTAAGCAATTCCAGTTGATGTGCAGACCCAGGTACTAACACAGGCTGCAATGTTTCACTTCCTGCCTCAAGTTACCTGCCATCTCTGCATAACTGCCCAGTTGCCAAGATATCTCCAATGCCCTATGCCAGACTGGTGCTGAAATCTGGGTGGAGACCAGTGGAGTCATCACCAGGTCAGAACATGGTACAGAACTGAAACACCTTCCCCTCTTCAGATGAAGCAAAGGTACTACATCAAAGCTGGATATATTAAGATGTGACAGTACACATCCTAGAGTCCCAAGGTTGCCAGGACATCTCCCTTCTTGAGTGACTGCTACAGTGACTTCACTGTCTCCATACTGAAGGGGCTTTGCTACTGGAACTTGTTCAGTGGGCTGAGGTTGGTAATCCCAATCTTCTTTTGCATTCAGCAGCAAAAACAGACTAGTAATGCAGAAACTCACAATCCATCCCACACTTCCTTGTCTGTCTTGTGGTCATACCTTACATTCTACAATTCGCTGAGTGTGATAATGAGGAGCCAGTACCCAACTCTTTTGACATCCGCAACCAATGGCTTTGCCCCTATCTCCTGATGGGATTGCCAGATTCTGGGAGACAGACCCCTTCACTGGTGGAAAAACTGATTGTGGGTAGATGCTGACCACTCCAAATTCTTTCTCCTCAAGTTGGAGACTTGGCTGAGGACTGTTGTCCTTCACCATCTGAAATGACACAGCAAGTATCGTGGGCACTGATGATATAGCAAGAGCAGCATGCACAGCAGGAGCTATGGAAAAAGCAGCCACAGCAGGCACTGCTGGCATAATAGAAGCCCCCGAAACTGTAGGTAGTGGAGGAACAACACACACAATAGGCAGCTCCCCAGATGACAGAGCAGACAATTAAGGCAATAAGCTGGTGAAAATAATCCTGAATGAATTAGACAAGAGATAAGATACCATCCAGCAATTGTGCTAAAAAATAACAAAATTTTAAGTAATTTGTACTTTTCCTAAGTATACAGACCAGAGCCTTTTACATAGGAGTAATCTTCAGCATAAGTTGGAGTGGCTGTTGAACTTGGTAACAAGGTCATTACCGTAATTGGTGGAGATAGGGGGTGAGTGGGGAGAAACCCCCTCACTCACCTTAGGTCATCACACTCTTTTCCTTGATTGCAAGTAAACTGAGGGAGGCACAAACATCCAAGTAGCCCCTGGCCAGTAACATAGCATCCAGTTTCCAGGAAGCTGGATCTGTGTTGAGCTGTAAATTAGGAGCTTGTTGCTGGAGCTCAACATGAACACATCCATTAGTGGCACGCTTCACAGTTGTCAAAGTACCTTGCAGACCTCCAGAGCCAGTGACCATTCTGCTGAAAGCAGGGTGGTTGAGGTGGATTTAATCTATAATGGCTCTGGGTTTTATACCTGAGAAAAATTCAAATTCCTTTTTTGATATTTGTTCCTATGCAAATAAAAAACATTGCCTTTCATATAGGAGGCTTATTCATTAAGTGGGAAGTCATCTCAGCATCTAACTGTAGTTGATTCCACTTTTCCACTTGGAAATGCCATCCTCCTGGTTGCAAATGCAGGCAGGGGATGTCACGACTCCCGTAACTTCCAACCAGGTCTGGGAAATGGGTTACCAGAACAGCAGGGACCTGGGCCAGAGTAACCCTGCAAATAAGGAGGGTACTTGATTAAGGAAAATTTTCAGAGAGCCATGACAGCCCCTTCTCTATCTCTTGTTGGAAGGCAGCTAATTCTGGCTATTACCAAGCAATAGGTCCAGAATAAGCTCTACCCCATCCCTCTCCCCCGCCCTGTCATAAGAAGGAGGACAGACGGAGATGCATCTTAAAAACTAGACTAAAGATTGGATGCTTTGTGTGTAGTTACCTGTATCTTGTCTGACTACAGCAGGTCTTTCAGTCTTGACACTGCTCTTGAAGAGAGAGAAGAAAGGAAGGAGGGAGGGTTGAGTCACTACATTTACACCTACAGACTTACACTAGGCTAAAGTATTTGGATGTGATAGCTTATCTGTCTGACTAGCACTTGGATGCTATCTGTCCGACTAGCACTTGGATGCATACACAAGCTATTGAGCAGCCACAAGAGGCCCTGAGAAGGCATTCAAGGACTTGTGGGCAACATCCCACTGGTAGAATGAGGTAAAGGTAGTCTATCTACATCACAAACTTGTCCTCTTTACCTGAAATACTGAGAGGTTCTTCTGAAAAGCAAGGGATGGCCCAAAGCTCCTGACATGTGAGCTTTAGGGTGAGAACGGAGGCTGACTCCCTCCTCACAGGGGTTGTATGCCTGCTTGATCACATGAAACCAGTAAGAAAGGGTGTTCCTAGACATCATCTTCTTGTGCTTATTTTTACTAATGAAAAGACTCTGGCCTCTGGGAGTGGGTT
Organism: Macrobrachium rosenbergii; assembly: GCF_040412425.1. Taxonomy (NCBI): domain Eukaryota; kingdom Metazoa; phylum Arthropoda; class Malacostraca; order Decapoda; family Palaemonidae; genus Macrobrachium; species Macrobrachium rosenbergii. The sequence continues at coordinate 24,840,928 of NC_089765.1, read as the reverse complement.
TTTTCAACCAGTACCTTGAAGAGCTAACTGGGCAAAGAAGCATCTCATCCAGGTTACCACTAACGAAGAGTAACTTCCTCATTCTTTTCACTAAGGCCAAAGATAAAAGAAAAACAGTCCTGAGGGTGAGTTGTCTCTCTGAGGCTCATGACAGAGGACTGAAGGGAGCCTTGGTAAGGTTCTGGAGAATGAGTGAGACATCCTATGCTGGAGGCTAAAGTTCCAGAAGAGGACAAGACTATTTGAAACTTTTCATTAGCATGGATAATTCCACTGAAGTGGTGGGAACCATCCCCTTCAGTTTGAATACCTGGGCCAAGGCTGAGTAATAGCCTTTTACTGCTGAAACTGAGAAGCTTGGCTTGACAGAGTGGATGATGACGTCTGCAGTCTGCTGAACAGAATCTCTGGCCTGAGAGATACCCATTTCTGTGACACTAATCACAGAAGATGGCCCACTTTCCTTGGTAAACATTCACAGAGGAATGATGAAAGTACCTAAACATCTCCCTTCCATCCCTGCAAGAAAAGCCTCTCTCTCACAGGATACACTGGATAACCTTTATGTGTGAAGGTGCATGGAGTGAACTGTCTGATAGTACATATGGATGTGTTGCTGACACAGAAGGGTAAATCTCTAGCAGCTCTAACCAGAAAGGTCAGTAGGTCAGGTATTAAATGCCTCTTGCCTGTGTGGTGAACCTTGCACATTTGAGTTGAAGACATCAAAGGAGACCTCTCTCCCTTGAATGAGAGTGCTCAGTTTGTGAGCATTAAAAAATGAGATGGGAACAGACCTCTCGTCTAAGCAGGTAGGTGCAGTGGCACCTGCCCTACCAGAGGCCTAATGATCATATGTTGGAAACACAAGCCCCCACTCTCCTCCTAGAAGGATGAGAGTGTGTGGGAAGTCTGTCTGGACTAATTGCACAAGGCCTCAGATTTCCCCCTTTCTTCCATGCATGTGATGGAAGTGTCTGGGGATGAGGAGGAAGATGATTATGAGCTATTGATGATGACAAAGAATATGATGATGAGGGAAAATACCGAGTGTTTGTTCTCTTTCCTTTCCTAAGTCTTGCCAGTCTTCAACACTGAAACGAAGGTCAAGGCCAGAGCCAAAGAAGATGGAGTATTAATCAGAGGATCTGCTACTGGAAGGACTGTTGCAACAGGAAGACCCCTCAACAGTGTCCAAAGAAGCTGGGGCAGTTGCACACAGCAGCAGACACTACAGGAGGAGGAAGGGACTGGAGAAAGCTCCTTCTTTGCCAGATTAAGAAACTGCAAAAAGATAGACTACCAGGAATGTTAAGCATAAGGCAGATCTTTTGCAAGTACTGCAGTGACAATGTGTTCTTTCTTTTGTTTTTTGTTCCAGAATGGAGAAAAAATATGTTCAAATGTCATTGCAAGGAGCATAGGCATCTTTGTAGGCATTTCGTGTGTTTCTTGCGATAAACCCCCATGGAGGATATTCATATTGTAATGAGAAATCATGCACTTATGCTTCTTCTTCAAGAAGTGCACTGGTTTGTCTTCTCTTCAGTGGGAAAAGTATAGTAAGAGGAAAAGGGATAAGGAGCTTTTGCCTGCTTCTTTGTGGGGGAGGGATACACCCCTGATGATGTTCTCAAATCCCTCTGGTTCTTTTCTTTCTCCCTCTTCCATTCCCATCCCCCTGCCTGCTAGTAGTGCTACCCTTCCTCGATAGAATATCATTCAAATGGAAAAAAGTTTGGCAACACACTTTCCTCACAGGACTTTTTAGCTGTTGGTAGTGGTGCACCATCATCAGCTGTCTCACCCTTCTTGAACTGGAGGGCAAGAGAGCTGATGATGGTGCACCACTAACAACTGCTATGTCATCCTATGAGGAAAGGGTGTTGCCAGACTACTACTCTGCTCGAGTGATGTCCCACTGAGGAGGGGAAGTACTACTAGCAGGCAGGGGGATAGGAGTGCAAGAGGGATAAGTAGAGAACAAGAAAGATTTGGGACATCATCAGGGATGTATCCCCCTCCCCCAAAGAGGTTGGCAAACACTTCTTATCCTTCTTCTTCCTCCTACTGAACTTCATCCACTGTTGGGAAGACTAAACAGCACACACCTTGCATGGGGAGGCACAAGTACATGAAAAATACCTCTGGGGTCTACCATAGCAGGAGGCATGAAACCCCCACAAAGATGCCCATACCCCTTGCATCGGTGCTGGTCAGGTTTTCTTCCATTCTGGAAAAAAAAAAAAAAAAAAAAAAAATCACAAAGCAGGAACAAGAATTAACAAGCAGCAAAACTATGCTGCAAAAGTACTTACTATTCAACAACCAAATAATTGGAAGAGAGCAAGCGCAGCACATCTTGCTCTTCTTGGCAGCCAAAGAAAAAATGAGAAGTATTCCCCCATTCATTCCATCACCTTATCAGTTAACAAACTTGGTAGTTCGACAACTGCTCCAGCATGTGCTGAGGGATACTCCTATTTAAAAGGCACTGGTTTGTATTTCTGTAGAAACACTGGTATGTAAGTGGTCATAAAAGCAATACGATTAAGAATTAGAGAGCAGTACAGGAGGAGCAAGGCCCAGACAGGTAAGAGATCAGCCAGGGTTGTGAGAGTAGCCAGAATGTTGTGTAGAATGGGCATGAGCAGTGGGAAAAGGCACATCCCTAGGGAAGAGGAAGATCACAAAGCTAAAACGTGATGATACCTAAACCTCTGATGCAGAAACAGCAATAACTTAAGAAAGAGAACACTTAATTTTCCTTGCCTTTAAGTATTTTTCTTCTCATATCATGCCCACTCGTGGTACAATCAATCTTGGCAAGAGTTGCATGAGCAATCAAACAAGCAATACTGGGCTTGACAAGTGTACACTTCAGGTGAGGATCCACCTCCAGTGAAGGCACAAAGCAACTCCTACCAGGAAGACCTTGGCATATTTGCTTATGGTATACTGATGTTAAAGCAAAACACAATAGTACAGTAAATCTCAGCACCTAAATGGTGCAACATAAAGCACCACACAAGTGGCATACAATAAAAGACAGAAAAATGCTGGCAAGAGATATTTTCGGGCATCAGTTATGAGAAGTTAGACAAGATGCAAAATGTGACTGATAGCAAAACTAAAATTAATAATAGAAAAATAAGCCATAAATAATACCATAAAATAAGCACACAACAAATGAGGTAACCCAATAAACTTGCTTTTGAATGCTAACTTGCATCAAATTCCTTTGGTGTCGTGCTAAAAATACACTAAATATGTTCAAATTAAATGAAATATACTATTCAAAAACAATATATCTGAATAAAAAAGAAGGAAAAATTCACATACACTACAATGTTAAAATCAATCCAAAGACAGGAATCTCGGTATTAAAACCTGTAAGTAATGATTGTTAATACAGTATTCACAATTTGAAAATAGGAGAAACAGTTAAAATGACTGAGGCAAAAAGCTGGGGAGATTCTTGTGCCTGTATTAAGAGCAAAGATGCGAACAGTGTGATGGATGGTCAATATCTACTGATGTGTCCCTGCCATGTTTGCATGAATGGGTGATTTTAGCTCTTCTGCTTCTGTCTGTAAGGCATAAAAAACCTCAAGTCTGGTGACATTTTACAAATAATGAGAGTTAAGTATGATTGATAAGCTTATGATGAAACAATTATATTTCCATAAGTAGCAAAATATCACACCAGCTTTATGAGAAATGTACTGTATTTGGTTTGGAAATTATGGATAATTACATATTGAAATATTTTCACATAAAACTTCTCCAAAACCACAAGGAAATGCAAATGCACCAGCAGTCATCTTACAAAACTGATTAATCAAACAGATGTTAAAAAAAGAAATCCATTGGTCCATATGCAAATTATAGGCCACCAGATTTAATTATAGTCCTGTATATACCACCAGAGTAACACAAAGTATTATTCATTTCCTGGCCTGTCAAAGAGAGGCTTAACTTATAACCCGACAAAGATCAACTCCCATTTTTGCCACCATAACATCAGTCAAAAGAAACAATTGAACACTTAAAATGGCATGGAAATACACCTAAAAAATCTATTACCATACTTTGTAATCTTGCTAAGTTCCAGTACCAGTGGTAGTCAACCAGTTCATATCACAGATAAACTTATTTTGTCCTCAAGTTATTCTGAAGTAGAAGTATTGTTAAAATTTTTTTCTTTTATTTCCAGAGTGATGGTTCTAGATAAGGGATTTATAGCAGAATTCAGTACCCCATCTGAGTTACTTTCAAATAAACATTCCATCTTCTATGGCATGGCAGAAGATGCAGGTCTAACATAACTTGCCTCAATCTAAAAAGACAATTGAGATGTGGAAAGACGATGTAACATTTGGATCATGTTGTCCTTAAGCACAATTGTATTTTTTTGCTGTAGATCTAAAATTCAATAATAAAGATCTAAAATACTATAAATAATGTGATAGCATTAAAAAAATATATTTGTTTCCTTCTCCCAAAATCTACATAGTACTAAACAATAAGGAGATAGCATTAAAAAAATAAATATATATTTATTTCCTTATCCCAAAATTTACATAGTACTAAACATTAAAAAAATAAGTTTCCTTCTCCCAAAATTTACATAGTGCTAAACATTAAAAAAATATATTTCTTTCCTTCTCCCAAAATCTACATAGTGATAAGAAGAAATATTGGTGGGATGTGTTTACAAAGGTATAAAAAAGGCTGGATTAAAATGAAAGCTCTCTAGACTGTATATGACTTGACAAATATCTTTGTGCAACTCTTTGCCATCAGTGTTTAAATGATGAAGGTACCACAACTGTTATTCTTATCACCAACTGCTTTAAACTCCTGCTCAATACCTGTGATGACTTGATTGAATTAATTACTTTAGAAGATTGAATGGATCATTTTTAAGAATTCTAATAATCATCATGCTATATATCAACAATCCATCAAATAAATTGTCTATTCCTCTTTTAGACTGAAAGAGGAATACTTAATATGAATAAGCCAATTTTACATTGTTATAAATGATTTGTTTAATCAGACCTCTGAACCCTTTTAGGGTTCTTCTTGGGCTGAAAAAAAAGGGGGGGAAGAATACATAAAAATTAAATAAGTAAATAAAGAAATAAATAAAAAAGGAAAATTAAAGTAAAATAAAAAATCGAGGGAAAAGGGAGAAAAAATTTTTACAATTTTACAAACGAATGGTGAAGCTACAAATTATGTTGGAATTTTCCAACCACACTAAGATTCATATCAAAATCCCCTTAAAGTCTGAGTCACAGAATTTTCCATGGCACTCTGTCACTTTATTTGAGTTAATACATCATAGGGAAAAATTTTTTTCACTAATTAATGGTCTGAAAAAAATGTCTAATACACCTCTGTCTTCTGTAAATAAATTCAACTCGTTTTAACACCAATTTATAGTGTTTTCAAATACAGTATATATATCTGCTCCAGAAATTTCACAAATATTCTGAACATAACAATTCTTGTATGCCAGTCAATATACCAAGACAATCAATGCCTATTTTCAGTGAAAGAAGAGCAAACATGATGTTTATATGTTTAAAATGCTTGACATTGAAATTTTATATGTTTGTAATGCAAAATAATAAAAATGCCAAATGGAATGAAAAATAATAAATGAACATTACACAAAAAGTGTACACTTACTGATCAGACTTGGTACCAAGAACAGTGTAGTTTAGAAGTTAAGGGAAAGATTCATACCTTCCACTTGTGTCCCACCAGCCTGCAAGCATAAGATCTTTATAAATGCCCATTCAGAATCCTAAGAGTAACAGATACAGTAATAAGACCCAGAATCAAAATGATAAACTAATTTGCATTTATTGGTCTTTGATAACTTGACACCCTTTTCTGGACCTTTAGCATTTATGATGTTATTCTTGATTGATAAAAACAGAGGATACTATAAACTTAATAAGCTAGTGCTGTTACCCTACCATAATGATAGATCTAGATTGAAGACTGGCAGGCGTTTCAGAGGAATTTGAAATAGATGTTGGTGTCCCAGGATCAGTGCTGATTGCTTTGTTCTTATCTTAGTTACAGAGGTGTTAAGAAAAGGTGACTAACTGAGATAATGGATAAAAGCGTCCGAGCCTAGGCCGATATAAAAGAAACTGATATGTCATCGTATATATATATATATGTGAATGTGTGTTTTTGCCATAAAGTATATTTATACCCTTTACCCTTTAAACTAAAATGCTTATAACCGCCTATTTTAACAGTTCACCGCTTAATTTAATAGTTCAAACAAAAATGTACCTTAAATTATCATGCTAAAACACTTATAATATCACTTCAAACAAAAATACACCCCAAACCACCCAAAGTCATCGTTCATTACACTATCTTAATTTGTTGTAAGAGTGTTTATTATTAAAATGTTTATAACAATGATTTGAATTTTAAAATATTCATTTAATGTACACAGCAAAATATCCATACAGGTTTCATGATCTCTTTCTAAAAGTTTCTAAAATTAAATATTTTGTTTTATTTTCAGCTTTGACTCCCAGTATTCATCTCTGGGGGGATGCCATTCACCACCTAGTGTGTATAGCTCAAATCTGCAAGTACTTTGTATTTCTAAAAACACTTATGTATGTTTATTTTGAAAGTTCAAAACACCAGAAAACCCTCTAAAATGCTTATACCTAAATATTTTAATAGTTTTATCACAAAAGTGCATTTAGTCACGAAAATATGAAAATACAGTAATTTGAAGAATACAGGCGTTTCAATGAAAAATATTGAACAGATGAATTTCCCAGGATGAATACTGATGTACAGTACTGTATCTTATCTCTAGTTACAGAGAAATCCATGAATAGGTGAAGCCATGGATCCAGAACCGTGAATAAGCGGGGGTCCACTGTAATCATATGCAAAGGTTAAACAGTACAATTACATATGTTTATAATAATGATGATGATTTGAATACAACTAAAGGTTGTTTTGCTTGCTGCATCCAGTTACAATATTTTAACATGCCTATTATTATCAGTTATTGCTAATTTAATAGTTCAAATAAAAATGTACCATTAAATATCATTTCAAACAAAAATACAACCCGAACCATCATCCCAAAACACCCAAAGTCATTATTCATTACCCTCCTACAACTGTTACTCTTATACAGTACATCCCTAAAATGCTTATATTAATGATTTACTCATTTTAAAATATTAATATTACTGTAAACACAGCAAAATATCTATACAGGCAGTCCCCGGTTATTTATGGGGATCCGTTCTAATGGCGTGAACGATATTTTCTGGAGATACCAAAAATCGGTGATCTTTAGCACTTATTGGCGCTGATAACCGGGAATTGGGGCCAAAAACTGGAGATCGGCACCTCTGTTAGGTATGTATCAGTGCCAACCACGATTATGGGCGCTGAAAATTGCCGATTTTCATTGCCAGACAAGCACAGTAAAACCGGATCGCTGATAACTGGGGACTGTCTTACAGGTTTATCATCTCTTATCCGTAATTCTAAAAGCCAAAAAGCTCTAAAAACCAAAATATATTCTGGAGAAAAGTAATCTTTTGCAGAGGTTAAACAGTATAACTACATATGTTTATAATGATGACGGTTTAAATAGAGGTTGTTTTGCGAATGTTTCCAGTTACATACCATGTACAGTATTATCATATATTTTATGCTGATCTATTGCATGATTAATCTGAAGAAACATAAGGAGATACCATTTTCTCAGTTAAACAAAGTTGGGTTTAAAACGTGCGCATTACTTCATTGTAACAGCAGGAAGTGTGATTTTGCCAGTTCCAGACATGACTCGCCTATTCCAAAATGTTTTATAGCCTGCCCTATTTTCATTTTATTCAGCCTTGGCTATACCTGCAGCTTTAATTTATGAATCCAGAATAAAATGCAATATTTTACTTGTAGGAACCCACCATTGAGAATCGTACGTTTTTAACAACTTGTCACTTGAGTGTTACAATAAATTTCAAACAATGCTGTTTCTCAATTTGGTTGTTCACCTCGGTACAGATTGACTATCCTTCATCTGGCATTCTAATAACCAGAATTTTTGGCTGTCAGCTATTTTCGGTTATCATCACACTGTCGGGAACAGAACCCCCACCGATAACCAGGGACTGCCTGTAATATGATATGACAATAATACTATACATGCAATATGATTAGATACAGTAAAACAACAGTTTTATTAAAATGATCATTATTCTCAATACAGTACATCTATTAATTGATCCTTTTCATGATTGATATGTTGTTGTAACGAAACCTGGCAGGGCAATAGTCCAAAATCTCTGATCTCTTCTCTCTGCATCTCATCGACTGATAACTTATGATGATGCTCCATCCTGGGGCCTATAAAAAATTGGCGATAACAGTGCTCTGTTGGTGCCGATAACTGGATATCAACACCCGATAATCGGGATCAGCATTGCTGATTTTGTGGGGACTGGCATCGATAAAGATTGATCGCTGATAACTGGGGATTGCCTTAAAGGTCCATGATCTCTTATCCATAATTCTAAAACCAGATCCCCTCTAAAGGCCGCCAATAACCGGGATTCTGTACAAAACATGAACTAATCTTTTGCACTTGCATTCTGGTTTTGTTTACATTGTTTAAAATCATCATGATAATTGCATTTTACAAACTTCATCAGTGTCTTTTGTTGCTGAATGAAACTTTTCACAGAGACATATTTTTTTGTAAATGATCAAATCTGGGTTTAAAAACTACAACTACTTTATTTATAAACGCAGTAAATTAAATGATTCGGAGATGTATTTTTGTCAGTTTAAACAAAATGCTTTTGGGTCCATATCGTTTTGGAGTCTGTTTATTATTCTTTTCTTTAGCCACAGCTAGTAATACCTGATTTTGCCATTCCAGACATGACTTTTTAACACCTTCTTTCCAAAATGTTTTATATGAATAAAATTTTTCATTTTATTTATGGAATTACATTAAAATAAACAAATTTTTAACAAGACAACTGTAACGCAATTCTTAGTAAACCTGTGTTAGTTATGGTAACTAAAATCGGCAAACAGCTGTTTATTAATATAAACTATAGGACAGTAAAAGCTTTGGCATAATTTTTAGAGTTGAAAGGAATGTAAATTAATAGAGAAACAGTAACAATAACACAAGGGATGCTGATAAGCGAGTGGTGTACCCACTAAGAGCGTCTGATTTGAAAAAAACAATTAGGCACACGCTATGTAGGCGAAAACCCTCAAATTGATAGTTCCATTTTGCACTGATATACAGTAGCCATAAGTACAGACATATAGTACCACAGTCCTTTATCTCAGTGCGCTACACTGAGAACTGCTTTATGCAGATGACCTAGAGTTAACATAAGAATCTGAGGAAGATAGGAATGGAGAGTTGAGGACTAAAAGTCAATCTAAACAACAGCTTATAGTGACTGGATAGGAAGAAGAAATAGTACAATAAAGAAAGTAGCCTTGTCATTGTTATGGGAGAAATGTGAGGGTGAACTTTGTGCTATGTACTGAGTATAACAGGTAAGTATCAACAGAGGAGCTCAGAATTATAAAATATACACGGAGTAAGAGATTTTTGATGCCCATAATATTTTACAAGAGTAAATGGGGAATGGAGGGGGAGTTGATATCCTGTTGTGATAGCTGGGCACATCTTAGAAATGGTAGAGCATTTCTGTTACCTTAGGTCACACAGTGGACTGTGAAGCAAGAGTTGAAAAAGCAGTAAGAAAGAGAGCTTCTGTAGCACAGATGAAATGGAGATATACCTAGACTACTGTAAATAAGAATGGACTATTTACAAAAAAACAAACACTTATGACAAGTACTATACTATGCATGAAAATGGAAGAGATTTTCGAAAGGTGTGACCATAGAATCTTAACATTCATGGCATTGTGAAGGAAGAAATCACAGTTATCCTTCAATAATATTTTTAGCTGTTATTATCATCACTTGAATCCTTGCCAAAAGTTACTTTTGTACACTGAATGATTAGGAAATGGGGTAAAAACTGTCGTTAAATCTAAATGAGGTGCTTGATAATAAAGATCCCAGTTTGCAATGAAAGAACTCCAATATGGTGTACTTTACATACATAAATAGTAAATGTTAACAACTTTATACAAAAACATACCTGAAGACACACCAACAATAAATAATGTGGGCATTGGATCTTTAACAAACTCAAGTTTTTCAATAAACAAGCACTTAAACTGTGTACACACAGTATACATACAAAAGACAAAAGCAAGATCTGTATGAGAACCAATCATTAAAAACCTCAGAAAAACAAAATTGATTTGATTTTTTCAAGTTTCATAAATATATACTTTACTTAAATATCCTGGTAACAATAAAAAAATATAATAAAATTTCTAGGATAATTTGTTTTTCCTTGATATACAGAGCAGAGCCTCTTTTGTAGGGGTATTCCAAGCGCGAGCTGGACAAGGTTGTATGTGCTTGTGAAAAAAGGGATTTTGACAGAGGAAAAATCTATTTCTGAGGAAGGTCCCGTGTCACCCGGTGAAATTCCATTACAGCACGAATTTCTAGGTATAACAATGCTAGATATACGAGAGAAAAAGAGCTTTCAGGAAAGCTGGGGTTACTACCCCCAGTCGACCGTCTTTAGAAGACGCCGGTATAATGAAGGGTGAGTGAAATACCACTACCACGGAAATATACCGAAAGATCTCTCCTTATCAAAACCCCGTGAAAAGAGTGGTGAGCCGTTACAGCTCCCACACTCAACACCCGCCAGGACGGCGACACCAGCGCCACCTACTTCATTCCATGCTAGCACTAACCCCAGACTTGGCATGTGCAAAAGGGGAGGGAGTACTAGACTAGACAGGAGGGTCACCGGGTGACACGGGACCTTCCTCAGAAATAGATTTTTCCTCTGTCAAAATCCCTTTTCTGAGTTCAGTCCTGTGTCAGCCGGTGAAATAGTGATAGAGAATCATGCCAAGACTGCTACTACTGGAAAACAAGGGGGGTAACCTGAAGAAAAGGCAAAACTGTAACGAAAATAATTTTAATTAAAGAATCTCTTCCATGAAGCAAGAATACTTAAAAGTAAGGCAACTTAATTTTAAGGCACACCAATAAACTTAACACTACAAAACACTGGAGGTCTCCGGACTGATGGGGAGAAAACCTCAAAAATCTTAAAATTACTTAAAAGTAGTGAAACATGAAATGTGCACAGAACAAGAAATACAACTTTAAAACTATATATGTAAACTTAGGCTTAAACATGTAAGAGGCAAGACTAATGAAAATAACACACGCAATTATCCGGGGTACGTGGAGCCAACAAAAACTGTCCAGTACCCCCAAACGTAAACAATTATGGCTAATCAGGTTACAGTTTTTCCATCATAAAATACAAATATATCAATATGAAGAGCTAGGCAGTGAGGCATAAACTACCAGGAAAACAAGCAGAGAAGCAAATGAGGTAGGAGGGGGGGGGAAAAGGAAAGGATATAATTATTTAATGTGGGGAGATGACACTTCCCACTGCTACAGTAGAATATTTCAGGGCTTTGAGTGATTTTAAATAGTGGCGTTTAAACACTAGAGGTGATTTCAACCCGTATATTTTGATAATTCTGAAAAGTCCATATTATGAAAATAATTAGTAGAAGTAGCAACTGCTCGAATATCATGAACTTTAGGAACTGAGTCTGGGTTGGCTTGTTTAATGAAATACAGAATCTGTTGTCTTATACCATTAAGGAAAGAGTACCACCTTTCTCCCTGATAAAAAGAGGACCCGACTTACTCTGTGGAGTTCTTGAGAGGTAAGATTTAAGTGTATGGACTGGACATAAAGATTGATCTTGAGGAAGGGCACCACCTTCCAGGGAGACCACCTGTCCTGTGGGTCTTCGTTTTTAGCTAAAAAAATCTAGGGTCAGGGGAGAGGAGGACTTCTCCGGATGGGAGGAAGTTAACAAAATTATCACCTCTAGTGAGAGCTGACAACTCTGAAATTCTAGCACCTGAAGCCAAACTAAGTAAAAATAAGGTTTTCCTTAACAGATCTTGATAAGAGCAATGTAAGTTATCCAACTCTGACGCTAATTTAAGGACGTCGTTGAGAAACCAAGTAACTGAATGTGGATGTGATACTGGTCTCAGACGAGCGATGCTCTGGGGATGGATGAAAATAAGAATCTGTAAGGTCAATTTTAAAGCCGTAAAGAAATACTTTCTTCAATGCCGACTTGACTGTGGTAATAGTGGCCGGAGCCAGGCCTTTCTCAAACAGTGACCTAAAGAAGGAAACTCCTAAATTAGTCGTCATAATTTTGGCTTCAGATGCTTTCAGGAAGGAGGCTAACTTCTTGACTGCTGAGTCATATTGCCTAATAGTAGAATCTCTTTTATCTGATTCTAAAAACAGAGTGTTGACAGGGTCAATGTTTGCTCCTTTTGAGCTGTGAACTTTATAAAGTCCATAAAGCTAGGGCATCTTGAATCCTTGAGGAAGCTGACACAGTCTTGGTTTGTACTGTCTGGTCAGAATGGGCTTGGGAACTCCGAAGACTCATAAGCCCAGTTCCTGAAGGAGAGGGAACCAATTGCTCTTCGGCCAATAGGGGCTACCAGAGCTGGTTGACCTTTGAATGTCCTTAGTTTGTGTAAAACTTTCAACAGCAAATTTATTGGAGGGAACAGATAAATTCTCTCCCAACTGTTCCAATCTACTGTCATTGCGTCTGTGGCGAACGCCTGAGGGTCCAGGTTGGGGGCTACGTAACAGGGGAGCTTGAAGTTGCTCTCTGTTGCGAACAGATCCACTTGGAGTCCCGGGACCCGGCGGCAAATCCACTGAAAAGATTCCGCATCCAGGGACCACTCCGTCTCCAACGGAGTAGTCCTGGACAGGGAATCCGCCACCACGTTCCGGACACCTGCTAGGTGGGTGGCTGACAGGTGCCAACCGTGCTTGTTCGCCAGGGAGAAGATAGCTACCATTACTTGGTTTACTCGACCTGATTTGGAGCCGCCCCTGTTGATGCAATGAACCACCACTGCGCTGTCTAACACCAACCTGATATGAACCGATTGGGAGGGCGGATTTTCTTCAGCATCAGAAAGACTGCCATGGCTTCCAGGGTGTTTATATGGAACTGCTGAAACATTGTGGACCACGTTCCCTGTACTTTTTGTTTTGGTGAATATCCCCCCCAGCCGCTTAGAGAAGCGTCTGTGTGGATAACTAGTGCCGGAGGGGGAAACTGAAGTGGGACTGTTTTGGACAGGCCCTTGACTGTAGTCCAAGGCCGCAGCCTTGTCTTTAAGATCTGAGGGATAGAGGAGACCCTGTCCCTGAGCTTGGTGTTTGCTCGGCTCCGCCACACCCTGTTTATGTCCTTTAATTTGGCTTTCAAGAGCAGGTCTGTTACTGAAGCAAATTGGAGAGACCCGAGGACCCTTTCCTGGGACCGACGGGATGCTGACTGATTTTTGAGAAACCTCTTGGTGAGAGATGCTATCTCTTTCCTCTTGGAAGGAGGGAGAGATAACGTGTGGGAGGACAGGTCCCACTGAAGACCCAGCCATTGAAACCGAGACTCCGGAGTCAGGCGTGACTTCTCCCTGTTCAGCTGAAAACCCAATGACTCTAGGAAATTGGTGACTATGGACGTGGCTTCCTGACACTCCGGCACAGTTGGAGCCCAGATTATCCAGTCGTCCAGGTACGCTGCTAGGGAGATTCCTTGGGACCGAGCTGCTGTACTACCGTATCCGCCAGCTTGGTGAATATCCTGGGTGCAATGTTCAGACCGAAGGGCATGACCCTGAAGGAGTAGGCTTGGTTCCCGAGTCTGAAACCGAGGAACTGAGAGAAGTTCAGCGCAACTGGGACGTGATAATAAGCGTCTGAAAGATCGATAGAGGTGGTGACGGCTCCACGCGAAGTAGAGTCCGGACCTGAGCTACCGTAAGCATGCGAAACTTGTCGATTTTATGTAGAGATTTAGACACGACAGATCCAGGATCACTCTTTGCTGATCGGAGTCTTTTTGGGAACAGTGAATAGCCTGCCTTGAAATTTTAGGTGCCTTGCTTTCTTTATTGCTCGTTTGTTGAGCAATCCTTTTACATAATCCTGTAGGATTGATGTGGGTGGCTGGTAAAATCTGTTTGGAGGGGGAGGATTCTTGATCCAGCTCCACCCCAGTCCCTTGGACACAATGCTGTGTGCCCAAGGGCTGAAGGTCCATTGGTCCCTGAACCAATACAGGCGACCGCCTACCTCGTTTTTCTCAGTGGGAGGGAGCGGGTTTGTTCCTCTACCACGTCCCTCTCCCCTTGGGGTGGTGTTAGATTTTCCTCTGTAGGGGCCTTGCCCCTTCCTCCCCTTGCCACCCTATTGAGGCCGTGAAAAAATCCACGGCCTTCATATGTAGGGGTTGTATGCTGGTGAGGATACATAGGAGGGCGCCGCTGGTTGAACCAAAACATACTGCTGGGGTTGGGACTTAGAGGTAGATGGCTGGGCCACTGCCGAGACCGGGACGGCTTGAACCATCGCCTGATGAGGCCTCTTATGTCTCCTGAACCTTTTCCTCCTCTCGTCTGGGGCCGGCCGATTCTGGGGTCTTGCGCTTATAAGTGGGAATTCCCACCGAGCGCGAAGACTCTGATTGGCCCGTGTAGCTTCGGACATGACGGATGTAACCTCTCCTTCAGGGAAGAGGTTAGGTCCCCAGATTGAACTTTTAATGAGCTTGTTAGGCTCGTGGCGGATTGTAGCGTCAACAAAAATAAATTTTCTACATTCCAGCCTAGCCATAACAAACTCATGCAAGTCTAACTGGAAGGTCGCCAGGAAAGACTTAGCCAGGACCTGGAAAAAGGGTTCGTCCGAGGCGGAGGCGGCAGTAGCCTCAGTAAGACAGCCGGAGCTCAAGGACCGGGCTAACTTAGTCCGGGTCTCAAACTCCGCCTTTAACAATGATTCCGGCAGCTTAGGGAGTTGCTCGCTAAACTGCGTGGAAGCGCAAAGAGGGTCCAGCTTGCCTACAGTGAAAGTGGACGGGGCGTCCACCCAGAACTCGTTACTTCCTGGGAATACCAAGGAAGTAGGGTCTGTTCCCTCAATTGAGGAAAGGGGTTCCCATCGAGGCATGCTCGGGTCGTGGCCAGAGCAATTTTGTCCATACAAGGAGTGGAAGATCTTCACCTAGGGTGAACATCGTGAAATTGCCCTTGAAAGGGGTCAATTTTGTGTTCACTGCCTGCCACTCCGTCAGAGTGCGCAGGAGAGCCGACTGGGCTTGGTCTCTAGGGATGATGACAGTTTCCTAGGAACCTTGTTCTGACCGAATCCAGGCTTCTTCGGTAAGCCTCACAAAGCCAGGATAAGGGGGCAAGAGATCGGGGGAAGAACTCCAACTCCTCCAACCGTCTCGTGCCCAGACCGTCTAAGGTAAGTTTGCCATCATGTTGATGGCCCGGAGTGCGAACCGCCAAGGGTTTCCGACATCAAACGGCGGGAGGTCTGCAGTGTCGGGGATAGAGTACTGCGGTTGGCTTTAGGTTGGCGAGCCAAACCTTCCAGTACACTGTCATAAGTGGCAAACTTTTCTGAGATCTTCTCAAATCTCGAGTCTAGATCCTGCGTGAACTGTTTGTACAGTTCAGTGGCCAGGGCTTGTGTGTCAAAAAGAGGCTGGGGAGGAGGGCTTGGTTTTGCCGCCCTCTTACTCGCGCCCTGCCGGAGGAGCTAGACTTACTCCCGGAGGCTACCGGTCCTGGGACCTTAGCCTTCGACGGGGGGAAGGGCAATGCCTTCTTAGAAGTCGAGGACTTATAGCCCTTCGCCTTTCATGAAGTCTTCAACTTGGGGATAGCAGACGGAGCTCTATCACCCAACGAAGAAGACTTCACAAAACCTGAAAAAGATGACATAGATGAATCAGGGAGTTAAACAAAGAGGGGCCCGCCCCAACATCCTCACTTACCTCTCCACTTACCACCTGGTCCTGCTCCGTATTCATAGGTTCCAAGTCGAGATTTAGTGCGGCAACATCCTCCGAGACCTCGGCGTACAAAATGTCCACTTGAGGTGGCTGGGTCGCATCAAGGATCTGCTGGATAATAGGGGTGGCAAGTTCTTCCGGAACTGCTGCGGCCACCCGTGTGCCGGGGTAAAGCAGGTCCTCAACCTGGCGTCGAGGGCGAGGGCTTCTCGACGGAACATTCCTGCCGAACCCAGCCATCCAGGCCCGGAGGGATTCCAAGGCAGACTTCTTGGAAGTTTCATCCGCCTGCAAGGAAACCTGTGGTTAGTCAGGAATGCAAAGACCGACGGAGGATATAACCAACGTAACGTATGAGGAGCATGGACCGGAGGAAAGAAGACTTTCACTTACCGACTCGTCTTGGATGGTTGAGGAGAGAGCGAAGCAAACCTCACAGCCATCGGGGTGCCAAACAACCAGGTCGTCTAGCCGGACCGCACAACCCGCGTGGGTCCGGCACACTACGTGCCCGTAGGGTTGTTGAAGGGAGGCGGTACACCCGGCTCCTCACAACGAACAGTCTGTAAAGGTAACAGTATATGAACCTCACACTCTAAGCAAAATAAAGCCGGCAAGGCTGGAAACTCAACTACAACCGGAATACTCGGTGTAGAAGAACTACCAATTTAAACTGGGCCAATAAGCTTTAAATGCATCGAGCGGAAGTTTAATGATTCATACCCGGAGGACTCCGGGAATGAAGGAACGAGAAAACCAGGAACCAACCATAAGGGCTGCCAGAAAATTAACGGCGGAGCCCCAGGTGTGGGACCGAATCACGATATGGTAGAACAAAATAATAATAATAATAATAACAATAAACAAAATTAACAATGATGGTAACCCTCCGGAGACCGGAGGAGTCTGTATGCTAGCGTTACATAGAACCATCTCACACCTATCTCCCCGCCGGAGAAGCGAATGGGTAAAGGATCAATGTTCATAATATACGGCGGGGCCACACCTAAACCCAAACTTCGCAGCTCGATGGGGAGACGAGAGGCGAGACAGGATCCGAACACGCTCGAGCAATCGAACCACCCACCCCACCACAGCGAAGCTGGGGACGTCATGGGAGGGAGGTAATCCCTCAACCAATAGGAGAAGTCCCTGACTCGGAGAAAACGCCATCTAGCGTCACCCGCACGAGTCACAAGGCTGAGGGGGTAGTGGGGAGGGTAGGCTACCAGAAGGGGAGAGGAGACAAGGAGAACATGATACCCGCTCAACTGCAACCTTCCTTCCCAATGAACTTGGAAGGAAGCCTACTCAGGGAGCTACACAGCCCAAAGCCCAACATCTCCTAGGCGTAGCCTAATAAATCCAAACCTAGCATAGGTTAGGAGGAGAGAGGGGTGAAAAAGGAGAGGAGTAACCAACAGGGAGAGAAATTTTGTGCCGAGAGCCAGCAGGGAACAAGCAGGGGATAAGAAGGCGACTAGCCTAGAGGAACACGTCCAAAGAACTCGATTCCTCCGAAATTGGGGGAAGAGGACTAAGGGGCTCACTCTGACCCTCAAACGGACCCTGAGGAACAGCAACAAAACTCCCTCAACCTGATCTCCGCACCCAGGGCAAGGGATGGAGCCCACACTACAACCATCATACAAAAACAATAAAATAAAATTACGTTCACAGGAAGTGTAGCCTACCTCGAGAGTAATTCAAAATATTTTATAAGGCTCATCAGAGGCAAACTACACAACCAAAAACAAAAAACAAATAAAACTAAAAACATTAACCTAAATTAAGAGCACCATCTTCAAGAATAACATAATAGCCTATGAGACTAAATGAAAAGGAACCCGACCTGGTGTGGGGCAACTCCCTATGCAAAACAAAAACTAAAGTGGAGGGAGAGCCACCGCACGGAACCACCAGGAAGGAATTCAAGGGCTAAAATCTAAAATATATAGCGACTGGGAGAAAACTCCGACCGAAAGAACAGAAGGAGTAGCCTTCGTTAAATCCGCCATGGCTGATAGGGGACGCCGTGGCGTCATACGAAGATCCCAATATTTATGAAAATACGAGACCAAAACAGCCAACAATAGATCAAAAGCCCCACAAGAAGATGGTACTTAACTTAGAGATGGAAAAGGTGCTCGAAGCCATCGTAGATGAAGAAAAATAAATCCAAAATAGGGACGAGCACACAAAAGAAGCGAACGTATCACGTGCTAGAAAATGGAATGAAGTAGGTGGCGCTGGTGTCGCCGTCCTGGCGGGTGTTGAGTGTGGGAGCTGTAACGGCTCACCACTCTTTTCTGGGGTTTTGATAAGGAGAGATCTTTCGAGTATATTTCCGTGGTAGTGGTATTTCACTCACCCTTCATTATACCGACGTCTTCTAAAAGACGGTCGACTGGGGGTAGTAACCCCAGCTTTCCTGAAAGCTCTTTTTCTCTGGTATATCTAGCATTGTTATACCTAGAAATTCGTGCTGTAATGGAATTTCACCGGCTGACACGGGACTGAACTCAGAAAAGTAGTTGATTGCTAGCAAGCGAGTGGTAGTAAATTGTCACCTTTCCCTCAGCACACAGGGACTAAGTCAGCAAACAAGGACTAAATGGGGTTTGTGGAAATGACATTATAATAAAAGGCCATGGTTTGTATATCTAGGGAAAATAAAATTACAAGTACCATTAAAATTTGGTTATGTAGATGACTACACCAAGGTGGAAAGACTGACACTATTCTGAAATTAAAGACACATGCAAGATTTTGAACATCTGCAATATCCAATAAGTCCTTGCTTATAGCAAAAGGCTAGTGGGACAGTCAAACACTCACCTGGAATTGTCAGATTCCCAGATTCTCGGTCATGTCTATTAGCATGGGAGGGCATGGGGATGAAGAGGTTGATATGGCCCTCTACTAGAAGTTAATTTACAATGTCAAACTATATTCTAGGGAAGAAAGTAATAGAATTCACGGACGGAACCATTTCTGGGAGAACTTTCTCAAGTCTGTAGATGGAAATGCGCTAAGGATTGTGATAGATAAACAATTTCTCTCAAAGATCAGTCCTTAAGGGGAGCAAGACCAGTGCTCTTTCTACAAAAGGAACACTCAGGGGCATCCTGACAGATCACAGAGGGGAGAGACTCCTGAA
This sequence comes from Macrobrachium rosenbergii, assembly GCF_040412425.1. Classification (NCBI taxonomy): domain Eukaryota; kingdom Metazoa; phylum Arthropoda; class Malacostraca; order Decapoda; family Palaemonidae; genus Macrobrachium; species Macrobrachium rosenbergii. The sequence continues at coordinate 24,821,683 of NC_089765.1, read as the reverse complement.
CACCACCTCTGTAATGGTCTGTGGACAGAGATGACCAAAATAGTAGAAAGGAAGGCGGAAGGCACAAAACATTCCTAACAGCCCCCTTACTGTTTCTCATTCAACCCTGTGCTACAGATCCAGAGGACTCTAGGGCAACCACCAGAAACTGACAACAGATTCTATGGTTGTTGTGAGGCTCGAAAAGACCAGGACAAAAGAGAGTGGTTATGTGTTCATGATCACCCCCAATTGTTGCAGGGCACAGAGAACCATCATGATAGTAATCAGGGAAGTGTCCAAAATCATCCTGCTGATGTCATAAGTTACACCTCTATATCTTGAACACCTTCCAGTATTGGCCAGTAAACAGAAGAGTCAGGATTAAAACTGCAAACCCATAAAAAGTAGAAAGGAGGAGACAGATGGGGCAGTGGGGCACATACCCAAACTGAAACCATCAAGACCCTACCCTCTCTTACCTCTTGGAAGCCTTGGAAAAGAGTGGGTTTTACTAACATGTGTGGCCACGTGCACAGGGCAACCAATGAAAAGATTGGCCAGCAAGAGAGAAGCAATCTACACCTTCCTTGGAAGTCTCACTGAAAGCTGGCCTTGAACTTCGTGAATAATTGACACCTTCTCCTGGTAACTGGTCCCCAAGAAGGGAATGCAGACTAGCATCTCTTCTACAAGACAGGGGATTACTTATGGGAAATCCCAAAGGAAGGATAGAACATGAAAGCCAGGAATGGAACCTTGCCTGCTTCCCTAGAGAAAATCATGCTCTACAACATCAATATGCAAGTACGAGCGGAGGAACAGTAACTATCTTCAATCGTGGTCGAACATTACGTATTTAAATTGTCTGACCCTCTTCGGTGTCCGTCTTATCCGATATCTGGGTTAATGAGGTCCAGCTTAACAAGGGTTGACTGTACTACAAATTAAGGTTATCAGATAATAAAATGGCACTAACTGCAAAATAACAAATGAGTCAATTACTTGATAATCATTAACTTACCAAAGACAATAATCAAAATGCAATTAACCTTGGAGTTGGAACACTACACTGGCTAAATAAAGACAGCATTTTCTGAGATATCAACTACAGATTGTGCTTATAGTATGTTTCCTTAGCGAAATACTGTCTAATATGGCAGAGTAAGGCAGTGAAAACCCCACTAGTCAGACTAGGATAGGTCTGAGATTTTCTTACATTCATCATCTTACTTTAACCCTTACAGCACAGACTAAATATATATTAAGCACACCCCCAAGACCATGCAAACTTTAAGGTTGGCCAATTCAAGATATAAACACATCAATGGAAAGAGGAAGATATGCAAATGCACATGGTGTTAGAAAAAATTTAAAAAATTTTTCTGTACCTTCCACAGGAAGTTGAAAGTGAATATTTACAATGCTTGAGGACCCCTTTTCCAAGACACTCTTTAAAATATGTTAGTTTTACCAAGTTATACATGTTTCTTCTAATAATTTATTTTATTTTGTAAAATATTTACAAGATTTACTAAGATGGGGAGATACAGTAACTTTTTGTGAGGTATATACATGTTTTTTCTAATGTTTCTTTGCAAAATTACAATTTATAGCTGAACTACTATCACAAAAAATAAAAACTAAAACTAACATCAATCCCTGGGCATACTTATGAGCAAATAAATAAAAAGATGTCCTGGGGCTAGAGAGACGCAATACATCCTCCCACGAAATCTCAAGGCACACTAATCCACTTCTCTCCTGCACTGAGCTACTACAGTTGCCACAAGTCATTTATGGCCCATTGAAGTGATATGAACATTTTTCCTGCTAAATTCATCCAAACTGTATGGCGTCCAATATTATTACTCATAAGAGTTAGCCCGGCATTCACTCAAAACCTGTTATAGTTCCTCATATGATCATGCCTGTCCAGTAAGGGTTAACATGAACAAAACAGAAAATATTAAAACTGTAATAATCATTTGCATGATAAAAGAGAAGTATGTATAAAGGGAAACAACAATAAAATGAAATAAATATAACTAGGATTACAGAATCTGTAAACAAACTATACACCTGAGATGTGGCTTTTACCTGACTGGAACCCATGATAAATGGGGACACCAGCAAAACCTTTTAGTTCAGGATTGAATTGTCTAGGATATGAAAAGACCAAGGTGTGAGTTAATGGAGATGATAGGTCTCTTGTGAAGCAAACAATATTTACAGTAACTTTTATATTTAATAAATACAAAACTCAATTTTACATATACAGTATCTTGATGTTTGGTAGGCATTACTGACCAATCACTGCTGCCTACTAAAATAAATGAAAAATGTAGTGGTTAATGCTAGGCACGATATTACTTTGCAATATTTATTATTATCATTCAAAAGCTTACCCTCGTATGGAACTAGTTAAAAGAGGTCATTACTGATAGTAATGAAACAGAGATCAGAACATAATGAAGGTCATCCATCAAGTAGAGCCAGATACGGAGGGTAACAAATTTTTGACATATGGTAAATTTATTGACAATTTCTGAGAAATTTATTAAGACAATTTAGACATTAGGGATACATTTTTTTTTTTGCCACTCCTAATGCTCCTGTTGATTCTTCTTCTTCACCTCATAAAACAGGATCGCAGACTAAGTTTTATACTGCTGGCACCAACTGGCACTCACTCACATGGACAACCCAACAGGCACCAACCAAAGACGGTCAAGGCATTTGGCTGGTATCAATTCAGAAAACAGTAGAATCTCAATGTAGCATCACAATAATTATTTTAAAACACACCAGTTATAAATAAACCAATTGTTTTTAGCACTCTGTTTATATTTTTAGTTTCCAAATTTTTTTAAATACAGTAATAGCAGAGCAGGCTCTTAACAGTTCTGTATAAATTTTAATTTATCTGAACTGATGAACTGTTGAGGATTCTACTCTTCACTAATGGCACTAATAAAAACACAAAGGCTTCTCCTTATCTCTGTGATGATGATGTATGTCACTTTGATCATCTGATAGTTGGGGCACTTTCCCAGTTTATTTAGTAACATATCTATGTGATGCATTAACACAATATCATAGAGGTACTGTCACAGTACTCAAGTACTGTTTGCATAAGAAACTATGACTGAAATTCATGTCATTAACGACTTACAAACATATTGTCAAAACGATACAACAAAAATAATAACTTTTGATGTCAGCAAATGCTTACTTAAAGAGCCTGTCATTCACTGCTACACAGTCCGACCTCAAAAATCTGGCACCCTTGGGACCAGGCCACTGCTGGACCACAGAAAATTCCACATTTTGGATATCACCCCTAAAATACCCCCTATATAAGTCTTGCCAGCTCATTGACATATATTGCTGTTATCAAAAGTGGAACAAAGCTTATGAATAATCACTGTCATTCGTTACATTAGTTCCTATGCAAAATTTTTGCCTACTCCATAAGCATCTCTCATGAAATGTTTACACCTTCGCTACATTGCAGCTTAAACCTCTTTATAAGGGCACTGTCAAATTCTGATCTCACACCCTTCATTGTTTTTTGGCACTTCAAACTTTCCTGGTTTTCATTTTCAGCAAAAACCTAAAAACCTGCTGCTCTTGTTTCTTTAAACCTGCACAGTGAGAGAGAGAGAGAGAGAGAGAGAGAGAGAGAGAGAGAGAGAGAGAGAGAGAGAGAGAGAGAGAGAGAGAGAGAGAGAAATTTTTACACCAACAGATTCCCATTTGCAAGCCAAGTAATACAGTTGTATTAAGAATAATGATAATTTTAATAAAATTGTTTTATTAAAATTATATTTCATGCATTATTGTCATATTATCATATCATTTATGAGCATGGCAAACGTGCCATTTGCATTCTGCTAATTGTTTAAATTCTTAAAATCATCAGCTGACTGCATTTTACTGACACCATCACAGTCATTAGTTGCTAAATGAGACACGTTTTGGAGATTAGTTTTATAAGTAAATTATCAAAGCAGGGTTTAAAATTGGAACTTACAGTACTTTATTTATAAATGCAGTAAATTAAATGAAATAAAGCTGTGATTTTGCCAGTATTGGATGTTGCTTTTGCCTCTTCCAAAACGTTTCGTGGCATGCACATTATTAATTTATTCTGCCACAGATACAACCGTAAATTTAGTGGCATATTTTTTTAGACACTTTCCTCTCCATTGAGTGAAGGATGAATAAAGATTTATTTTACAGTACAGTATTCTTATTGAAAATTAAAAATTTTTTAACAAGATGACAACTTTAACATAACCTTTAATAAACTTGTGTTAGTTATGGTAACTGACATCAGCAACAGCAAACTGCTGTTTTTCGATTCGACTGTTTACAAGTACTTGCTGTTGTTTATGCCAGTGTCCTACACGCAGTAGTGAGTGATTGTTAATTATAAGAAGTAGTGAAGAATTCTTAGACAAGTCACAATGTTGATAAGCCTGATTTAATGTATGAAGGTTCACTTAGAATAGTGTAACCTACTGAAAATACATCTCGCAATATACACAATGTATATGATGATGAAATCATGTTTTTGGATGAAATTTTAACGATCGCATGACACATGAGTAAATAAGCAAATTAGGGTTCTTTTGTACTGTATGCTGAATATTTTTGAATTTCACTGAATGTTTTTGTTGAAAATAAACTGTGCATGTGTGTTCATGGAGCAAGTTTCAGTTCTGAAATCCGAAAAAATAAATCCGCCAAAATGTGTGGTGCCACCCTCGTAGCTACTCAAGAACTAATGGAGGCTAATTAGAAAACTTTCCAGATTTTGGGAGTTCCTGGACCACAGAATGCCGGATTTTCAAGGTCGGATTGTACTTGAAATAACAGAAAAAGCTAAAACCTTTTGTAAATCCAGGTCCCATTTCTAATTACAATACAGTGAACAGAAAATTGACATACTTTCTGAATTAGAGCTTCTACAAAAGGAGTGTTAACATGAATGCAAATCATACACATTACTTATTTTATTCTTTTACAGTTACTCCCATTTTTAAACTACAGTGTGGCATTTCACTTTTAGAGGGCAGCAAAGATGAAAAATTTATAATACAAGAGCAAAGGTATAAAGTATGTATATACACAGTATACATATAGACATATTTATTTAAGTTCAATTTGAACTAGGTCTAGGAACTAGATTCTTCATAAATGATGTAACTAATCTCACCAATATTTCCCATGTTTTCATCAGTTTCTGTAACTTCAACTACATCATATTCTGATCCCGGCACATCATTTACTTGGGAGTTTTCATAAGATGATAAAACACTCCCTTTTGAACTAACAATTTCTCCTTGGGGTAAATGCTGTCCACTGTTCACTTCGGAGAATTTTTGTTGTCCATGGAAATCTTCCTCAAATTCTTCTTCCTCGTAGGATGAGTCAGACTTATGAATTCCTGATTCACTCTGAATATTACGAATTTGCTTATGTTGGATGTAGCCTTCTGTATTCACTACTTCACTTGTCACCCTTGTATCCTTGGCATTATGTCGCTTCAGACAATTATTTTCTTGCTGGTGACGGGCATAACGACGAGATAAAGTGTTTTCCCAAGGTACCTCATGTTTCTCAATTAAGTGAACGCGTAACTTTGATGGTTCACTGTAGGCTTTTGAACAAAATGAACACACTGAGGGTACTTTTGCTTCATGCCTCCGCTTCCTGTGAGTTGTTAAATCACCCTTACGTTTGAAAGTCTTCTCACAGTCAGCACATTTATGTATTTTTGTACCATGAACATTGACTCTGTGTTGTCTCAACTGGTGGTATTTTTCAAATTCCATATCACACACTTGGCACTTCCACTTAGTATTTGCATGATCAAAATATACATGACGCTTTAAATACACTAAGTCATGATATTTCATGTCACAGAATTTGCATGAATATTTCTTATTATTTGTGGTACCATGAACCACAGCAATGTGTCTGCTAATATATTGTGAATTATACATTTTCCCGCACACAAAACATTTCACAGGTGGCTGGACATCAATGCTATGACTTTCTTTCATGTGTTTATAAAACTGACTACGTAACCTGGTTTGAAATGAGCAAACCTTGCAACGGTGCTTGTACTGTCTCCTCTTGTTAGGATCCCCGTGGACCCGAGCCATGTGGATCCGGAGGGCGTTAACACCATGGAGTCTTCTGTCACAAAGCTTACATTCTAACATAACAATTTCATTTGGACCACCAGTGACATCAGTATTTTCAACTGCCTCTATGTCCTCTTTTACTGAACAACTATGTTCCGCCATTAAAATGCGATTTTCAAACTCTTCCCCACATATCCCACATATGACTTTCTTTTCCTTCTCTTCCATTGCTTCTATGTCTGAGTTGGTATTTTGTTCCTGAGAGTCACCATTTCCTTCAAACACCTGCAATTCTTCATCGATCTTCAGTCGCTGATCATTGATACCACCCTGACCATCGCCCTTTAAAACGACACAATACCCTAAATCCTCTTTGGGTGGTTGACCACGACTTTTTGCACCTCGTCCCCTTCTTGAGGCTCGAATTTTCTCCTTTTTTGAACCACTCTCAACGGTGGGTGGTGTCTTATCATCCAAAACAACCATGTATTTCTGATGAATGATTTGAAGATGATCTTTTAAAGATTCATTGCTCTCAACAAATTGATTACACACTGGGCAACGAACTTCCATTTTAACTCTGGACTCTCCAATTGTATTGACAAAATTGTCCCCGTAATCTTTTTTCTTTATTATTCTGGTGGTTTCTGGATGTGACTGACTCCTGTGTCTCATCAGGACCTCATGGCTTGAGAACAACATCCCACATATTCTGCATCGCCAGTGAGGTGCATACACCTTTTTGACAGCTGTTTCACCCCCTTTACCTTTAACCCTCACAAACTGGACGTGGGGCTTGGCACCGTTTCTCTGCTTTGATTTACCATCAGATGTTTGAAGTTCATTTTCCAAGTCATCCAAGTCTCCAGTGCTTCCCCTGCCATCAGAATAACAAGTTGACATCTGATCATCTGCATAATCTGGCTCTGTTTTACATGTCACTTCAGGCAACATCTCCCCTTTGTTAGGGGCGGGCAGTTTTTCTGTCTTCTCAACAACCATTTTATGATACTCCTGCAAATGTTTCAGCAACTCATTTTTGTTCTGATAAGTACTATTGCAAGCATAACACCTACATTCACCTGTTCCTTTATCTTGCCTTGTGTTACAAATGTTGTTCCGGTGCACTTCGTTCCCAACAGTACGCTTTAGTGATACCTGCAAATCATATGACAGCCACTTTTGTAAAATCTTATGTTCAGTACTAGCATGGTTACTCCAATCTTCTTCACTGTTGAAAACTTTTCCACAAAATCCACAGGTAAAAATTTCACTAACACAAACTTTTTTGGAGTTCCTGGATTCACAAGCAACATTTCCACTATGAGAAATATCACTGTCACCCGATCTCTGGGGAGATTTAGAGGGCAAATCTGATGCTCTGGTATATGAAAAGGACAACTGTACATCTGGCAACAAAAGTTTCTTTTTTTCTTTCAGTGGAGAACTTTTGCAGTTTACTGGAACTGTTCTATTCCCATCAAATGAAACATTCAAAGACAATGTTTTCATACCATTCATCTTTTCTGGCCAAACTTCAAGAATCTTTGTCACAGCTGAATGCAAATGTGGATACAGTATGTCGCAGTCAGTTATTACTACATAACACTTACTGCAAATATCTACAGTGGAAAAACCAGTAGGATCTACTGTCTGTGACACTGGAAACTGAACCCCAAAGCAGTGGAGAAGTGACAATGGGTCTAACATGCTTGATGGCAACTGCTTACCAAGAACAACATGCATCACTTTCAAGCCACTTAAAAAGTGTGCCTTGCAGAAGAAGCAAGAATAGTTGTCAGGTTCATCTTTAATGGGGCTGGTAGCTTCTATATTTTCATGCTTACTGATTGCACCAGTCTTTTTCAGGATCTGAGTTCTAGCTTGGTCACCTCTTCTTTTCCCTGAGTGAACTGTCACACTTTTAAAACTTGTGCTGGAACCAAAGCTAGAATTGCCAGAAAACTCTTGGTAAGTCCCTCCTGGATCATAGAGAGATTTCTCCTCTACTTCAATGGTGACCTGTGCTGGACATGGAATACCTGAAAAAAGACAGTGAACTGTTTACTGCACCTTTCATATAAAAATATGGAAAAAGATAAAGGGACACATACAGCTTTTGTAGAGCTACATGAAAATAAAATATGAAAACCCACAGCATTAGGGTGAACAATGAGAAATGAAAACTCACAACATTAGGGTGAACAATGAGAAAAGATGAATAAATAAATACACTAATATACAGTAACTCCTTGATATATGTAAGTCTTGACTTTTGTAAATTTTTTTTAAATACTGTACACCAAAATTAAAAAACTTCTTGGGGAAAAAGTAAATGAAGTCAGATGTTACAAAGGCAAAGCAGTACATCTGATACTAACTCCTCTATCTGCCGCCCAAGGGTTTCACAGTAACTCCAGCCATGGGCTTACATGCTTTAATTAATTAATCTGACAAGGTCTTGATACAGTTAGGAAAAAACAGACCCAAAAAAACAGACCCAAATATACAGTGAATGAAAGATCTCTACAAAAAAATTGCCTAGTTACTGCAACGCACAAAGTTGTAATCATAGTCATAAAAATATGAAAAAATGAATAACACAGCAGTGACACATTTTTCATAAGAAAGGGAAATAAACAATTTGAGCAAAAAAAACTCTCTATACCTTTTTTGTTCAAAACAAGCAATTTTCAAGGTAGATTGCTCAATTTTGTACATGATTATCCTATACAACATTAAAAGCTCCCCAAAATAGTAGAAATTACATATGAGAAAATTCTGCACTCTCACCCTGAAAAAATGTTCCAAACAACTATTTTGTGATAGTCTTTGTTTTTTATACATAGCACATCCCGATAAACTACCTTTTCATTGCAATGCAAAAGTTGTCATAATACCACGACAAATATGAAAGCTTGAATGACGAAGTAGCGTTACATTCTCCATAAAAAAAAGGCACTCAGTCAAGTGTTTCTCTCTCTCAGAAAAATGATACACAATGTAATTATAAAATATAAATTTAAACCTATACAAAACAAGCAAATGTACATGTTACATGTGAATAAAAAATATATAAGGAACATTCATCAAAAATTATCCTCATCTTGGCTGTTCCTCTGGACAATTTTTTTTTTTTTTTTTTTTTTTTTCATGTCATAAAAATGTGAAGGACTTAAATTTGGATGATGTTTATATCAGTCATCAGTATAAGAAAAGATTAATTGTAATACTGTATTTTACTTTGACAATTACAGATCCTATACTATTTCAATTAATATACCATGTCTAAACATTACATGTTTATAGTTCTAAATTAATGAAATTTATGATACTTTACACAAACTTTTGACAATTTCAGCCACCAATCATCAAATTGTTTACAATATATTATTGGAATAGTAATAATTTGCTCTTTACTTACTGGCATTTTTAATATAGTTATATACTGTATCACAAATGGTCAAGAAAAAATTTACTAACACATAATTTTACTGTTACAGAAATATAAGATGTGCTCTGAAGAGCCAAGTGTTGTGCCATCTTGGGGAAAGCCTTAAGTGCAAATGGCTTTGCCCAATCTGCTTTTAGAGTGCTCTTAGATGGATTAAGTAGGAAGCTTTCTGTTTTCTTCTTTGACTGACAGACAAAGTCCCATATGCAAAGACTAACAAATACTTAGAAACGGTTTTCGATGCACACAAAACCCACTTATCAGATGAATGCTTCAGTGCTTATAACCCCTTGTGGAACTATAAAGCTGCCACTGTAGCTGAGACCAATCTTTACAAATTATACATTTAATTGCAGCAAACAAACCTAGCCTTTGAAAGTGCAGCATAATATATACAGATAATGCTCTAAGGGGGTCATAAAACTTTTACATTGCTTACTGAAAACAACACATCTTTGGGCCATGGTTACCACAATTGTAATGTAAAAATAATGTACTATTAATAGAAGAAAATATATATTTAGCTTGATCAAAACAGAAGTAAGCGCAATAATAAAAAAAAAAAATTGTCAAGTACAAGTTAAATTATCAGAACAATTATACAAGATGAGACAAAACACAAATACTTTTGTCCCATTTTTTTCCATTTTCACTTTCTTGTGTTTCCATCTCCAATTTCAATCACCTTCATACCTGTCCCTCAACTGTATAATACTTCTACAGCAGCTGTACACTGTATTTCCTTTTCCACTGATTTTGACAAACATGCCAAAAGGACATCCTACATTCACAAGAAGGTCAATACTCCTATCTTCTTTGTTTAATTCTCAATTATGATTTTTGTAAGTTGATGTCTTTTTACCTAAAATCCTTACCCTTTTTTGCAGAATGCAAAAGTGGTCTAGTCCAGTGTGTAAGAGATGCCATGCCATTGTGGATGTGAAAGTCGTTGTAGAAGTGACAGACATCCTTGAGTCAACAAATAATTCTGGAAGGGAGGCCAACACCTTCCAAGCTATGTGCAACATATGTGGAAACGAAACAGGGGTGAGGCGTGTCAAGGGAACTATGAAAATTCAATGTTGCTATTACAAGTATAGTACCCCGTACTGTACAACCTACCACTGAGGTCTGCTCCTCAAGGATCATGTTCCTCCAATGACATGTGTTGGTGGATGACTACATATAATTCATTCAAGCCACTGTTGAAATGCTTCATGTTCATTGCAATGCTGCAACATCCACAAGAAAGAAAACTACTGCAAACAACAGCAATTGCTGAAATGATAAATTCAGTCAGAACAAGTACTTTTGCCCTCTTCAAAGAAGCTTGATGCTCTTATGAAGCCTTACAGGACTTCTTGCAAAGAGAACTTCTGAGACCTCTTCTCACTCTTCCTATAGTCTGGAGAGGAGGAGGAGCTGAAGAAGAGGATGAAGAAGAGAATGAAGAAGAGAATGAAGAAGAGAATGAGGAAGAGAAGGAGGAAGAGCTTGATAACAAGAGGAAGAAACAAGCTTCTACTTCTTTGCCATACTCCAGTAATGCTTCTTGCTCTTTCCTCAAACAAAATCAGAGGATAAAGTTGAGGCAGGTGTCGGTACATTTCAAAGAACACCAGGAGAAGTCGGACATTCAAGTTTTTTCCAACAGGAACCGCAACTGCTATTAAAGAGTAAATGACAGTGACCTTTGGAGCAGGAACAAAAAAGGACTCCATGGCTGATGCTTAGTGGTCCAGAAAGGCACCAAAGACACATCCCAAGGGAAGGCTACATGGTCTTCAGGCATTTCATGGGCCCCAAAGGAAATCCTGAAGCAGTTGGCATCACAAGGCAGGGATGGAAGGCACAGAAACACACTCAAGATCCAAACCAACAGTGACCACAGCAGGTGCACGTCGCCCCACAAGTGCTGGACTCTTCTTCCAAATATGTATCCCTATGAACAGGGATGCCAGAGAGAATGAGCAGGAGCCAAAAACAGATTCACAGGTGTAAAGAGAGGTGCAGTACCACTGGCTGACACAGGCAACTACTTTTCAGCCTTCTTTTGCTTCTCTCCATACCTATTCCACTACAAAAAAGACCAGCCAACATACCCTTCATACAGCAAATCAACAGAGCAAACTCGCCTTGCACAAAATGAACAGGACTGGTGAGACTCTGGTTATGGTAACACAGTTATCACAAAAACTCTGTTTTACCTTACATATCTAAACTCTTCAATCACGGCCTTACTCTTCTCTTGGATAGCATCCATATCAAGTCACTCTAGCAATATAATTTCAGTTCAACAATCATCAACACAGAAAGTCCCAAGTCAAAACCTTCAACAGCTGAAGTTTGAGACAACAATGAGACATCTGCTCAAGATGGGAGCTGGCACCATTACCTTATTAAAAGATTACTGTTTAAATTCTCATAAGTGCATAGAGTAATTATATAAATAAATTACAAAACTTAAAATACCCATGGAAATTACCTAATAACAACACAAATATCAAAGTGAAGAGCAACATAATACCCTAATCTTTGCAACAACACAGTAAATATAAACAATACAGTAGATATACCAACTGAGAAGTCGTTAACATGAGCAAAAGCAAACTCTGAAATGCTAACTAGGTAACTGCTCATTTACTAGTTAGTGGCAGACTAACTGTAACCCTCATCAAAAAGTAACAATAATGTAAAATTAAAAAACACTCAATGTGATATTAACTGTGAAAGCTACTCTCAGGATGAAGGCTTTGATGGATTACAACAGCCAGTCCTGACAAAGCCAGAGATCATAAGACAATCAGGACAATTAGAAAATAACTGTCTATTGCAGAAATCAGTGATTTTATCACTTAAAGAGACAGAGAAAAGCTGAGAGATTTCTTACAGTAATTAAATCAAGAATTTTATTAAAAAGTGAGGAAAATGAATGTTGATAAAAACTGTAATGGTTATCTACCAATAAAGCAAGCACTGAGATATGAGCTACAGCTACAGTTAGTGGATACATACCCAAGGATCCACAGCTTCCTTGCACAATACACTTCTGCCTGGTAGACAAAGACTGGTGAACCTGGCAACACGTGGGCAGTGATAGAAGGCATATTTATGATTAGTGGGGTTGTGCTGATGCAACTATGTACCATCTTTAAAAGTCTGTCATTCTAACCTGTAATGACAATTTCTCCTGTCTTAGAGCATCAATATAAAATGCTACTAAGAGAAGCACAAACAACAAAATATGCAAGACCAATAAAAAGAATGAGTAATACCAATGTTCAGATTTTACTAGTGCTAAACTGGTTACACTGGTTTGACTTACAAAATGAATTTATATTTATAATGAAGTCTGTTTTACTATAGAGTGTAGAAGCAATCACATCAAGAATTTTCTCTAAATATGAAACTTCCTCATATTACTAAATTGTGAGAGATAAAGAGAGAGAGAGAGAGAGCACCATACCGGTTTCTATGTTATGGGTGGACCTGACCCCTGTTTGTGATATAATTTCTGGGACTTCATGGGATGTAATATTTTGCAAAACCTCTGGATCAGTGGTGAAATCTTCATCCTCAACTTTGATTGGTCTGCTTGCACTTGCAGTTATTGTATGCTTGACTTCCATTTTGTAAACCTACAAAAAGAGAAAACATCACTTGTGACTGATAGTACTACTTCTGTCAAGTAGTTAACGATTATGAAAATACTGTTTAACTTTTACAATAGAAATATTCATTAATCTAATGAAAATTCCCCAACAAAACTTGGCACTCCAGGAAGCCTTACAACTGAGGCATTTCTGGTTATATTGAATTACTGAAATTTCATAGCTCAAGGTTTTTCATCATAACCTAATGATTTAGTTTGTTACAGAACTTTACTCAAAATACCCAATACTGGACAATGTTCTTTTAATACATTAAAGAGTACTATATAATGAATGACATAAACACTTTCACAAACAAGAAAAGGGTTGAAATGTCAGCATTCCTGAAACAAACAACTCTGCAATGAAAGTACAGTATTGAGGCTATGATTAGGCCACACATGACAACCAGTGATACAAAATGATAAACAGGTCACTATAACCATGAAAAGTATTCTCATTTCTCACAGCAATATGAAGCAACCAGGATTGTCACACAATTTATGATACCGCAGTATTTGCATTTAGTTGTATATTATATGTATCCAGTAAGGGTGCATGATTGCCCAAAGCTAATGTTATGACATCTGCTTTGCATTCCTTTATTACGAAACTCTCACGAGGATTTCCAAAGGAAGGCATGGTTGCCAAATACTGCATTACTACCAACATGTTATTTCTTATTTCACCTGAAAGTCTGATGCATGTAAGACAGCATAAATCCATAGCCTTAAGGATGCTAAATTACCTTAGCTTATATCTACTTGAACTTAAAGAGTTCGCATTTTACATAAATTATTAATGGTACTTTAGACCATCATCGTATTCTGGAGTAGAAACTATCATTTTTCTATGTTTTAATGTGTCCTTTGAATATTCATTTCATTTGCAAAATGAGTAGTTTTCAAGATATTGGATGCCCCTCTTATATCCTACAATTATGGCGGACTACAGTGGGAAAGTGGGGTTCCTGGGTGGGGACAATACAAAACAAGTGAAGCACAGGATGTACTAACCTAGGGCACTGGATCATTACCTGGGAGTTGGGGGTGGGGGGTAGTTTGAGCCCTCTTGGAGCCTCCCCACCTACAGTAGGGTACTACAGATTAAAATAAATAGGGTTGTGACCTAACCCAAATTAACCTAAGGAACTGCACACTAAATTAAAATAATAGGGTTGCCACCTACCCTAAGGTGTTAAGTCCTGACCTGAATCCCCACTAACATATCCTAGGTTGCCACATCCTTAACTACCTAGTGATTGATGTCATTTTAAAAACTTGCAATCAACCTTACCTTAATCACAACTGGAACTTGTGGAAGCATCAAGGGGATTTTAGAATACTGCCTCATCCAAAAATCCTGCTTTTCAACTGCAATCCTATCCATAATTGTAAGATATAAGAGGGTCCTGCACATTTAAAATTAGGCCTAGCCTACTAATTTGCTACTGAAATGGATGTCAGAAACATCATATTTTGAACTCCAGATTACAATTATAATTTAAATTAAAAATCTAACAAGTGACCAAATGTTCAATAAACCTTACTTTTATCAGAATCAGAACCTCCAGAAGTAGTCTATCATGGGGGAGTAGACTAAAGCACATCCTTGTCATGTCATTCCTTCAGTATTTTCCCCCAACCCAAAACCCCTGATTCCCCACTGTAGTCCCCCATAACTGTATGATACAAAGGTTCCTAGTGTCAAAATTAATGTCGGAATTTTTAAAACACTATAAAAAATTCAAATAAGGCAAAATATTTCAAGAAACAAGAATTACATGTCGGCACCAACAGAACCATAATTAAGAACTGAAGCCTGTACAGTATTTTCAAGCCAATGCCTTAATTCCAAAATCCCACTAAACTAGTAAAACTTAAAACAACAGAACCAGTCAGGTTTCAGCACTGTTCATGTACCCACAATACCAGATGAAAATAACTCAAGTCCCAAATATGCTAGCCATCCTTACCATAATATATGGGGATCTGGAACCCTATTCATTTGACCATCAAAACATAAACAAAGAACTTAAAAACTAAGTACGTAAAAATATTCTTGGATAATATTGTATGTAAAAACATTCTTGGATAATATCTTATTAACAGTAAATTGGCAATAGATTTTAGTATGATTTTTAAGTATTACACGCATTTTAATCTAAGCCATAATTGCATTTTGAACTTTAGTATATAATTTTCCTATGTTTTAATGTGCGCTTTGAAAATTTCTGACATTTGTTTTTGGTAAATGAGTAATTTTACAGATAGTAGACCCCATCCTTATATCCTACAATGCAGGGAACCACAGTGGGAAAGCAGGGTTTCTGGGTAGGGGAAACCACAAAACAAGTGAAATACCAGGAAGTTAATCTTCCTGATAGTTTTCATTCTGGCTACAGTAAGTTTATGGAATGTTTTCAATTAATATCATGCACTAGGCCAAGGACCCTTGTACCCTAAATAAGATAAGATGGGTTAGGTTGCAACCTTATTATTACTCATCTGCAGTGCTCTAGGTTTGGTTAGGTGGGGTAGGGTCTAAGCTCAGGTAAGGACTGGGCATCCTAGGTTAAGTTAGGTGGGGGATCCCAGGGGTCAAAGAACCCCGGGTTAGTAGGGACCCAGCCCCCTGGGTTAGGTTAGGTATGGGATTTTGGGGTATATACGAACACATCCCTCTAGGTTAGGGTTGGCAGGGAGTCTTGGACTAGATAGAGAACAAGCATCCTAGGTCATATTAGGGGGGGGGGGTCCTGGAGGGACAAGCTACCCTGGTTAGGTTCGTTAAATTAATCACTGTGTTTTACTTCTGTGTTTTTCTCCACCTAAAATCCCCACTTTCCCACCAGGGTCACCTGATTCGTAGAATATAAGAGCGGAGTCCATTATTTCTAGAACTACTTATATGCTAACAAAAAGAGTGTCAGAAACATTCAAAGCTCACTTTAAAACACAGGAAAGTTATATTTTCCAGTCCAAAATGCAATAATGGTTTAAAGTAAAACTTTACCACTTTTTGTATCATCCTCTGCAAATTTAGAAGACTTAAAGACAGCAAAAAAAAAAAAAAAAAAACTCCAACGTTGAGGATTGGTATTAGGCTAAAAGTAAAAGAATCTGCATTCTGCACTTTTTAAATCTACAAATATGCTAAATTTTAAAGACATTGGCATAATTTACACCAAATATTAAAATTAGCCGAATTCGTATTTTCCCAGGTACACAAATTAGTTTTTTAAGCACAAGCATTTCTCACTGTGCACTAGAGATGGGTCTTAAAGCTTGGTAATGAGGTTGTCAAGCTAATAAGTTGTATGCACTTGGGAGGGAAAACTTCAGCTTAGGTCAGTGGAGTTGCAACAAGTTAACCAGTAATTCTACAGAAGAACTATCCAAGGAGACATCGTTTATTAATTAAATTTTTGACTGAACAATATAAAAAGGGTGTATCTAATGCAATACAGGCAAGATCATTTGAGAAATTTACCGTCTTTAGTTAATGTTTTTTCACTCATTCCCCAGGGGCCGGTAGGCCTGGCCTAGGCTATTACACACAGTACCCAACTTAGCTTTTCTGTAGAATTACCACACATTTAAAACCAGTACCCAATCACTGGTTTATAAAACTGAAAGCACCCTTTACCCTAAACACACTTTACTGCTGGGGTGCAACCAAATTGTTATTTATACAGATCCAACCTATGTAAATGCAAGAATGAGTTTTTGCAATAGATCAGTAATGATCTACAATATACATAAAACTCTAGATAAGCAAGCTTAGTGGGAAAACTGTGACGTTCATGAAATTACTATCAATTTAACCACAAGGTGCTGCACTTCACTATAATCGACGCTTTATATGTTGCGCTAGGGCAATGACGATGTTATTGACACTTTATTTTCAAATATTGCGGTAAATTTAGTCCCTCCTCTTAGCTCTGCTTGAGTGACCAGTCTCACCCAGCCATTCAGCTCACTCTTGAATGTAAAGGATGCTAAATTTCTCTTAATCATAGGTATAAAAATAGCAAAATTGTAAACCTTCTGTCAGCCGGGGGGGCAGGACCAGGGAGGCTTTTACATCCTGAAGTTCAGCAACGGTCGAAGATGTCTATAAATCTTTGTTTATTTTGTAAATTTTGGAGACAATGGTCTTTGACGATGATGCTTATTCATTTTCATCAAATAGTGATATGGAGACAGATAATTACAATGACAGAGACAATAATAATATTGGTTTTAAAGTTAGTCAGCATATGACAATTAACATATGCACACAAATACACCCATTTAACCAATTAATAACTGTTGTATATTTTTAGTACTTTTATAGGTGTTTCTTGAACAGCGAAGGAATAATATTGTCATGTAAAAATTTGAAATTGTCTCATAAAATACTGAATGGAGCATTCCAAAACTAAAAAGTGGTTTTTGAAATAATGTTTTCTTTCCAAAGAAATATTCTTTTTAAACATCAGTCCTTAAAAGTATCATATTTAATTTTTAATTACTAATCTGGGACACAAGGCGATTACAACCATGTATAACATTAAGGGGTATTATTTTATAAGTTACCAATACACGACATGAAATTGTAACCTACATTTTTAAAATTACCTCTTCATCAAATTACGACTTATAAGGTAAGACAATACCTGTCCCCCAAACACCCCTAGGTTAAGGGGTTTTATTTTATATTAGCAACTTATAAAATTTTACCCATTAGGGTAGGTGATAAGTTAAAAAACTGAGCAAGAAAATATTGGTTCCATCGCTGAAGTTGCAAATGTTGCCGTCGTCCTTAGGTGGCATCCTCTTGCATGTTTTGGTATTATAGGGTACTATAACCAAAGTAAAATTCACCTAATAAATTTGCCTCTGAATATGCTAAACATGGCCTAGCTTACCCTTTCAAGATAAAATATGAGTTCCATAAGGTATTTTTCGCATTAATACTTCACCAAAAACTGCAAAACTCTTATAGTAGCCATATCTTACAGACGCAAAACATACCTCTCAACAAAACACAAATGTAAATCCCAGCACGACAACATTCAATTGAGCTCACAAATATCAAAACAATAGTGTATAAATTCCACCTCACGCCTTCCGTCTAAAGTTTTCTTTTCCACCCTTTACGATTAGTCTGAATTTCGGTTCTCAATTTACGCTAATGTGACAAATGCAAGACATTTTTTATTCAACTTTACGAAAATTTAATTTTATATTTGTCTTTTGTCACTGAATATCATTTATATATACGCTAAGAGTGTAAGCAGGTTCGAGATGTGTATCGTAGACAGAAGTTTTCAAAGTGGTAGACCGAGACCACGTAGACAGCATAAAATTACAAGAAATGGAAACAAGAAATGGAAGAATCAATATCTTTCGTCTATAGACTTCTATAGGGCTATATCAAGCACAATGTAGCTGAACAATAAAAGTAGGCATAAACTGGCAAAATAATTTGTAGTTTTTATGATGATAAAAAACTATTATTCGTTTCCTTTTTGCTTTGTTCTCACAATACAGAGAAAAGGTTCAGTAGCAGAACTGTCATTTCTTGATGAGAACAAAGTAGAACAGCTCTAAATACAATGTGGAAGGTAAGAAGAAAAAGAATCAGAGAAAAGGAACTTGTTTGGGGACATTAAACGTGCCGTTACATAAGGAAAGCCTCGAACTAAAGTGCTTTGTGGGGAATGGTTGACTCAGCGCTTTGATGAATTCTAATATTGTTGTAATATTATCTTCGTTATTTTCAGTGAGTGATTGTAATATAACTTGGGATGACTTTGAACATTAAAAATGCAGCTTAACGCGAAGTTCTATGAATTTCAGTGGGTGCTGGAGGTGCTGAGGAGGATATATATATATATATATATATATATATATATATATATATATATATATATATATATATATATATATATATATATATATATATATTGTATATATCAATGCAAAAATATGAAGCAAAATAGTAAAAAACCAAAATATATAATAAGTATAGTAATAGATTATATAGTAAATACAGTATATAAGAAAATAATACTTTTTAATTCGTAAGAGGCTTGATTGTTTATGATTCCTGCCTTCCATCTAATGTCATTAGAGGTAGTCGAAAGAAGATGGGGAAGATGAGAAAGGTTAAAAATCTAGAGAATATAAATAAAAGTGGTACACCCAAAATGGTTCTACAAAAAAATATAATAAGTGTAAGAGAAATAAGAAAATATGGAGACGCAAAGAAAGTAGGAAATATGGCATTAGAAGTAAGGAAAAAGATCTATGAAACAGTGGTGGTCCCAACATTATTTGCCAACATAGAGACCTGGAGCAACTTAACAGAAAACGAGTCAAACGCTCTAGAGCAAATGCAATACAGGATCCTCCGAGGAATGTATGAACAGCCAAAGGGCACGCCCTACTGGGGAATTTTAGCGGAGTCCGGCATATGGCCAGTTGCCTATAGAATTGAATACCATCCACAATATTATAAATTCAGACAAGAAAAGGCTAATCAAAGAAATAGTAGAAGTCAGTTAAGAGGTACGGGCTGTGCTGGACAAAAGGCATAGAAAAGATCAATATAGATATAAATGGAATGGGAAAATATGCCAAAAAAGAACTGAAACAGGAAATTAAGAGAAGAATAACGCAAGATATCGAAAAGACATTGGAAGAAAAGAAGAAAGAAATGAAGAAGCTGAGATTCATAGATAACTTTGAAGAAAATAAGTATCTAAGGGAACTAGAGACAAAGGATGCATGCTTAATAATGAAAACCAGGCTGAATAACCTGAAAGCTAACTACCGGGGAAGATATAAGGATGAGGTCTGTGATAACTGCAGAATAGAGGAGGACAGCACAGAACATTTGTTCAGGTGTAAAACCTTACAAAAAAATAGAAAACTTAACATTAGAGACTCTAGAACAGAAAACTAGTGGAATACATAAGAATAGCTATGAAAATAAAGGATCACCAACCCAGAAAACAACGGCACCAGTTAAAAAGTAACAGTAACGTAAAAAGGAGGAGTAATAAAAGTAAATAAATTTAAGGATCATTTGGGAGGTTAAGGGGTAGGGATAAATTAAATGAAAAACTGTTAAATAATATATATTGTAAAGTAAAAATAAAACTGAGAAAAATTGTATTGATATAATGTAAAGTACAGATAAAAGTGTAAAAATGTATTCAAGGGAATATGCACCTCATGAGCGCAACTGTGTTTGTGGAGTGAGTAGGAACCAGGAAAGCAGGGTTTTCAACCTTTTTCTCCCAACGTACCATTTTGGGTATTTTTTTTTTTTTCACTTTTAAAGTAGAAAACAAAACAAAGGCAAAACATTCCATTGTGTATATTTGCAAGTACTGTACTGAAGGGAAGTAAGTACACAACTCTCCTGACATAACCAACAATATTGTAAACACAAAGAATTCATAAAAATAAAGAAAATTGTTTATAATTATTTACCTGTGGCTACAGTTTGTAACTGTACCCCAGGTTGAAAACCCTGATCAGAGAAATCAAACATAAAATGATGATTTTGCGGTGATTTCAAGTGCGTTTGAAAGTTTGTGGAACAGAAGGAATATGCAAAGCTGCTACCGGGAGTAAACGATCATTTTTAATTTTTTTGCCACCAGGATCATAAGGATGTCCTTTTAGCCAAAACTTTGTCTACCAGATACAGTTTGTTGCCAAGAACTAGCAACACTGGATAATTTCTAATTCCTTGCCATCTCCCTTTCATCTCATGTTCTGTGTGAAATCTTAGTGGATGATCAGCATATTGTATTTATTATCCTGACCTTCGATTGCTTTATTTTGTGTTCTTTAAGTAGTATTAAACTTACAATACACTGACCAGCTTCTTTAAGTTTTGTAGGAATATATGAAAGAAAAACATTTATATGCTTATCTTATCATAAAGGTGCATATGAACATTAGTGTGCGCGCAGTCACATTTTGGTAAATAATATATGATTTTTCATTTCCTCTTAGTTGAAATTCAAGTAGAACCTTATCGTCGAAGAGGTTCCCGTATGCAGTATGGCGAAGGACGCTCCCCGGCAGGAGTGAAGTGCCTCTCTGTAGCAGGTACGGGCATCACGCTAACATCTTCAAGGTACTTCAGATAGTATGCATAGTCCTCCTCTAGAAGAGCTGTGGGGGCAGATATTTTTAGTTTAGCTCTGTCATGTTTACTGCAATGTTGCATACAATCTAATTCCTGTAAGAAGAAGAATCAAATGCTATGTCAGAGGGTACCTTCACTGTCAGTTATCTTAATGAGAAATGAAAATTCAATGCCAACTTGATTCTGAAGAGAAAATGATTGTCAAGAAACTTGATTCTCTGAGTTTGGGAGTTGTGGTAAGGAGTGTGATTTTAGTAACTTCCACCCCAGATTCAGTTTTCCAGTTTCCAGTTGGCACCTTCTGGAAAGCAAGTCCCAGTGTCTATCTCTCAGGCCTTCAGCCTTAAGATGAGATGCCTTCTTTCTCTTGGGCCGCCTTGTAGCACCTTGCAGGACACCACTAGGCCTAGTAACTTCATCCACATGATTTTCCGAAGCCTTATGAAGATGTTTTACAGTAATGTTATTTACTTGATAACCCTACACTCTTAAAATCCCCAAAATCTTAAAATCTTTAAACTTCTAAAATGGCCATAAGATATTGAAATTAAGCAATCTTATGGGATGTCCTTCTTTCTCTCACTGTATATTACTGATACTGAAGTTTTGGGCCTATTTAAGATAATTTAAAATTATATTTTATGTGTGAACTGCAGTGTACGTCTTTCCACAAATTCACGTCTTTCCACAAAGTTGGAAACATTAACAAATCATAAATCAGCGTTTTTAATAAAAAAAAAATTCTCTCTCTCTCTCTCTCTCTCTCTCTCTCTCTCTCTCTCTCTCTCTCTCTCTCTCTCTCTCTCTCTCTCTCACCAGTCTGTGGTTGCTATTATATATCGGGTATGGCACAGGACTATATATATATATATATATATATATATATATATATATATATATATATATATATATATATATATATGTGTGTGTGTGTGTGTGTGTGTGTGTGTGTGTGTGTGTGTGTGTGTGTGTGTGTGTGTGCTGGATCTACAACATCGAAACCAAATCAGCACAAACGAACGAAACAAAAAAATCTTACCTTTGAAGAAAGCAACCACAGTCCCTGCAACCAACTGACGGTACTTCGGAAAGTCGTCATCCATCAGGTCCTCATTGACGGCGCAGAAGTGTGTTTGGTCGACGAAGACTTTGAAATCGTCGTCCAGGAGGTCGGCGTGGCCGAAGTCAGTGGCGTTGATGGACCAGCGGTGAGATTTGGTGTTCAGGGCATTCCAGAATCTCTCGTTGCTGAGTTTCTTCGGAGCACATGCGGTGCCCAGGGATCCTGGGAGGGATTGGTGGGGATGAGGGATTTGGTGCGTTGGTGAATAGGTAAAAGAAGAATTCAATTAACTAACTGCTTCAATAAATAAAGGATTAACAGTAAATACAAAGGTTTGTAAATGGATCGCTTTAGGAATTCATGAATAAATATTATTTGCAAATGAACTGATGAGAAATAATGATTGAATAATTAAGTGAATGAATAAAGAAATTGATAGTGAAACAAATGATATATATATATATATACATATATATATATATATATATATATATATATATATATAATATACACACACATTATATATATATATATATATATATATATATATATATATATATATATATATATATATATATATATATATATAGTTTTAGGTAAAAAATCCTGAAAATGCACAATTAAATTTACAATATGCAAACCCTTTATTCAAAATTTCACGTAAATAGTCAAGCAAAAAAACAAAAACAAATGAAAAATTATAGGCATGGATACATAAATAAATAAACACAAAAGCTACAGGAAATATACTACTGTAAGTAGCTGAATGAATAAAAAAAGTAGGTAGAGAAATGTGTGTATGTGGTTTTGCATATAATTAAGAGTGAGTGTGACAAGAACTCAAAATATATATGTTACTGAGAGAGAGAGAGAGAGAGAGAGAGAGAGAGAGAGAGAGAGAGAGAGAGAGAGAGAGAGAGAGAGAGAGCACCTTTGCCCACACCTTGTTTTGGACTTTACCTTTCTTAGCATCATATCCAGTATACAAGTGTAGGGTAGGCGTGATGAAATTGAGTTCCTCTCCTGGTGTTATGCAGAAATCGTCCACCAATCCGAATGGGTCAGCGCCATCTACCGGACTCATGAGGACAAGACCCTTGAAGTTGCCACAAGTCTCTTTCAAGTACAATACAATGACATGGCCGCCGGCCGAGTGGGAGTTGACTGAAAGGTCAAGAAAATTGATGTTTATCAGTGGATGTCACCGTCTCTACTGAATTTTACAGCTCATGGTGTGTGCACCTCCACCACTTCCCTAACTCTGGAGGCTTCTTTGGTCCGAATTGTGATCTTCAATGGGGTTCTATTATGGTGGGGTAATGCCTTTCCTTTCCTCTTAGAGAGTCCAGAGTAATGAATTGGTGGTCTCTTACAATTACAGGGCTTTACAATAATGATAGTAATAATAGGCATTTTTGTTATTTCAGGAGATTATTAATCAAAGAAGCACTCCACAGAACAGCTTTTTAAGAATGGATGATGAAGAGGCAAATATATACCCCTTGTAACTAAGAGGAAGACTTGAATTTCAAGAGTCGACTGAGCTGTTTCCGGGGCAAATCCCTCCCAATACTACTACTACTACTACTACTACTACTACTACTACTACTACTACTACTACTAGTACTCCTGGTGCACAAGAGACGAATATCAGAAAGGAACCTCACCAAACAATGTCTGGAAGTCGAATGTGACATTTGCAGGGACGCCGCTCTCATGCAGAACGTCTTGCATGTTGACTTCTGCCCAATCCAAGATGTTTCGGAAGTAAGGCAGCTTTTCGCTTGGCTTAGAGGTCAATGCCGTTAGGAAAGGGGTCACAACCAAGAATCCATGAGATGCCATGTGTGAGAGCACCTGGGAGGATAGAGAGAGCTTACTATAGTATTATGAAGGTTAAAAATAGGTTGTATTATGCATTAACGAACATGGAAAAAATACTATTCATTTTCAAGGCAAGTATCTATAGATAAGTGTGAACAAATGCTACAGAAGAGGGACAAATGACGTCGGGGAAGTTCTTGTCAAATACAGATGGGAACAAGAACAATTGATAAGGATAAACTCTTATCAATAATTGTTTAGATACGTGAGTGAAAAATTTGTTCTTGGGAATGGGTCACTGATATCAAAGTAGAAGGGGAAGTTTCACCTTTTTTAAAACAATTTCTCAACCTCGAAGTTTTTCCAAGGCCCACTACAGTTTTGGGACAAATTCTCTTAGGCTGAGGAGACACACAGACATACCTTTCTTTGTTCATTTACATATTTCTCATATTCATGAGAAAGATTACTCATTATGAATAATAATAACATTAATCATCATCATCAAATGGCTATAAATCCCATAACCGCAACAGGTAGAAAATCTTGGAGTCATGGGAAGTTGTACAGCCTTCAGAAAACTCTCTACATTTCATCTTCTTTTCATCATTTTGATTATACTACTTCATCGACACAATTGCGGTATTATCTTCCAATGCTCAAACATTTGCCAAAAGCTGAGAAATTACTGTCAATCTGTAAACACACATTCTGCGAGGAACTTCTTGATGAAGACGAGGTGTATATGCCCTGATACACAACCTCTCTGGTTGTACTTACTTTGTTATAAGCAATTGCAGGGATGCTCATGGCCAGTCCATCCAAGAAATACAGGACAGGATAGTTCCCCGCTGTCATGGGAGTCAAAATGTTCAGTTCCACTCCTGAAAGTCCGGTAGTCTGAGGCAGCAGGAAGTTCATTTTGACCTCAAGGGGCCCTGGGCTATACGGGTCCGTTGTAGCGGTGGGCTTACTGCTGACAGAGCCCAGCAACAAGACTAAAGTAATCTGTGGAATAGGTTTTAGACAAGACTTTTATAATATATATGGATTATTGTTCATCATACTGTCACTTTTTACCAAGTATTATTTTTATGAAAATTGTTTTCAGCCCAGAAAGCCCCCTTGTTTTGAGAGGAATGGATTTTTTTTTATATTATTTGTCATACAGAATAACTTACTGTCAGAGTTCACGTAAGATGTGTGTTTTATGACTAAAATAATCTGTTTAAAAATGAGTTTTCTTTCCACGAAAAGGACATTTGTGAGGGACAGAATCTCCTCAGAATATTATTAAACACATAATGAATGTCGCAGCTCAAGAATCAAACTATCTTAGTGATTAAAGAGTGCTTGTGAGGAACATTACACTCATTCCAGTTTTCTTGGAGGTGAAAATCACACCAGAAAAGATCTATCGGTCGCTTGCTGTCTTGTCTTTCGCTTGTATGGCTGAATCTTTTACAGCTGTTATGGTTAAACACTTTCATAATTTTTGCATTTTTGTGCAAAAGCAAGAAGATATCAGGGACGGGCAAGCAGACTCCATCGAGAATTTAGACAACATCGGAGATAAATAATTTTTCGCTTTTGTTTACATAAATTATTGAAGGTGGGAAAAATGAAAACTGATGCGTGATCATGCTACTGTTGAATTTTGCGTAATTTAAGGACGTCTGTATGATTACTGGTTGATGAAATTATCGTACATCATAATACAAATACAAATCCTGCAAATCATACTTCGCCACTAATGAAGTGCTGGGGCTTCCTAAAATGCAGTAAATATCCTTGTGTCCTGACGTACTTACCACCCGAATAACCATTTCAGAGCAACGGAAAGGATTAGACAATCGACCGGTCAAACTCAGACAAGGACCTGCTCAATGCAGCAGCTCAGGTGCGCTTAATATCTATCACCATGGGTCCTCTTCCCTCTCTCTTTATCAAAAGCATAAGTGCCGGTTAGGGAAAACTTCCTCATAATATTATGGTGTGAATTTTAAACAAGATTTACACATTGGCCAGTGATGATGGAAAAAATAGCAGAAGTTGTTGAAGAAACTTTTTTTTATTTTTCATTTTTCAGAGCAACTATACCTTCTGGTCAGGTTATTAAAGATGGAAATAAACTGTGACGGAATATCATTGCCATTACAAGACGATTAAAAGTAGAATGTGAGAAATACTGATCCCTCATTTCCCATGAAACTCAGTACATACTGCACTTTTATATCTGTTGTCATTCAGGGTCCATTCATTAGAGAACAGATAAACTCAGTGACCTTCACGATATATAACTGCACCTACAAAAAACTCACTGAATCTTTGTCGAACTGGGGAAAAAAAAAAAAAAGCTTCCATGCTACAAGTGACTTCAGCTTCATACATTTTGCTTGAGTCATACATTCGAAACTTAACAAAGTTAAGATTTTCGTTGCCAACTGCAAATCCTACAGATTTATGTAGGTGACGGCACAGTCAAACTTGACAGTCTAATTTTCTGTCGTCTTTTGTATTGTCCATTTTGGCAGCGTCAACACTTTTTCCGCCATCTGTACTTCAGAATCTGGCAAATGCTCAGATTTTTTTTTCTTTCATCAGCTGTATATTTGAATTCACAGAGTGGTGACTTTAGTCACCAACTGGACGAGTTTACCAGAGCCCAGACTTTAGCTGCCAACTGCACAGTCAGGCTTGACAGAGTCAAGACTTAGGTTACCAAAAGCGCATTCGAGTTTGACGGAGTCTAGACTTTTGTCACCAGCTGTGCTCTTGAACTCGGCAGAGTCCAGATTTTTTCTCCAATTGTACACTTGAATTTGGCAGAGGTTATGGAACAAGATGGAGTGCGTTTACACCTAAAAACTAGAATTATTTAGAAACAGGACAGTAATACAGTGTAGGCTATGAGCATCAACGAAATACGTTTCAATATTTGGTGGCAAAGACTTAAGTGACAAGTCTCTTAGGAGGATCTGCATATCAAGGTCAAACTTAGTCTTGGGGTGATCAGTTGTCTAGTTTCTCTCATTTCAAAAAACACATGTTAATGGAAAGACCCAAAGGAGAAGTCACTAACTGAGCACTGGACCAAAGCTTCAAGATTCTGTTCTTGTCTGGTCTTACATTAATATCGATATTAAATACCATTCTAGTTTTTATTCTAAAAAGAATTTTTAGTTTTGAGTCTCTTTCTTACAAATGTCTTGCTACATTGTTACCAATGTCTTGGTATAGTGTGCATAAAAACAAATATCTGTCTATATGCTGCTTCTACGTAGGTGAGAGAGAGAGAGAGAGAGAGAGAGAGAGAGAGAGAGAGAGAGAGAGAGAGAGAGAGAGAGAGAGATAACCAATTATGAATGATGTTTACAATAAACATAATTTATAATCTTAAAGTAATACAAAACCCCAAAGTCGGCTGTGTTATCATCTTTTTTTTTTTACATCAAAAGAAATCTCCGGTGCATAATCACACCAACTTGTTCGACTTCATGGCTCTCTCTCTTTCTCTCTCTCTCTCTCTTTGAGATCCCTATGCCCTAGACATTCTTCTCCTTGGCATATTACACTCTTATCCTTTCTGCTGTACCGTCTGACTTGAAATAAAAATTCTTCGGTTCACTTTATTTGTTTCCTAGTCTGTTTGTCTTAAAACCTTTACGAACAAAATATTGTTGAGAAAATATGATAAAATGGTGGGCCTCGTGACTGGCAACAAATGATAAGAATTAGGGACAGACAGAAATGCAAATTTTAGGTAGAAGGGACGGATCTCAGCGTGGTATCAGGTTTAAGAAGCTGAAACTCTACATCTTATCTTGGTTTCAGGTTTAAGGAACTGAAACCCGACGTCTCAGCTTGGTTTCCGGTTTAAGAAGCTGAAACTCTAAATCTTATCTTGGTTTCAGGTTTAGGAAACTGAAACTCTAAATCTTATCTTGGTTTCAGGTTTAGGAAACTGAAACTCTAAATCTTATCTTGGTTTCAGGTTTAGGAAACTGAAACTAAATCTTATCTTGGTTTCAGGTTTAGGAAACTGAAACTCTAAATCTTATCTTGGTTTCAGGTTTAGGAAACTGAAACTAAATCTTATCTTGGTTTCAGGTTTAGGAAACTGAAACTCTAAATCTTATCTTGGTTTCAGGTTTAGGAAACGGAAACTCTACGTCTCAGCTTGGTTTCAGGTTTAAGAAACTGGTTTCAGGTTTCAGAAACTGAAACTCTACATCTCAGCTTGGTTTCAGAAACTGAAACTCTACGTCTCAGCTTGGTTTTAGGTTTAAGAAACTGGTTTCAGGTTTCAGAAACTGAAACTCTACGCCTCAGCTTGGTTTTAGGTTTAAGAAACTGGTTTCAGGTTTCAGAAACTGAAATCTACGCCTCAGCTTGGTTTAACGTCCGAGGGCTGAAACCCTATGTACCTGTGCTATAGGTTTTGTCATCCAGTCTCAATCATTACTCCTGTGAGATATTGTTTGGATGCCGGGAACAAACTGTCTTAGGTTAACAAAATTATGCGCTTACATGGGGTCGATGTAAGCGGATATGTACGTACGCTGAGTGATTAGTTAATTGTTTTTTTATTTTGTGAATGGTACTTTATCTGTCATTTCCCTCAGTAACTAGTTATTTTATTTTTTATTTTGTGAATGGTATCTTATTTATCATTTCCCTCATCTACATCTTTCTGAAGGAAAAGTTCTTATATTACGATGAGCACCTGAAGTAACTGATTATGTATGTGCATAAACGAAGAAGCACGAGACAAATCAACATACTGGACAAGTGGGTGTGACTCTATCTATGGAAAAAGCTGATTTTAGTCTCATTAAGATTTCTAACACGAACTTGAAACTTACATCTGGCAGTGTTGAATGCTTATCAAGAATGCGTATAAAAGAGAATGAGCAAAAAATGTGGAAATGAAGAATATTTTGGAAAAGCACAGAATTTATTGATGCAGATTTCCTTAACTACAGCTTTGTAGATACCAAGTTTAAATTAAGACGTTTACCTAATGCCACTGCTACACGGTACGTCACCAATGGACGGCCCCTGCATAATGGATGGTTTCCGTAGGGAGGTAGTGCCGTCAGTGCTCCTCATACTGTACACCGTAGGCCTTACAATAGGGTGCTAGCAGCGTCCATTCGGGCCCTAGCTGCACCCAATTTTAACCTTTTATTTTTGTCTCCATTCCCGATCCCTGTCTCCATTCTTGCTGTCCAGCCACTTTAACTACTGCCTCTTAATGCAACTACGTGGTTTTCTCCAAGCTCCATTTTCTGGATCTCTTTTTTTTTACTGTCCAACCACTCCAACTCTCTCCTTTCCCCTGTATAAAGCGCCTAATGGCCGAAAGTACCCAAGTGCTTGGCTAGACAGCCTAAGTTGCTTCAGGCTGCTTTCACCTTTGCATGCTGAATAGGCTACTTCCTTTGTCTCTCGCTATCTGGAGGACATCTTTTGTTTAGTCATGACGTGTTATATTTGCGGCACATGAAGTTCCTAATTTATGCAATATCGTGAACATATTTTTCTTCTCTGATATTTTATCAGGATACTTAATTTTTCTTCATGGACACTGAATATAAATTTGGCAATAGAACTCAGAGTTCCAAGAAGGAAAACCGTCTGAATGTCACCTTGAACATCAGTAATGCATTCATGATGTCATTCTGACGCCATAAACTTACACAGCCAAGTAAGTTGTAGGATTAGTGATAGCTACATCAGGATCACATTCAAGCAATTCCGAAACAAATTATTTAGTTAATAATGCGCCGAAGTTTCTTCGGTGCAATCGAGTTTTCTGTATACGCTGTACAGAAAACTCGATGAAACTCTCGATGTGCTGCAGTATGAAACTCTCGGCCACGACCTGGCAGCACTCAGTTGCTTCCCACATGCGGTCGAGTGATGATGCGTCGGCGGTTGGCACCTCTAGCGGCGCCAGACGCACGATCCATGGCTAACCTTGACCTTAAATAAAATAATAACTACTGAGGCTAGAGGGCTGCAATTTGCTATGTTTGATGATTGGAGGGTGGATGATCAACATACCAATTTGGAGCCCTTTAGCCTCAACATCTGAGGGCGGACAGGAAAAGTGCGGACGGACTAACAAATAGCCATCTCAATAGTTTTCTTTTACAGAAAACCAAAAGCAACAGGATTATTTATAAGGAGATGAACGCTTGCTCAGAAGAAAATTATATTAAGCACACATGGCACTTGGTTGGTCGAACCTAGGTGTCATGAAAAGGCTCTCGTTTCTAGCTGTCTAGTTCACGCATCTAGACAGGAATAAGAACATCAACATGGATGTCTTTGTCATTAGATTAAAAAAAAAAAGTTGAAGTTGAAAGGATTTAAATTTCTCAAGAGTTAACCAGCTGTATAGGACACCACTATGAATACACGAATTATTCATATTTGGTTGCGGGAACCTAATTGTTACTGAAATGATAAGATCTTCCGTTTTCTCTCATTTCCCAGGTGAGATGAAACAGGTAAGAAAAATGCAGGTTAATAGAAAAAAAAAGGTATTTTCTTTAGATAAAAGAAGTGACGTATACATCCGGTCAGAGGTCTATTGTTATAGGAACCTGTTTATTACTGTTCTTAGATTCGTATTGATAAGAAATACTGTTATGTTGGTTCACTTGACAAAGAAATTTTCTTTATCAGTTTATTTTTTCTACTTGATCGTGCAGGTTGTTACATATGCAGAGAGAGAGAGAGAGAGAGAGAGAGAGAGAGAGAGAGAGAGAGAGAGAGAGAGAGAGAGAGAGAGAGAGTTTGTTCTGGTATCTTCCAGTGATCTCTATGTACTGGCTTGGGCAATGCTTACAGTCTAGTACCAAGACCCGCCAGCCGATCATTGGTCGGAAATCTATGAAAACCCAAGACATTCTTCCCTGAAGAATGATTCATTCAATGTGAATCACTGTTCTGATGCATAACGTCAGCTCTTATTGCCGTTTTCTGCTTATTCATGGAAGAATGCTTCCTCGTCTGGAGGACTTCTTTTGTTGAGTGACAATGTTGCAAAAGTGGAAATTTTGTCATGAAATGCCTCTGGGACAATATCCTGATTTACACAATGTCAAGGACATATTTTTATTATCTGATGTTATCTTTGGAGGCTTTGTTGTCTTACAAGGGCATTTGAAGATAAATATCTATTATTATTGCTCACAAGCAGATATTTTCTATAAAAAAACATCTAACTTGTTAAGGAGCTTCAGAGAATATAATGGAAAATTATGAAACGAAGAAAACTCAGCAAAGAAATTAGAGTATTATACAGATGAAAAATTGAAAAAATAAACAAAATAAAAATATGAAAATATACAAAATAAAGCGGCAATCCCTCAAGGTCTATTCATTGGTAATTTACTGATTTGTTTATTATTGTTATCTATATTTTAGTTAGCATCTCTCGCTTTATCTCCGTTTTCTGTGGAATTATTGAAATTCGCTTCACCAGAGAGACCCGAGGGATTCCAGCCGGGAATAAAGACTTGGTGTCATTTCATGAATAATCAATTGAGTCTCTGTTGGCCAAAGGACTGAATTTAAACCTGTTGATTAGTTGACTTGGGTGGGTAACGGCCAGTGGAGAAGGGCATGCGGATAGCAACCAGACCCCTAAAGATTTGCTGAGAACCGGAAGTTTAACACCTGGAGCCTGTCCTCCGAGGCACAAAGCCTTATAATTGAATAATAGTATTGATAATAATATTATTTATCTGGCCTTGTTTCCTTAAGAGTATATTTTATTGTCTGCGGGCTTTTGTCTGCGAGTAAACTGAGAATACGAATTTGGTGCAATGTCATTTTATAGGCCTACTCTGCATAATGACTAGTTCGGTGTTTGGCTTGATATCTTCGCGTTACCCACTCCGAGGTGCTAGTACTAAACATGGCGGAAGCTCCTTGGGACGCCGTGTTTAGTACTAGCCCCTCGGCGATCAAAGTATTATATACACCCGTTTCTATATTCTGTGGTCGACAAATTATTATATTAATAAACGATATCCTCGTGCGGCCGTCTACTTGACATTTACCATACGGTGTTTAGTACTAGCACCTCGGAGTAGGTGACGCTTAGATGACAAACCAAAGTAGCACCGCCTAGATGTATGAATAAGCAGAAAACAGGTCGTTAAAAGAAAATGGACTGTCACAGACACATAATTGTTTGCTTAGGTAAATAATACCACAAGCAGCACACACACATCTGTATATATGTATATATTCATATACATATACCTACACACACACATTTATATATATATAATATACATACATATATATACAGTATATATATGTATATATATATATATATATATATATATATATATATATATATATATATATATATATATATATATATATATATATATATATAAAATAGCTTACAGAGATATATACCATAGATAAAAGAACAGGATGCCAGGCCAAGAGAGACGGAAAACTGGAGAATCTTCTCAAGGTTCCGGATGCTGTAGCATCTATTGTTTCTTCCAGAAATTGCCCAATGACGTCACGAATACTCTGAGGTGAGGTTCTTGCCTCTTCCGCCGTAATGATATGTTAATTATTTCTAATGATGATTGTAAAATTAAGTGGTTAGTTCCGTAACGATTTGTCTTCCGTTCGCTAGGTGGAAAAGAAGCGTGTTCTCTAGCTTCTTGAGAAAGGAAGCATTTCTTTCTAATGCTAGTTTTACTTACGGCCACGAGCTACTTTTAATATGGTAATTGGCACCTCAAGTGAAATATTTTCATATTTATGACAGAATATATAAACAGAGTCCAAGGAAATGCTGCAGTAAACTTTTGAGGTGTGGAGCTTCAACACTGAATTTTGTTCGGTCTTATAATCGTGATAAGCTCCTTTAACTTGCCTTAAATAAATTCAGCATAATTCAACAGTACTCTTTAAAGTGGATGTGGAATCTGAAAATTCACGATTAGAGGTTAAACATCTTTACAGAGCAAGCAGAGCCCTGATAAGCACAAAATGAAGGGAAAATCTATAGCCTTACCAGCGATGGTCACGTTATTAATTTTTGTGGCGCTGCCTTCGGTATCTCCAGCCCCCTTATCCGAAATGAAGCACGTGACCCTCCACGTCCAGTCAGAGATTCTGGACGGCCACAAGATCGTCATCACCCTCGAGCCTCTAGGCAACGACACCAAGGAGAACATCCCCGTTGAGTTCCACGACTCAGAAGACATCAAGATAGTCAATCGCGGCAAATCAACCCAGTCGGGAAAGAACGAAACCCTTGATGCCGCCACGGAGCTTCCCGCCAATTCTTCTGCAAGCGCGAATGAGACCACAACGGCATCGCCCGAGACAGTCGTCGTATCAGCTCAACCTACGGCAGGAGAAGATGCGTTCATTGTGAAATTTCCCGACGTCAAATGCCCTGCGGGCCAGAAGCACGACCCAAACGGAAAGTGTCGCGAGATTTACTTTTCGAGCAACGCAGGGAAGAGCATGGATTCCTTTAATTTTCTCAGGAAGAGCAAGAATTTCCACAAGAAGTACTGGAAGCCTGCTTTTGAATAAGACGTGGTTCTCTAGAAATTCATTCAGAAAACTGCAA
This sequence comes from Macrobrachium rosenbergii, assembly GCF_040412425.1. NCBI lineage: Eukaryota > Metazoa > Arthropoda > Malacostraca > Decapoda > Palaemonidae > Macrobrachium > Macrobrachium rosenbergii. The sequence goes on along the minus strand of NC_089765.1, from coordinate 24,787,773 downwards.
ATGTAAACATTCAGGTTATTCAATGATTCAGCAAAATTTCTACAGCTAGCCACACTAGATATGTAATGCTTATAGCCTTGAAATAGATTTTTTTAACATTTTCACAGAAAAAAATAATTGCAAAGCAAGAAGACCAGGAATGCATACACATATTTATACATAGAGGGATACATCTTTTGATAGATATACGATATTCTGGAATTACAAATATGCAGTTTCTGTCGCTTTCAGACTTGCGCCATATCATTTCGAAAAGCTTTTCAGTTGAAAACCTTGAATCTGAATTTTCTGAATAATGCCCCTCTTGACCCGGGTCCTGACGTGAATGGGGAATACGTTCACTTCATTTCAAAACTCAGATTCAAGGTTTTCGGTTGAAAACGCATCCAATAATTTTAGGGAAACGACAACTTGTAGTTACTGAGTTCTGGTGAATATGACCATTTGGTCCTATGTGTGTTGGAAGACAACATTTTAAAATGTAAGCTTAGATTTTTCCCATTTTTGAATTCTGTCTGTTTAATCTGAATTGTACTTTAGTAAACGTTTGGTACATGTTACAGCAACGCTAATATCATTGCTAAACCTAATTTACATATAAAATTGTTATAAAGTGTGACTGTTTCAATATATAATTGTGATACAGTGGACTGAATCAGCCAATTAAAATTATATTGACTGTTTTAATTTAGGTTGGTGTCAAAAATTAATTATTAGAACTGGTGATAAATTTACTTTGCATCTAATCACTCTCCTTTCAATCGACTTATAATGTTAAAAGTGAAAACTGAGTGATTTCGTAGTGTCCCATGGGAAACACCAATGGGAACCGCGTGGGTCTGGGCCCTCGGGTTAAAACACCCAGAGGAACCGCTACGAAAGCGTTATTTAAAATCCTGGGGGATTTGTGGATCCCAGGTCAAGAAACCCTGATTTGCGATTGTCTGATGGCTGCCACTACATGAACCTGTGTGTTTGAAGTTTAATCTTGTCTCTAAATCCTTAAGTCCGAAAGCCAGCGCCTTTTGCTTTTTAGTAAGAGTTCACATCTTTCTTGAAGAGAGTAGACTGCAATGCTTACAGATTTTTTGAAATATAAATTTTTAATGTATTCTTTGTATCTCCAAGTCTATTCATGTTCAATCTTGGGGAACCGCGTGAGATAATGAGATGAATCCAATTTTATGTACCCTGAAATACAATGTAATCAGCTTCATTTTAAAAATTTTGTAGCAGATGAATAAAAGATCGGCATATCTGTTGTTTTATTATCGTGCTGCCTTTCTATCAATGATGGATGAATATGAACTCAGCAATAAGTTCGAGTTTAGTAACCATCCTTATTAAAAACACACACACACACACACCCACCTCTCTCCCTCTCTATTATATATATATATATATATATATATATATATATATATATATATATAATACATAGTCCGCTCTCTTGGGAAATAAGAAAAATCAGTGCAGATCGGTAGTTTCCATTGTGGATGGATACCAGATAATCCAGGAAGTTAATGAGGTAGGTCACGTCACTGTACAACCGGCCCCCCCTCTCTCTCTCTCTCTCTAATTCTATATTATAATTATATATACATATATATATACATACATACATACATACATACATACATACATACATACATACATACATACATACATACATACATACATATATATATATATATATATATATATATATATATATATATATACACACATACATATATATATGTATATGCAGTTATACTTAGGTTGGGAATGACCAGCAATAATATATTAATTTTTAATGAAATAAATAAAGTCGTTAAAAAGAAATGATAAAACGAGTGAGTTGAGTGGCCGTCCTAAAAAGATAGCGTTAAAGCTTCATCCAACATTTTCTGGGTGCTTATTCGACAAACTCCGATAAAGAGAGAGAGAGAGAGAGAGAGAGAGAGAGAGAGAGAGAGAGAGAGAGAAAGCGTTGAACCGCACTCTTTATTTTCATTTCTCGTTCCCTTTGTTTCATCGTTAAAGGTTTGCATTTTGAATACATGGCAAGTAACAGTAATTCCACGAACTTACGAAATATGCTTCAAAATGAATTCAAGAATGACTTATTTCAAATAAGGTTTATGGTTCTTCACTATATGTTTTAAATATGCACTGAAATTTGGAATGTAATGTCAACAGAGAGGTGGTTGTTTCCCATGTCTTGTACTCCTGAGATGTGGAACTCTCTCCCTTCCGCTGTGTTCCCGGAAGTTTTTAGACGCTCTAAAAGAGAGCGGTTTGCCGTCCCCTATTATTTACTCTCTCTCTCTCTCTCTCTCCGAGATCAGGCAAAATTGATTTCATCCAACGTGAAAAGCTGCCTTTAGCGGAGAGACATCACTCATCACTTAATTCAGTATTTCTTATTAGTAAATATTGCAATCTCAATCTTCTGAACTAAAATGGAGGAGTTGCTAATGGTTTTATTCATATTATACATCATCCGTGGTTTTTGTGTTCAAGGTTAATGCGGTTTCTAATTCATTGACAGTTTTACAAAGCAGATTGACCTGAAATAGATAATATACTGAACATTTATGTAATTTATCAATGCTGTATTCGTGATTTCAGGCTATTTCATAACAGCCATATCGATTTTCTCAGTCAAGAAACACAACCCCTTTAATCCGAACATTTGTACTGTAAGCACAATTATTCTGTATATGACCCAGTAAACAATGCTGTTTTTCGATATAAAAAGATTAAATGATATATTGCCGGATATGTACCTCACTAATTCTCTGATGTATCAAACGGACTAAATTACAGTAACTGATAAGGCCAATTATCTTGACGTCACTGCAAATGGGTCCTGTATAACGGGGTCGCCGAAGATGAAGAGGGCGTCCAGTGCAGATACACTCGGTGCTTTTACAACTTTTATTCAGGATTAGTGAATATTGCGGGTCATTAAAGACACGGCCAGCTCTGCATCGTGCAATATAGTGAAGGAACTCAGTGAAATACGAATTTGTTTTAAATAGTCAGTGCTGTGAAAGGGACTAATAAATGATAAGAGGTGCAGTGGAAATAGCATGAAGGCTAAACCATTACAGCGGTTCTCTGTCTCGTCCTCATACTTGTTTACCTTTTGAATATCCTACAGAGCCACAATTCCTTCGTTTCGTTTTACTTGCACTTCCATTTCTTCTTTGCAAAGTTTTATAAACAGATGAATTATGGTTTCAGTTTAGAGTGACTTGGTTTCCTTCGCTAGAGCTGATGAAGAAGAATGATAAGACGAGGGAACTTGACGTCAGTTATGTGGCGGACGTTCTAGGATCGTTGTCGCTGTACACAATGGATTGTTCGTTATAGAGACAAGACCGTACAACAAAGAAATCTGGCACACTACAGACATGATTACCATACAGTAAAAACGATAAGTGACCTCAGTGAATCAAAAAGTGTCACGCTTATAGCCTGAAGCGGTTTGCGAATTTGTAATGTTCTTTGTACTTATTTTAAGGCCAAATGCAGGTTTTGTACTTATAGGTCTAAAGGCTAAATATTCTTCAGTACATTGTTTAGATTAAACTGGAGAGTGAAGAGTTTGTTAAAAATAAAAATGGAACGACAAAATGAGGCAACTTCATCAAAGAGGCGACTGGTAAGATAACGATCTTTTAGTTTTGTTTCCATTCCATTTCCAAAAAGCCAGGTTTTACTGTGGAACATACCACAAGCAGTCAAATTCAATATCCAGAGGTCTGATACAAATAAGAGTTTGGCTTTAAAAGACTTACTTACTTTCTATATACCATGTTCATTACTTATTAATATTATTATGTTTTATATGGACATTCTGGTTATCTCTTTGTTACTCAGTTCGCTCGCCATCTCGCACTTGTGGTCTTATTGCTACGTCGCTCGCTAGCGTTCCTTTATCTGCCTTGGTTCCATTTTTTCCAGACTTTAATAGCTTAGCCATGCAGGCTTATATCACTGGTGCCATTCTCCTTATTTCTCCATGCACAAAATTTTCTTTGTATCAAATCATTTAGGGCACTGTTCAGTAGAGTCCCACATTCCATTATTATGATTCCGTACCCAAATATCTCTAGTCTCTTCTCCTTTGATTTTTGTCAGTCTTCCAATTCACGGCAGTATGCAGTTAGTGACCAAATGACTGCTGTGTATGCACTAAGCTTTGTTGTTCATTGATGAAAAGTTGGACCCTAAACCTTAGCCATAGACCAGCTGCATCATACACTAGAAGCCTAGTTTGCCATCCACAGCGGTTGTTGAACCAAAATAACTGAAGCTCTCAACTGCCTCCAGTTTGAGTGCACCTGATCACCCGCACCAGCTTATCCTTCATTTACGTTAACTAGCAATGTCTACTGTCACTGGCTTGTTTAAATTTGCAAAGGCTCGCCAGGTACCCTTGTAAAACTCCCAGTATTAACACATCATTTGTACCGTTTTCTCGTAGGACTTCTTCATTCCGTTAAACGGAAATCCGGTCATAAGATTTTTATCCAATAGCTGAATGTCAGCTACAAAGATTTTCTTAATATTCTGGCGCAAACAGTAGTGCATGCCATACGTTATTTTGAAAGCATACTAATAACAGACAAAATATTCATTTTCCAACAAGAAGCATACACATCATATTATGTATATATATATATATATATATATATATATATATATATATATATATATTACACACTCACAATATGTATGTATATATATATATATATATATATATATATATATATATATATATATATATATATCACAATATGATATATATATATATATATATAATATATATATATATATATATATATATATATATATATATATATATATATATATATACAATATATATATATATATACACATATATACAATATGTATATATGATTTATATATATATATATATATATATAATATGTATATATATATATATATATATATATATATATATATATATATATATATATATATATATATATATATATATATATATATATATATAATTTTTCCCCTTCTTTCAGACGCCAAAACTACTCCGAACATTGGGCTACACACTGGTCGCTGTACTCTTCCTTATCAACATCACTTACATGGTCTATCAGCCACGGCCTCCATACTGGTTCATTGTTGTGGTTGTTCTCGGTAAGTAATTAGATTACCATCATCATCACTGTTGCCATATGATTTGGATTTGTTTGGTATGCAAATGAACTAGAAAAGCCTTTCAGCATTAGCTATTACTATCTATCAGTTTCAGAACATGTTAAGAATCTATCGAAATGAGGACAGTTTTCTATTGTAGACAAAAGTTTTCTTTATACTTTCTTTTAGACTTTTATGTAGGAATGACTTAAAATCATTTTTGCATAATTCCCAAGTAAAATTTTCAATAAAAAGTTATAATTATACTAAAGTATAATTTATATGACTATGTTTCTAATAACACTAGATACTAATATAATATGTAAAGCACTGTACGTCATAGACATCGAAAACAGAGTTAAAATGTAATTAAATCATTCTTAACAGCAAACAAACATGATTAAAAACGTTAATCAAACTTGTGTATTAAAGCTCCAGCAATTTTTAAAGAATTTTAATCAGACTATTAAAATGAATTGCATACAATATTGAGAGAGAGAGAGAGAGAGAGAGAGAGAGAGAGAGAGAGAGAGAGAGAGAGAGAGAGAGTAACCCATTTCTTGTCTTTACAGGGGTATTCGTCGCCATAATACATTATACGCCTTGCCCCTGCGTGCGAGAAGCAGACGAAGAAGTAGCACCTACTGATCGACGCCCTTCAGTAAGAGGCACAGAGTACGGTAGTATCGACGTCCCAGAGCCAATTCGGACAGTGCAGAACTCATCCAATCTGAACCAATCTTGCAAACTGGATAAATAAATTTTTTAAACCTGAATTTAAAGCCTCAAGAGTAGAAATAGACATTCAAACTGCGGTAGTCTAAGTTGTGCATTTACGTCTATTCCTGTTAGGCTATAACTTTGCATCAACACCAAATTCGTGCGACGGAAAGGACCTCCTTGACATTCCACTTCTCTTTTTCCTGTGATTTAATTTCCAAGAATCTCGAGCCTCCAGTCTCTTGTTCTCATGCAAGTAGGTCTAGGTAACAACTTTTCTGGTGCCCTCGGGAGCCTAACTGACACTAGCACGTACTATTCTCCCAGGGGGCGACGCAAAGCCATGACTAGAGGAAATTCAATTAAGTTATTTGGTTAAATCATTAATGTTACTTCTCAGGAGTAATGTCTAGTTTTTGTAAAACCATGGTTTCTTCTGTTGTACTCCATCGAGTGCCTGAATGAACGCTGAAGACTCAAAGATGATTAAAGTCTGAGTAAAACGTTACTGGGGCGACAATGAACGAATAAAGTCTTTAAATTATTTCCATTCTGTCTAATTTTCCTATGCTTTTACTTTCTCAAAATGTGTAAGCATTCTGAAAAAAAAACACGCCATAATATTCATCAACATACTAAATAGGTTTCCACATGATAAAATGGCGTACGGGTAAAGAAGTATGCAGAACAAGAAATGAGACAAGTACCATATGGTACACGGTAATGGATGTACGGAATTCTACAACAGCAGCGTTACCCATCTTTAGCTTACGAGGATCAGCATCGCAAGCTTTGCTAGAATTACTTTCACGTAGTCCCAGAGTAAAGATATATGCCGTTTAAGAACTGTTTATGTATAAAGGCACAGCATAATGGCACTCAAGCAGAATGTAGACGCCCAAGATCTATGAATCGTGTAGCGCGCTCTAGTTCTCGTAGTGGAGGCTTCAAGGGTGATCTGCCCATTCTTCATGATGTAACGAGTTTATGACTTAACTACTTTGTGCTTGTTCTTTCAAGCTTTCTCTTCTGCCATGCTTCTTCCGATTCGGGTTTCTCTTCTCTCTGGTATGCGAGAATTCTTTGAGCACACGACATCCGCCCACTCATTAAACTGTGTAAACTTTGCGTCATTTATGATCAAATCAAATAGACACTTCCACCCAAGCTGTTATGACGCAGTTAAGTACTGAAGATAACTAAAAACAGTAATTAATATTTAATACAGTACCCGCCTGATGAACCGTGAGAGGGACTTAAAAAATAGACCATTGCGAAATTATGATTCTTGATGTGTCCTCGATTTACTTAGTTCTAAGAGATTGATAAAAATAATGAGTGCAATGTTCAGGGAATAAAAAAGCCTTCAAAGAAATGTGATGACATTTATTATCGTGCAAATTTTGACCTTGAAATATCACAATATGGTGCAGGAAAAAAGCAATTATTAATCTTAGATGATGCATTTCTGTATTTTACACAACTCATGTATTACACATTGCACTTTTATCCTTGCGGAGTAGAGTAGACTACCAACTGTATTAAAAAAGGCAAACATTAGTCACCGGTAACCAGTTTGCAGTTAAACACTTAGAAACGGAGAGTAAAAATCTGAAATCTTGAATAGCCATCTAAAACTTTTAACAAACTACCCAGAAACTAATAACTGCATTTATATTCTCTTTAACTTCCCCATTCAAGTAAACATTGGCTTCATTCATCACTCAAGGTCAAAATATTCTAATTTTTTCGTCACAGAGAGAGAGAGAGAGAGAGAGAGAGAGAGAGAGAGAGAGAGAGAGAACTACAATGACTACTCTCTTTATATACAACGTACACAACAAATTTAATGATCCCGTCACTTATTCACTGGACTCTCTATTTTCGGAAGAATTGGGTGCTGATTGCTCATGGCTTCGATTGCTTCGTCTACGCTCCTGACGAAGCCGCGGCTGGATTCGTCCGAAGTTATGGAGATATTCGACGGGTAACTGGTTGCTCCGAGTATGCCACCAGGCTCCTGGTATTTACTAGGATTCTCCTGCGACGCGGGATTGCAGGAGAGCGATTGTCTTCTGTTACTGTAATCGGTTCTGTAGCCTATGACCGGGTATGACCCCAGGAGATCGCTCGTGTCGAAGTCTTCTTCGAAGCAACATGCTATGGAGTTCAGCAGGTAGAAGGCGACGCCTGAGAGAATAATAATAATAATAATAATAATAATAATAATAATAATAATAATAATAATAATAATAATAATAATAATAATGTTTTTAAAGCTGTCATGTACTTTTTTCTCACCAATGGCAAAACCAAGCAGCAACAAAGTAGTTTAAACCTAAAATTATTATAAGCCTTCTTTATCTTTTCAGTATTAGAAAATAGTTGCTTTCAAGACTAATCAGGAATTTCGAATTAGGTCTACGTGGCACTAAAACTACTGGTAATGATGCCATAAAACACATTCACCGCTATGGCCCTATCAAAAAGTTTACTTTGAACCTTCCCTCACCTAAATGAAAATGTACAAAAATGCTTTACTATTATTTCTTAAAATACTTACCCAACATTATGAAATTGAAGAACCAGTATGGGGTACTGAGGTCCTTCCACGCAGCCACCACATTTGCAGAGAAGAGAAGTATGATGACCAGGTTCCCAAAAAATCTCAGAATTTTGCCCGGCTGAGGAAGAGTTGGAAATATAACTCGGCAAGTAGGCGGGAAAAAAAACGTAGCCTATAATATAATTTATTTCTGTAACATTCATCTGCTTCAGACTTTCTTTCCTTGCAATATGATATTTTAATCTAATCTCTGCACATTCTCCCCTCTGCGTAAAAGTAATGATTTGTATCTTATCACCTTTCACTTGATCTTTCATAGAAACGTCTCAGGCATTCCTCCTCTTCTCACCAAACTAGAACGGTACTGGCCTTACTTGCAATAAACACCAACAGACAATCACCTTGAATTACTTCTTTTGTCAGCTAACATTCACTCCCATTATCTTAATCTTAACACTATTTTTTGTTATCCAAAACTATAAATTCTCACTATAACTGACCTTATCTTAGGCACCTTTCCTAACCCCATAATCTCTAGGCTCTTGAACTTTGCCTTTGTCTATCTCCATTCATAGATCTCACATCAGTCAAACTTATTCAAAATGGTTAAGTCACATTCCTCAAATGAGGTTCGCTACTCTGACAATTGGTCACTATGGACAGAAGACTTAACCACTTCTTCATGGAACCTTAAATAAATACCTTAACAAAATTTCCTGGTCTGACAGTAACTTGTCCTTTCCGTGGGACCTATTCGTCTTCTTACATTAGTTGAATTGAATAAACAACTATATTTCTTGTCTCGAAGGCTTTGCTCTTATAAGGGACTGAAGACAAGAAACAAAGCCTCAGCAACGAATTCGGACCAGCATGAAAAACAAATCGGAGGCGACAGAGAAGAGAAAGGAGTCCCGAGCGATCTATGAACAGTTCAGCATGGGAAAGGCTCTTTGCATAACCTTGTAGAAAGTAAGAGTTTAGTCTGGGTTTGTTTACTTTGCCGTCTGCTCCTTGAGTCTTGCGCAAACTGCGAGTAAGTTTTCTATCTTTGTCGAACAGAAAATGTATAGCTTTGCTTATCTGGTATACTCCACAAACTGATAAAAAAGTAGTGGTTAAAGTCCTGGTTTAAAATATTCCTTACAGTAAATAAACATGCGTGTTCTCTTGTTATAAAAAATACAGACAACAAAATGAACAAGAACACATACTGAAATAAATTCCAAGCATAATAAAAGCGCGATCGTGACGTTCAATCAACAATGCAAACAATGAGGAATAAAATAGAAAGCTGATGTAAGTCTGAAACACATCGCATTTCGTTTCGCTAAGGTTTTCTTGTGGTGTAATACACAATTGCCAAGTTGTAAATACAACTGTGTTTTTAAGTCGAATATTACACCACTGGGAAACACAAATTGCGATAATAATAATAATAATAATAATAATAATAATAATAATAATAATAATAATAATATAATAATAATAATATAATAATAATAATAATAATGTATAGATAAATTGCATTTTTTGTAAAAGATAAAAACACAGACTTACGAACACAAGAACAGTGTTCCTCCTCAGTGTTTATTTTAAACATTGAGGAGAAACGCCGTTCAGGTGTTCGAAAGTATTTGTTTTTACCTCCTATGAATAATACAATTTATTTATATAATGGTAGATTTTTATTATACAACAGTTTAGTCACGAAACTGTCAATTTCTTAGCAATAATAATAGTACGAGTGAGCTGTTTCAGCTTTGACTTTTGTATTTTATAATAATAATAATAATAATAATAATAATAATAATAATAATAATAATAATAATCACTCACTGAACACGGCCGCACTGACATCATTCTCACACATTCACACATGTTGCAAGAAAACTACGGCTTTTCCTCTCCGCTACTTCGCTAGTGACTGCGGTAAGAGGGCAGAGGTACAGTTCTTTGCTTACAGACCTTGGCAGTGACTGACCACCTGGTTTCCTGTACCCGAAAAGGATCGAATACAATTAGAAGGAAAAGGTTAGGTCTAAGAATGAAGCTTCTGTTTTAGTACAGGAATTGTAAATATAACTAAGTATCGTAGGTCTAATGGAGATTTTTAAAGAGTTGAATTTTTCTGTAGGATGATTCACAGCTACTGTATGGCACAATTCAAATGCACGGATTTGCACACACACACACACACACACACACACACACACACACACAGGCAGAAATCATTAATAAAAAAGTTGCCTTATGAAACAAGTGTGCTAAAACTTGACATTAAAAGAAGAGTAAATTTAAAAACAGCCATAGCGCTGAAGATTAAACGACCAAAGAAAACTACGGTCTTTGACAGGTTATAACTTGGCAAGCCTCCTGTGCCAAATGACTGCCAAGGAGGATCACCTTAACCAAAAGATGACAATTTGGGAGGATGGACGAAAAGCCTTTGGAAATGGGCCATTGATCTATATAGGTATTGGTCGGTGAAATTCAGTACCCCGAGGATGAGTCAGCCTTAGGTACGGACAAACAAGGCAGGATCTTCCAAACAAAGAAGGATCTTGCTAACAATAGACCTTTCAAACAAGGTCAAACAATCAGTCGAGCCTCGTCCAACCTGAAACGTTCGGTGAGACGGCTTTCCCAAATATGCTGAGATTTTTTCATAGTAAAACATCATTAAGTTAATGTCATGTAGTGATGGTTAGTTGGCATAGATAGGCAAGTGTTGAATGCATTAGGCCTAGTGTAGAGACCTCCGGGCGTACCAAGAACGATTTAAGTATGGGGAAACTCACCTCTCTCTCTCTCTCTCTCTCTCTCTCTCTCTCTCTCTCTGTGTGCTTACATCAGATCGTCATATAATTATCTATTAAAAGCGGAAAACGCATTAATAAAACAAGCTAAGGGCAAGAACACAGCACTATAATTTGATTTCAAGGTCAACTAGCACTGCAGTTTATTGATGCTATGCCTATCACAGGATGACTGGGGGTCGTTTACTAAAGTTGCCTTTGCCGAGGCACCGTTTCAATATTAAGTAGTAACAGGTCAACTCGTTACCTTATATTTGTCAAAAGTGGGGGAATTATTATAAATGAAATTAAAAGAATGTGGACCAGTGATGACTGAGCAATGGGGTTGCCGAAAAAATTTTTACAGTTTTGATTTGACTTTAGTAAAAAAAAAAAAACTTGATATGTAAGGCTTTGCAATGTTGCGAGCACGGAAGGTTAAAGATACCAGACATTCAATGACAATATTACAAAAATAGTTACTAGGAATCAAACTGACTGTATGTTACATCTCACATCTTATATAACAAATAAAAAAATGCGCCGAAGTTTCTTCGGCGCAATCGAGTTTTCTGTACAGCGTATAATGCTGTATAAAACTCTCAGCCACGGCCCATAAAACTCACCGCGGTACATGAAACTTTCAGCCGTGGCCCAGTGGTGGCCTGTGTTGTTGCACCTATAGCGGTGCCAGACGCACGATCATGGCTAACTTTAACCTCAAATAGAATAAAAACTACTGAGGCTAGAGGGCTGCAATTTTATGTTTGACGATTGGAGGATGGATGATCAACATACCAATTTGCAGCCTCTACCCTTAGTAGTTTTCAAGATCAGAGGGCGGACAGGAAAAGTGCGGACGGACTAACAAATTGCCATCTCAATAGTTTTCTTTTACAGAAAACTAAAAAGCTCACTGCATGACACGAAGCCACACTTGATCACCTCACCAAGTATTGCAAAACATGAGAATTTTAAAGTAGGGTTGAAAAGGCTAACCACAGCATCTCCTTTGAAGTTTTAATGTCAGTCCAGAAAAGCAGACCTTACTAATTTTATACAATGCACTGGTTAGACCCCAACTTAAAAGTATGCTTTCCAATCTCGGTGCCCTCCCAGGCCAAGGACATTGATGTATTACGCAGCAGCACAGTCAAGAACAACGAAATCAGACACCTTTGGATATCAAAGGTAGCTAGAATAACACCAGCTGTACTCAGAGAAAAGCCTTGCTTAAGATGCCAGTTAATGAAAACAATAAAGATTCTTAAAAGTACAAATAAAAGACTGAGTGTATATTATATTTATGGTAATTAAAGGAGGTCTAATAAATGTAAACTGAACTGAAAAGGTTCAGCAACAAACACTAATTTTTTTTTATTAATGTGACCCTTCTCACCCGTTTTCTTAAAGATATTTAATATGCAATAATATCATACTGCATCTATTTTATTAGCAATAAGCACTGTTATCAATTAATACTCAATTACTGTAATTTCATAGGGCATTAATGCTCGAGGTATTTAACAACTAGCCCCCCTCGCACCTTTCACCATAATAAAAACAAGTGCACTTACCTGATTTGCCATTTGGTGGCCCTCTTCGTTGTTTAAGCCTGGGTCTGCACTTGCGCTGAAATTTCGCGTTGTCACATGTACTGTAAGTATCACAAGACAATGCTAGCCATTTCTAGTGTGATTGGTTAGCTCTATGCTGGCGATGAATTTGTAGATTGAACTGCCAGTTCTTTTGAATAACGTTTAACACTCACTACCAGGAAATTGTGCAATTACGTTGAAAATTTGTCTTTTTTTAATTTTTTGTAACACCTCTCTATATCTTGGTTCTTGCGCAAACTATGGTAGGTATACTATGTTTTAGGACCTTTTAGATATTTTTATGGGTTATAAGAATAAAACCTAAACTCATGCTGGGCATAAGCTAAAAAAGGAAAACAAAAATTGAGCAAGGGGTAAAAACAGCTGACGTGTAATTTTACCAGTTCTTACGGACATTAGCAACTATAAACAAAAATAACTCCGGAAACTATCACCAAAATTTGTGATCTGTAAATGTTTACAGCATGGAAAATGAGGATAATACTAGTTCACAATAACTAAATGCAGTAACTCTCTGATGTGACTATCTTGCCACATGTTATTCTAAAATGAGATCATGAAATTTGTATGGTTATTCATGACAATAACGAAAAAGTTAAGTGAGGTTTGAGTGATTTAAAAATATGGGCCGTTTGTGGTGCTTGTGCTGATAACTATGCAACAAAACAAGTGTAAGTTGGATATAGTCAAATGTATAAACTGCATATAAAGACAAGATGCACATTTCTCGTTAAGACAAAGTTTCTACAAGGAAAAAACAGTTCGATATCATGCCTAGACACTTGTATCACTAATTTCAAGTCATTCACTTTATATCCTTAATTAAATTTTCTACTTAACTTGGGTCTTACGGTTTAACGATCCCTAATAGCAACTCGATAAAACAGATTACAATCTGCAACACTGATCTAAGTAATTAAACCCTCATAAATATAGCTGCTTAAATCCAGTGCATCGACACATTTGGGAAGTCTGAGAGAAAACGCACGCAACATTTTCACAGCTCACTGACACAAAATCACACCTGCGCAAACCTAGGACAAAACAAACACTGGTTGCTTCCAAAATCTCTCGTACAGGGAATAGGGATCACCCAAGAAGGAACGACCACTGAGCGCGAAGGTAAAGGAGGATTTACAACTACCAAACTAGACAGACCTTTAATGGTCTTGTTTTTCAACTCTTTGTACTTCTACCTTAAATTCACGTTCCTGTCGATATACGACGATTTGTCTGACGACATATCATGTTTGTAGAATAGGCGCATTTATCTTATCTTTCCATAGGTACAGTACTATGATATGATGTTTATCCGAAGCTGAAGGACGAGTCACGCCATTTTGGCTATACGTAGGCCTAGGTATGAATTTATCTCTCTACTACCACCTTCCCCCCCTCTCATATAATTATATGAGTGGGGAATGTAAACTTAAAGACATTTATGTATTTGTATGTACTTACGTATGTATGTTATGTGCAAGAATGGTGTTTTGCATGTCTAGGTACGATTCTCTCTCTCTCTCTCTCTCTCTCTCTCTCTCTCTCTCTCTCTCTCTCTCATGTGATTGATTACATTCATAGTTTTATAAATATGGTTTGCATGTAAGAATGCATACATGCTTTAATATATGTATATCTCATATATACAGTGTCTCACGCAAAAACCATGTACTCCCATAAAGCTGCGAAAATATTAGCTGCATTATATACATCGTGCTTCCCCATATAAAAAAATGGGAAAAAGCACGTTCAACGAAGAAACGAAGAATATATATATATATATATATATATATATATATATATATATATATATATATATATATATATATATATATATATATATATTTCGATTACCTCATAGAATGGCACTGTTGCCACCTATTGATATTTTATCATTCCAGGAACCAGTACTTCTTCAATGTGGTACACTTCCTGGGACGAGGGGGATAGCTGCGTAAATTAGGAGTGAGAACCCAGCGTTTCGCTAGGCCTATTATGAGTGTGAGTGCAACGAGATTCAGGTTACAAAGGTTTGTGGCCGGCACAACTATTCTTATTTGTAACTCCATCCATAGCAATCCAGATTTAGATGGTACTACATGCTTTCACTGGTGATTTCATTGCTCATTATTGGCAGCGGCTGAATTCTGTCTCCCACTGATTGCCATAAAACTTAGAAGTTTTTGATTTTGCTTTAGAACTGATTGTGAGCAAATCATGAATAAGGCCATGAACAAGCCTGGTCATTGTGCAGACCTAGCATTCACTGACTTTATCTGTATTATATTCACTATGGTTGATCCTTCAACTGGGACCTCTGATCATGATACAATTCCTTTAGGAACTAAACCTGAACAGACTGCCACTGATACATCTTACCCCCTCTCTCTCTCTCTCTCTCTCTCTCTCTCTCTCTCTCTCTCTCTCTCTCTCTCTCTCTGTATATATATATATATATATATATATATATATATATATATATATATATATATATATATATATATATATATATATATATATATATATAGAATAGACTGTTTTTTAATGATATCTCACATCTAAATTGGTCGCATTTGTATAAAAATATTTGAAGTTTTTGTTCGTTCTTTTAAATGAAATATTTGTGAACATAACTGAAAGTGTAAGACCAAGATAGAGTTGTTTTCAGCTACCGGCAAGATAATTGGTTGGCTGCTCTGAAACCTGCACCTTTTTGGCGTAGACTCAACAATTCCTCTTTTGCTTAAACCAGACGGTTGTCTCTCGGTGTCCAAAGGAATAAGTATATACCCCACATCTTGATAAACACCTTTTAGCTGATGTGTTTCACAGTAAGCAGAATTACGTTAACTCACTTCACCTCATTCTCTTGTACCTTCTGCTAGGAACTGAATAGTTCTGAATAGTTCCCATCGTGAAATAGAGACTTTCACTTGACACTCATGCTTTTGCTCTATCTTACATAAACAATAGTTTCTAGGAAGACCTTAGTTCTAAATAAATATGAAATCGTAATAACACAAGCAGTTGTTAAAAAAAATTTATGTCATAAAAAATAGCATTTACATTCTTAAATATCCCATCCAGTTTATTTGTAACAGTTTTGTTTCTTTTTTATTTCTTTTGTTATTTTATTATTAAATTATACCCAAACACATATATATTCATATGTTTTTATCCTTTATGTTGAACATGAACATTTTACAAACATGGCCCAAATACAGATTATTTACACAGTACTAATTATGTCCTTTGTAACTCTAATTTCTCGGATCAGGTAAAAGTGTACAGAACTTGGCTAAAGCCTCAAAATTATTATTGTAACAGCAACAAATTTTGTGTTGAATGAGTAGTGTAAAGCATAAATTGAAGAGAGAGAGAGAGAGAGAGCACTGATTTAGGAATAAGGAGTGGACGTGTAGAAAACTTGTTTTTCACTATCACTGAGAGAAAGTTACATTAAAATTGGCACCGCATCACATTGGTACATATCGTCAGAAAATAAAAGTAAAGATACAAAACACAGCCATGTGACTATAACATCCAATTTCAGATATGACTCTCTTGTAGTTTTTGAACCGAGTTAAATTTTCTGGTAATAACCACCAGATAGCATTCATGTTTAATTGACCGTATCTAGTTTTCCATTTTCATAACATTACGAGGCTTGTTACGTCCGAGATAAGTCCTCCTTGTTGACAACACTCTAAGCCAAATACGTCTAATTTGTGCTTTTCAGATGAGGCTTCCTGGCAATTTATTTGTTATGTATTATAAAATGCTTTAACGATTATATTAAGTTACAATCCTTGTCTTCCACCAGAGTCTAAAGGTAGAACAAGGTAGAGTTTAGGAAATTGGACAGCTGTGTAGGAAGAGACTAAAGGAACGAGAAAGGAATGTAGAAGGCAAAAAACACAGCAGCTGGGGTTCCTAAAAACCTTTGGTAACGTCGGTAAGCGACACCCCTGCATGGAGAGCTTTCTTGTAGACCTAGGTTGGGTTGGTTTTACTCGATACGCAGCCCAGTGGCTCCGCCCTCCGCCTCCATAATCAGCGCATCTTCGTAGGACGGGGGAAGTTCGGAAAAGATCTCCTGCGTGCAGAAGTCTATGCCTCTTTCGATCATCTCTCCTCCTTCTTCGTCAGGGGGGACTTTGGTGGCTTCGTTGTCTTCATAGAGGGTCTCGTAAGCCGGCGGGAGGTCCTTCTCGCACCCGAAAGTCCCGTAGGTCCTGTATGTGCCGACAGAGTAGAAGGGCAGGCTGCCATATTCTCTGGCTTTCAGCAATCTGCAGTTTACGGTTAGCCAACACCCAACTGGAATGAGGGAGAGGTAGAAGTTTTTGATCAGGAGGATGGAAATACGAGAGAGAAACTATATATCATCCAGTGAACTATAATCACACAGTTACTACTGACAGAGACAAACATAAAGAATGAAGCAGAATCTCTACGAAATTATTATAATTTAAGCAAACATTTTCAGAGGGAATGAAACAGAAAATCACCGAAATTATTACAGTTTAAGTGTGCAAACATTTATGTAGCATTCAGTAATCTCTGCATATAGAAAAAAAACGTACCTTGAGGGAATAAAACATGTTACACAAAGACATGTGATTCACAAATTACAGAACTTGATGACAAATATGGTATAAAACGTACATCTGGTGTACACAAACAAGAGCCACAATTCATTATTGCAGAAACTTACAGAAATCAAAAATGCGTTTGTAGCAAAACGTACATTTGTGACTCAGACACCTGAAGTTGTCTGCCACAAACCAAACTGTTTAATACGCAAACACAAACAATCGGGGGATGAAAGCGCAGGAAATCCACAGCTTTAGCGTCACATAGACTTACTGAGTAGGATTAATACGATGATCCATTTCAAATCTGTCGGAGTCACGATTGCATAAACGATGTCCGCCCAGGTCAGCGCTGCTAGGACTAGAATGCCAGCAAATCGAACCAACTGAAAAAACTGCAAGAAGAAGAATTTGTTGTTTTTAGTTTATTAGTATTTAGACCGAGTCAGGGAGGACAGGAATTGGCTGCGTAAGTTGCCGGAGAATAGAATTGCATTATTTTTTTTAGAAAGCATCACAATAAGAGCGTAGTAGATAAGAAAGTGAAAAAAGGCAAACAACCAAATAAGCGTAAATTTGTATTTAAATGCTTTTTAGATAATGAGAGTTAAGTAAGAGAATTAAAGCATATAGATGAAGACATTTTTTTAAACAGGCTTATTATGAGTTTATTATTTTAATGCTCTTCTCCATCCTTGTTACAACTCACAGCAGCCGGCTGACTATCAGGTGCATAATTCAGAGTTTAGTTCAACAAAAACACGATTTATTAAAGAGAATTTGTTTAAGATGTTCAAGCTCGCCAGGGAATCGAACTCAGACCCTCTAGCTGACGAGACTAGTGTCCTAACCATTTGCTTATGAAGATACACTCAAAATATATATATATATATATATATATATATATATATATATATATATATATATATATATATATATTGTGTATATTAGAGAGAGAGAGAGAGAGAGAGAGAGAGAGAGAGAGAGAGAACAGGGACTGACCTTGAGGGAGTGGTAAACTCGCCCCTTGAAAGTGTTTATAGGAATCAGGGGCCACAAAAGTAAGGGGAGAGATCCTAAAACTATGTTGTAGAGAGAAAGAAGAAAGAAACATCCCGTGGAGTGTAATTCCTCACCGAATGAATGTGAGAGGTGGTGGCCTATGAGGTCCCCGAGGAAGATACCCCCTCAGTTCAGTGGAGCAATGTCCAACAAACCACCCGTAGAATATTTTCTTAAATTGCTTTAAACAAAACGCTTTTTGTAGCACCAAATAATATTTTTTTTTACATAAAGTGAATATTCAATATTTTTAGTTTTTTTTTATCAGTGATAGTGCACAAGAGGGTTTCAGTATCGATGATGTTGAGAAAGCATGTCTTTCTTGTCCTCTACGCATTATTTGCAATAATAGGCACCGGTGGGACGGCCAGCCTGATACCCAGCTCCAGCCCAGGCCCGAAGGAGACGAGGAGGAGAAATAGAAGGTTATTTGAATCCAGGGAAAAGAATAGAATAAGAAAGAATCGCCGAGCCGCTCTGTGAGAGAAAAGGTGTCATGTCGGATGTTACAAGAGCGACTGTTGAATAGATCGAAAGAATGCACACCCACGCACACACACACACACACACACACACACACACACATATATATATATATATATATATATATATATATATATATATATATATATATATATATCTTTTAATAGTTTTTTATCCAACACTTTTCAGCTTTGATCTTATCCCAACTGTCAGTGTTGTCTCACTAGGGAATTAGGGTTTATTATTATTATTATTATTATTATTATTATTATTATTATTATTATTATTATTATTATTATTATTATTATCTTAAATCCATCAAAAATGGGGAAAAATAACAAATAACGTGAAGAGCACAAAACAAAAGAAATAGACGAGTAAACAAAGATAAATGAACAAGTTTACAAAACAGAGCAATGTAACTGGCACAGGCCAGTAGGGCCGGCGACACAACACCTTTCTTTTCCAGGATAGACGAAAACAAAGAACAGAATAAACGGAAGGAGGAAAGGAAACAAAGTTCATGTTAGAAGAAAAGAGCAGTTAAGTGAAGGAAGAAGCAAACCCACAGTTGCAAGAGTCAGATAAGCTGCTGATAACGACTCTCCGATCTCTTTTTATCTCTGAATTTCTTTCAGCTGCGTTGGTATGTTCGTTATCAGCTAGGACTAGTTTTTCTTCGAGAGGAACCAGACTCCAGTGTCTTCTTGTGCTCGCGGGGGCAGAGAGGGGTTGCAAAGGTTTAAACCTCCCTTAAGAAACAATAGGAAGAGATTTCAGTGAATACGAAGTTTGAAACAAGCTTTAAACAAACGAGAGAAGTTCTGTGGTGGCCAGTGAGTTTTAAATTCTCCTTCTCTGACAGCTGGAGGAAGTTTGTGCGATTGCCAAGGGGTTTAAATACCCTGCCTCAGAAGTTCCGGTGATCCTGGGTAGTCAGGAAGAAAATCTGATTAGAAATCATGCGTACCGTAAGATCATTTATTTTTCAGGTTGACTTTTTGACTTTCCCATAAAGATTCTCTTGTATCGGATGAGTCTGATTATTATCCAAAATTTTTAGTCGTTAATTGTGTATTTGGAATTTTCCTCAGTTTTTTTTTTTTTTTTATAATAGATTTTCTTTTTACACTGATATTCTGATTATAATACCATGCTACAGTAGGTAAACATTGTTACAAGGAATATACGAGTCTTTTTTCCCCCCTAAGACGATGTCCTAGAGTCTCCTTGCAAATGTTTTTTTTATATTAGAAAATGATTTAACCCGACCACTAATTCGCATTTCCACTTAACTGTCCCCTCGGGTTTACAGGTCTCGTTAGGACTCATTGCTGCTGCTGCCATCAGGTCCTTTGAGATTTTTAAAATATATATATATTTTTTTTTGTCTAAGACAGGGTTGTCAACGACGAGATGAAAGCTCGTTTTCCACCAATATTTTTGGTGCTGAATCTAGAGATAATGAATGAATGGATGAATTAGTGGGTCTAATGAACATCACTACTCATGGGTTGCATTCAGCTTGATAGCTTCAGGTACACACGCGCGCACACACACACACACACACACGCGCGCACGAACGTGTATATATATATATATATATATATATATATATATTATATCTATGTGTGTTTTTGTTACTGATTTTGATCATTCATTTCTATTTCTTATTTATTTATGAATATTATTTTTCCGATTTTCTCATTTTATTTTTATTTATTTATCCAATGGATGTTTGCGATTTTCATGTATAATAATAATAATAATAATAATAATAATAATAATAATAATAATAATAATAATAATAATAATAATAATAATAATAGATATTATCATTACTACTTTTGCGCAAGTATTTCGCAACGATCTCAAACCCAAATGCAGAAATAAAATTCGAAACAAAGAATCAGGGTTCGGCGTGAGCAGCGGTGAGTCACAGAGAGGCCAGAGAGCCAGCGAAATGCTGACTCACTAGAATCCTTCAGGATTCTAATAATATCCTTCCGTCCCGCAGGATGTGCAGGCAATTATCAGAGGTTGCTGGATTGTGTGTTCGCCCGTCTACGCCATATTGATCATAATGTTGATAATATCTGGCAGTTTCACCGTTTTCCAAATTCTCGTCGTTTTGTGTAAGTTTGCCAAGCCTGAAGGTCGTCGTTACCTTTCCCAGCGTTACCTTCCTCATCCCTGTCAATACAGACATTGCCTTTTAAATGCGGCAATGACGCCTTTGCTGCTCATTGTCCCAATATTTTTTGACTGGCTTTTTTCTCTGTGGGCAGTTCTCGAAAGCGGGTTCCGTTCTCAAGAACTCTGTTGGTCGCGAGTTCGATCTCGTGATCCATAGAACAAGAGGAATTTGTTTTTCATTCTTTCGCCATAATTTTTGGATTTCATAAGGTAGGTCCCATTGCAGTAAAATCATAAGCTGTTAATCAAGTGGTCTGGTTAAACTAAGATACACTTAACTTTTTTCTCTGTGGGCTTCGAAATTCCAAGAAGGAGATGAGTGATCCTTAGAATGAGGACATTTTCAATCTTTACCTTTTTTGGATTTCAAGGCGTCCAGTGGAAATCATAAGCAAAGTAGTCAAGCAACAGGATTGGTGAGAACTTACCATAAATATTACAGAGTACACAGTTGGTGAATGTGACTAACAGGTTTTCTATATCGTGATAATCATTATTATTGGAAATATTCTTCAGAATGATATCAAAATCTTGGTTTCTTCTGGTAATTATTATTATTACAAGCTTTTTGGCGCTCGCTACACGTGCTGGATCCCAGGCCTTCTGTCTCCCTTACCTTCCCGATCCCTTACCTACCCCGCCCCCACTCGGGGCGGACAAACAGGTCTGCAGGAGGAGGGTGGCTGTCGTTTACCCTCCCATTCCCCTACTTACCCCGCCCGCACCTGGGGAGGACAAACTGGTTTGCAGAGGATGGGCGGCTGTTTCATGTCTCTCCTACTGTCACCCGGGGGAGGACAAACAAGATCAGATTTTATTATTATAGATTATCTCGAAGACGGTCCTCTTTCAAAGAAACCTGATCAAAGAAAACGGCCGTCAGCAGCTTCTCAGTCACTCGAATGAGTTTCTTTGTAGCAGAAGGTAAATTATGTAGCAGTTGTCATAAGTTTATTTATTCCTTAATGTTTCGGGAGTTCTTCTATCATTTACTGTAAGGCGAATGAAGCCCGTTGTTCAATAAATGGTCGAGAGAACTACCGAAGTGTCAAGGAATAAATGAACTTCGAACAGCTGCTACATGATTCACCTACTGCTACGGAGCAACTCATTCGACCGACTGAGAACTGCAATATAAACTTGACTGCATCCAGACAGCCACTCTTTTTGACGATGTTTATTATTATTATTATTATTATTATTATTATTATTATTATTATTATTATTATTATTATAAAATAAGTCACAGTCAATTGTATATCCAGCTGAGTGATGACATCCACAACTGTGTACTTGCAATATAGGAGAGCAGTTTGTATTAAAAATTAGACCTAGGAGCTTCCAGCACAGTCGAATAACCACTATGTGGAGACAATTTCCCCCTTGATATTTACATCTTAAATAAAATTCATAACTCATTTTCTATATAGTCATGAAGATTGAATTAATTACGTCACCCTTTCCAAAATTTTCAAATGAAAAAGAAAGACAAAAAACAATTTAAATAAAAATAACGAATAAAATGAATAAGAATAACAAGAAAATTTTAAAATTATATTCTCACATGCTCAGTAGTTACCCTATGGCCCATCTGCTCTTGAACAGAGCATGCGCGACCTCCGAAATAACCTTATGAATATTGACATAGAGAAAGTATTAGTGGGTTATCTCTGGGCCACAATTGCTCCTCCTAATCCAGGTTCGAATTTTGAGACAGAATGTATTTCCACATATCCTGATTTAAGGTGTTCAGCAAATTTAGCTGAAGATCTTAGTATAATCGCAAAGGAAAATATAATAGCAATTAACTTTGCAGTCCTGTTGAGCCTCGTATTGACCATTACCTTACATCTCGGGTGGGGAGGTCGTCGAGGTTACCAGGAACTTCTTTCAAACGGAGGAGAGGGAGCTGGACGGAACGAGGGCCCTGCAAACGTCTCCGCGCATCTTCGGGATTCCGGCGTTCCTCAGGGCGTCGAAGTTGTCCCACCCTATTACCAACCGACCCGGAGTTCGCCGTCGGCCTGTGCAAAAGGCAGCGACACCAGTTTGGATCTCCTGAATCCGAACTTATCCATCTGTAAGTGTGAGTCTGTGCTTCCGTGCCCCCAAAAATGTGTTTTCAGGCCAGGGAAGGATTGCCCATCTGAGTATTGGCT